>NC_079193.1:140291025-140891025 GCF_029499605.1 Hyla sarda | reverse complement strand
AAGTCACAAGATAAGTATGTAAATGTGTAAACATGAGATATGTACAAAGGCAGAAAGCGCCTCAATGAAAGGGGTAAATGTTTATACAGGTCTCATATCAAGAGTACCAACATGTAAAAAATGAACTATGATGCCATAGGAAGTGATTACCATGCTAACCGGACTAAAGAAGGAACCACATGCAATGATGGCACACAACAGTAAACTCCCCCCGCTCCCCAGCTACCCACCAAACCTCCGACGCGTTTCACCCAACGGGGCTTTATCCAGGAGTGGTGGGCAACTGGGGTGGGGTACATTATATACAGACAGCCGGCCAATCACAGTCATTTGTAAATTAAAGATCTCACCTAAACGCCATTATACACTCCGGCGCCATTTAGGTGAGATCTTTAATTTACAAATGACTGTGATTGGCCGGCTGTCTGTATATAACGTACCCCACCCCAGTTGCCCACCACTCCTGGATAAAGCCCCGTTGGGTGAAACGCGTCGGAGGTTTGGTGGGTAGCTGGGGAGCGGGGGGAGTTTACCAATGTGTGCCATCATTGCATGTGGTTCCTTCTTTAGTCCGGTTAGCATGTTAATCACTTCCTATGGCATCATAGTTAATTTTTTACATGTTGGTACTCTTGATATGAGACTTGTATAAACATTTACCCCTTTCATTGAGGCGCTTTCTGCCTTTGTACATATCTCATGTTTACACATTTACATACTTATCTTGTGACTTACCTGTTTTTACATGCCATAGGCTAGTGCACCCGGATTATTTCTTTATTCCTGGTCTCCCCCTGCTCCCTAGTTCCCACTTATGTTTTTCCACGCTGTGTTTGTTTTATGTATTATTGGAACTTTCCATAAATTAAATTTATTCTTTTTTACAAATGGTCCATCTTTAAGTGGGTTATTTTCTTTTCGGTCTTATAGTTAGTGTGTATACCACAGGACCTTAATTACCTAGCATAGGTATTTGAGCACATTCCCTTTCTTTTGTATGGGTTGATTAAACAAAAAAAATTGTAAGAAAACAAAATAGATAAAAAAAGGAATACGAAAGCAAATATTGATAAATGTTCCCCATAGAGAGAATTTTCTAAGGAGAAAACAAAAGGATGAATCCAATATGGCTCTCTTAAATGGAACCTGTCAGAAGCTTCATGCAGCCCAAACCATAGGCAGCATGAAAATCAGACAGGATCTTTCATTATAACAAACTATAATCTACTCCGAAACACTACAACTTAATGCTTTGATAAATGTCCCCTATATGAATTCAAATATATACTTACATCTTAGGGTACATTCCTATTTATGTTTGAGTGTACGCTCCTTGTATACATTGGAATATCTTTTTGATGCTATTCTGATGGATACCAGCAGTGTACTGACGAAAAAAACAAAACATAATTGCCCCTAAAAGGTATGAGTGATTATTTAACCAGCAGTTATCTCATGTGTTGTGACCCCCTCACTAAAGTTTGACCTGAAGCCCATAAGTAGAGGCAGTATAGGTATTTGTTACTATTATTCAGCATTTCTGAGCAGAATAAATCTGAAAATAACTTAATGTAATGTCTTGATCTCCAATGAACTAATTGAACTCGCCTGATTGTACATTCACATTATGCAAAATTAATAATTAGTTACATATTCTGATTAGCATATTGCTAATCATATTACATTTACATGTCTCTGCATAGTAAACTCATCATTCTGCACCAGGGCAGGCTCCTTCCAACAGTCTAACCTTACGATTTACCCATTAACTTCATTCATTAGTCAGCTATTCAATGTTTACCTTTCCTCCACATTTATACTACTTTCCTTCCCGTTTAACCCTCCTGAAATATTTTGTTTAAAAAAACACATTTCACTCCCAGTGTCCTCCTGACTTTATTTAAGAGCAATCTTCAATTTCATTTAGAAAACACACATATAAATAGGACTATTTCCGGCTAAAAGCAATGCACTAGATATAAGGAAGCAGAATTTCTCATGCAAACCTAAAGACATTTCATTTAAAGGTTCTAAATTCTAATCTAGATGATTTACATTTAAATGTCATCCATTTCTAGAATACACACATTTCAGACATTTAAAAATAGCCTACAAAGCTATTTCAAGACTATGGGTTATGTAACAGTAAATATACAAGACCTGTTTCTAACCAAGAATTGTGACCTAAAACTCTAAAATTTATAGTATACTGCTTTCATAAAGTATTTGCCTTTTCTTGATTTAATTTGCTTTGATTTTCTGTCATTATATTTTTAGCTGAAAAATACAGTTTAAAGATATTAAAAATGTTTTAAAATAAAATGCAATATTAGACATAGAAAGCATAAGTAAACGCATGAGGGGAGATTTATCAAAACCTGTCTAGAGGGAAAGTTGCTGAGTTGTCCATAGCAACCAATCAGATCACTATTTTCAAAGAGGCCTGCTATGGGCAACTGCACTACTCTTCCTCTACACTGGTTTCGATAAATCTCCCTCACAGTTACTAAGTAGAAATATAGAAAGGGTTATCCAGTAATATATATATATATATATATATATATATATATATATATATATATATATATGTAATTTTCTAAATAGTCTTCATTAAAGTTTTCCACAATCCATCAGATGGACTTTCTGTTCTCTTGGTATTAAAGATAACAGCAAGAGAGGGTTTCACAGCTCAGATAGTAGATATGGTTAGTAAAACTACAAAGCACAGCTCACACACGCTGGAGAGGAAGAGGAGAACAGATACAGGCCAGTCTGCAGCAGAGTATCATATAGGCTGTAAACAAGTATAGAAGAAAATATATCTCATCTGGAAACTGGCTGAATGAGCTAAAGTATGCAAAACTTTTAATAAAGACTTACAAACAAAATGTTTTTTTGCACATAAAATATTCAAAGCGAGAATTTTAAAAGCATTGCTTTTCAAAATGTCCATAATTCCCACGCATTTCTATAACCAACAGACTTCTGAATGTGCCATATGTTTGTGTATAGTGTCTCCAGAAGACATATATTTTCTTCTAGAAGCAAGACATCATATGGCAGATAGAACAAGCCATAATCCTTTTCTGATGGATTTTTATGGAATGCAAATAAAGACAGTCAAAGGCATCACACTGTACTCAATAGGCCTCTTTTACTGTTGAAGAGATTATTTAATATGTTTCAGATTTGCAGATTAAAAAGTAAAAGAAGATAACAAACTTTACACCATCATTGCTAAAAAAAAAAAAAAAAAAAAGCACTGTGAGTATGAACCATTTCCTATCTGGCCCTAGTATCGTCTAATAGATTCTCACAATTTTTGTGAGAACATGCTCCAGTGGATTACCCTGAGTAGCTTACTTGGGGCCCCAGGGTTAGAGGCACCAGAATTCCTTATGGATATTCAGGAAAAGGATGTAATTTTTTGACAGTGGATAGACAAATACATCGATGACCAACTGACTACATAAGATTTATGATCAGATACACCTTATTGAATCCTACTATGAGAGTGAAGTAGTGACCACATGTGCAACTTGTTTTATAATATTCATGATCTCCAAATGACAGACAGCGTCATAATGTATCCCTGGAAAGCATCCAAATAAATACAGACAACACTCCATGGGAAACTGACTAACACCAAAAGTAAAATTTAGTTTAGTTCAGACTCCAGTAACAATACAGCTAAGCAGAAGCCAGGAGAAAAGCCATGAAGCAGCCAACATTCAAGAAAATAAGAACCAGGCAAGCATTACCCAAAATGAATGACTTGTATATAATTTCAAAGACCACATCTGCTCGTTCACTATAAATATGTCTTAAGAATTGTAGATTGGGTCTACTCATATTCACAAACCAATGATTTTAGATGCTTAAACCTCTCCTTTTAAATGTTAGATGAGGAAATTACCATCTTTGGAGATGACTTATGTAGTACTTTTCTCTGCCTTTTCTTGTCACTGTCTTTAATACCGTTCTTAAGAAAATCATTTTCTGCATGTAAGCACAAAGAAATGGCAGGAACATTATTTGAATTACTAATAAAGTCCTTTCTGGACAAAAGGTTTAATCTCTACTCTAAAATTAGATTTTCTTTTGCGTTTAACTAAAATCTCAATCTTCATACAAACTCTAGTGATGGATTAAAACTGCCTTTAGCGTAGGTGGCTCAGACATCATAGATGATTATCCATCGATGAGACACCTGCTCACTTCTCAGATATAATAAGTGGATAAAATGATTTCTTTATTTTTTAAACCAAAGATGACCAATAGCACATGATGACATAGAGTTGCTTAGGGGACACCATTTGACCACATCACGTTTTTATGATTTGTGAGAACTTATGTCAAGATTCTTTCTCCACAGATTAGAAAAGCACCTTAAAGAATTGCTCTACCATTAAGCTATTGAAACTCTGGTGCCATTGACATCAAGACCATTGATGCCCTGTTTGGTGCTTAGATGATGTACCTTTGGTGTCTGCTCAGGTCGCAAGTTTGGCATGTATCATATGAAGTCATATTACTGTAATGGTCATGTCCTACAACAGCCCTGCTCATTGGCTGCAGACTGCATAGAAGAGGTGTATGCACTTTTTATGCAGAACATTCTGACAGACTTAAGGACCCAGCCAATTTTCAGTGTAGGACCCGGCCATTTTTTGCACAACTGACCACTGTCACTTTAAGCATTAATAACTCTAGGATGCTTTTACCTTTCATTCTGATTCCGAGATTGTTCTACATTTTCGAGACATATTCTACTTTATGTTAGTGGTAACATTTTGTTGATACTTGCATCATTTCTTGGTGAAAAATTCAAAAATGTTATAAAAAATAAAAAATTTAGCATTTTTTAAACTTTGAAGCTCTCTGCTTATAAGGAAAATGGATATTCCAAATAAATTATATATTGATTCACATATACAATATGTCTACTTTATATTTGCATCATAAAGTTGACATGTTTTTACTTTTGGAAGACATCAGAGGGCTGTAAAGTATAGCAGCAATTGAAATTTTTCCGGGACCAGTTCAGTTTTGAAGTGGATTTTAGGGGCCTTCTTATTAGAAATACCCCATTTATGACCCCATTATAAAAACTGCACCCCTCAAAGTATTCAAAATGACATTCAAAAGTTTTTTTTTATCCCTTTAGGTGTTTCACAGGAATAGCAGCAAATTGAAGGAGAAAATTCAAAATCTTCATTTTTTACATTGGCATGTTCTTGTAGACCCAGTTTTTTAATTTTTGCAAGGGGTAATAGATGAAAAATCCCCCCAAAATGTGTAACCCAATTTCTCTCGAGTAAGGAAATACCTCATATGTGTATGTCAAGTGTTCGGCGGGCGCAGTAGAGGGCTCAGAAAGGAAGGAGCGAGAATGGGATTTTGGAGAGTGAATTTTACTGAAATGGTTTTTGGGGGGCATGTCACATTTAGGAAGCCCCTATGGTGGTGTAACAGCAGAAAAACCTCACATAGCATACCATTTTGGAAACAACACCCCTCAAGGTACGTAACAAGGGGTACAGTGAGCCATAGCACCCCCCCAGGTGTTTGATGACTTTTCGTTAAAGTCTGATGTGTAAATGAAAAAAAAATTTTTTCACTAAAGTGCAGTTTTTTCCCCAAATTTACCATTTTTACAAAAGGTAATGGGAGAAAATGCCCCACAAAATTTGTAACCCCATCTCTTCTGAGTAGGGAAATACCTCATGTTAGGATGTAAAAGGCTCTGCGGGTGAACTACAATGCTCAGAAGAGAAGGAGTCATATTTGGCTTTTGGAATGTAAATTTTGCTGAAATGGTTTTTGGTGGGCATGTCGCATTTAGGAAGCCTCTATGGTGCCAGAACAGCAAAAAAGAAGGAACGTAACAAGGGGTATAGTGAGCCTTAACACCTCACAGGTGTTTCACGTCTTTTTGTTAAAGTTGGATGTGCAAATGAAAAAGAAAATCTTCACTAAAATGCTGATTTTCCCCCAAATTTTACATTTTTACAAGGGGTAATAGGAGAAAATGACCCCCAAAATTTTTAACCCCATTTCTTCTGAGTATGGAAATACCCCATGTGTGGACGTTAAGTGCTCTGCTGGCGAACTACAATGCTCAGAAGAGAAGGAGTGCCATTGAGATTTTAAAGAGTGAATTTGTTTGGAATGGGAGTCAGGGGCCATGTGTGTTTACAAAGCCCCCCCCCCGTGGTGCCAGAACAGTGGACCCCCCCACATGTGACCCCATTTTGGCAACTACACCCATCACACAATTTAATAAGGGGTGCAGTGAGCATTTACACCCCACTGGCATTTGACAGATCTTTGACAGATTTGACATTTTTCATTTTCACGGACCACTGTTCCAAAACTCTGCCAGACACCCGTGGGGCGTAAATGCTTACTGCACCCCTTATTACATTCTGTGGGGGGTGTAGTTTCCAAAATGGGGTCATTATTCTGGTATTTATGGGGCTTTGTAAACACACATGGCCTTCAATTCCGGACAAATTTTCTCTTCAAAAGCCCAATGGCGCTCCCTCTCTTCTGCGCATTGTAGTGCACCCACAGAGCACTTTACATCCACATATGGGGTATATTCTTACTCAGAAGAAATGGGGCTACAAATTTTGAGTGGCTTTTTTCCTATTTTTCCTTGTGAAAATGAAAAATATAGGGTAACACCAGCATTTTAGTGAAAAATTTTTTTTTTCATTTTCCCATCCAACTTTAACGAAAATTCGTCAAACACCTGTGGGGTTTTAAGGCTCACTATACCCCTTGTTACATTCCGTGAGGGGTGTAATTTCCAAAATGGGGTCACATGGGGTCACTGTAAAATCAGCCACCCCTGTGCAAATCACCAATTTAGGCCTCAAATGTACATAGTGCACTCTCACGCCTGAGCCTTGTTGTGCGCCCGCAGAGCAATTTTACGCCCACATATGGGGTATTTCCGTACTCAGGAGAAATTGTGTTACAAATTTTGGGGGTCTTTTTTTCCTTTTACCTCTTGTGAAAATAAAAAGTAAAGGGCAACACCAGCATGTTAGTGTAAATGTTTAATTTTTTTTTTTACTCTAACAGGCTGGCTTTCATAAGGTGTAAAAGGAGAAAAAGCTCCCCAAAATTTGTAGTGCAATTTCTCCCGAGTATGATAATACCCCATGTGTGGCCCTAAACTGTTTCCTTGAAATATTACAGGGCTCTGAAGTGAGAGAGCGCCATGCGCATTTGAGGACTAGATTAGGGATTGCATAGGGGTGGACATAGGGGTATTCTACGCCAGTGATTCCCAAACAGGGTGCCTCCAGCTGTTGCTAAACTCCCAGCATGCCTGGACAGTCAGTGGCTGTCTGGAAATGATGGGAGTTGTTGTTTTGCAACAGCTGAAGGCTCCGTTTTGGAAACACTGCCGTACAATTAGTTTTTAATTTTTATTGGGGGGACAGTGTAAGGGGGTGTATATGTAGTGTTTTACTCTTTATTATGTGTTAGTGTAGTGTAGTGTTTTTAGGGTACATTCGCACTGGCAGGTTAGGGTGAGTTTCCCGCTTGGAGTTTGTGCTGCGGCGAAAAATTTGCCGCAGCTCAAACTTCAAGAAACTTACTGTAAACCTGCCCATGGGAATGTACCCTGTGCGTTCACATGGGGGGGGGGCAAACCTCCAGCTGTTTGAAAACTACAACTCCCAGCATGTACTGACAGACCGTGTATGCTGGGAGTTGTACTTTTGCAACAGCTGGAAGCACACTGGTTGAGTTAGGTTCTGTTGCCTAACTCAATATTTTCCAACCATTGTGCCTCCAGCTGTTGCAAAATTACAAATTTCAGCATGCCCAAACAGCTGTCTGGGCATGCTGGGAGTTGTAGCTTTGCAACAACTGGAGGGTCACAGTTTGGAGATCAGTGTATAGTGGTCTCAAACTGTAGCCCTCCAGATGTTGCTAAGCAACTCACCGGCTTCCGTAGGATACAGGGAGCCAGCCGCACGACATCGCCGCCCGCCGATCTCCACCGTCGATCGTCGCCTATTGTGGGTGGGCAGAACGGGGAAACCGAAAGTAAACCCCCCCCCTCGATCTGCTATTGGTCATCGCGTCTATACGGCCAATAGCAGGGATAGGAGGGGTGACACCCCTGCCAACTCACTCCTATCCCTTCAGGGGGATCGTAAGTGTCTTAGACAACCCCGATTCCCCTGATTTTCCGCGTCACCATAGACCCGTATGACCCGGAATTGCGCAAATCGCAGGTGTGAATTCACCTGCGATTTGCCGCAATTGCTGACATGGGGGGGGGTCTGATGACCCCCCTGGGCGTTTGCACGGGATGCCTGCTGAATGATTTCAGCAGGCATCCCGGTCCGATCCCCGCCCGGCTCGCGGCGGGGACCGAAATTCCTCATGACGAATGCGTACGTCATGGGTCCTTAAGCACCAGGGTGTCATGACGTATGCGTACGTCAAGGGTCCTTAACGGGTTAAGGGGTTGTCCGGGCAAAAGCAAAAACTGCATCCTTGGGTGGGGTTGTATAAAAATAATAAACATAACATACTCACCTTCTCTGGTCCCCCACAGCTGCCACACCAACACTTCTGGTCCTCCTCTAGTCTTCACTTGTGGGTTGTGAATTGGTGTGTCCCCAGGGAACCTGCATGCACATCCAATCAGTGACTGAGTTGGGACACCACAGTTGTTACTGATTGGCTTAGCAGGCAGGTACTGTGAGGCTAGGATGGCATATAACCTGGAAGAAACAAAGATCAGCTGAGGAGAAGGAGCAATGGCACAGCAGCTATGAGGGACCAAAGGAGGTTATTACAGCATGTACTTTAACCTAGAAACATGAATACTGTGCACTAAAGAAGCAAAGCTACATGTGCCCCATATTGCTCTCATGTTATGGGATGCAACATATATATTCGTTCAGAGGCATAATATAAAGCTTTTGGGTCCTATGCAAAATATGCATTAAATACCTCCCCTATTTATAATACTGGTGTCATTCTGAGGGATGGAGGGGCATTCATGTCCCTTAGGTACTTTTGCCAGCTTCCTATAGCTGTGACCCTGTGGATCATAAGGGTATGTTTAAAATAACATAATAGTGGCAGATTTACAGATTTTACACTGACCCATTAAAGTTAATGGTAGCAAAATCTGCTGCCGATTTTGTATGTGTGAATGTACCCAAAGAGGAGATATACTAGCCAAAAAAGTTAATCATTGGATGAGTAGTATAGAAGCAGAAATGATTGTGCTGGCATGTAAGCAGTCCTGAAGAACATGTGGTATACATTTCTATCTGCTTGAAGAAGACGGTAGTCATTTAGAACATTACTGTTTCATTGTTAGCAGAATGTGGTGTTTTTTTTAACACAAAATGCCAGATGCTCATTAAGAAGAAATAACTGGCAGAATAATGTCGGGGCAGAATAATCCAGAAGGGATTTACACATCGCTTACAATGTAAGGAATGACACTTATAAATACATGTGTTAATCTCTGTGCTGGATCTAACAGTACTATCACTTGATCTGTGATACTTGTGGTTTTGTTCCCCTTTTATCCATTCGTAGCACTTCTGTCTGTAAATGTAGTAGGCTTATGACACATACTGCCAATTAAATTGCAAATAGAACTGCCAATGCTTCAATACAACCGCTCAGCCTATTCCGAACTCTCTTGACCTCATCCGTATTACCAAGTAAGCAGATGTGGGTGTGAGATGTTGTATCATTCAACAGTGTCTGTTAATAAGGTTATAACTATGGTAATACTCAAGAAAACAAAAGGCAAATATGCTAAAGATATACTTGAAAGATTAGACATTGAACATTAAGTTGCAATAATATAGCAAACATGTATTCATATACAGTGGTCCCTCAAGTTACAATATTAATTGGTTCCAGGATGACCATTGTTCCAGGAAAACCAGTTCTTACATATGAAAGGAGGAAAGAGCTGCTGGAAGCTATACATCACTGTCTATGTAGAGGACAAGAGCTTCTTCAGGGTCCTGAACAGTACACACAGTGTCCCAAAAAAAAAAAAAAAAATGGAGCCGTCCCAAGGTGGTGTCCAAAGAAGCAGCTAACCCTGGCACATGTAAATAGTAGTACAGAACATAAGATACCTTCCTGTACTGTAGGGAGGCACTACCAGATACCCAGTCAGTGCATACACTTCAGTAATACAGGTGCTTTACCAGTGAAATGCCCATTCTGATTGGCCAGTCCTTTCAGCCATTGACATGTTTAGCAGTTCTGGACTGTCCATAGCATTGAATGTTGCGTAGGGTTTCAGGTTACAGTTACAGGTCCAGAAAAGACCATTGTTTGTTGAAAACATTGTAACCTGAGACCATTGTAGTTTGAGGGACCACTGTACTATTGTTGAGGATGGGTTAATGTTAGGCCTTAAACTGTGAGTGATTATTGCTGTGCTATTTTGCTGAGTGTCGATATATGCAAATTCACACCAGACAAGGTTGGTATAAATTCCCTCCTCGGTACTGACTCCAGGGAGTTCTGTTTATTATCCGGAAATCACATTAGTTTTTACAATCTGAAAAAAAGGGGAGGGTAAATCTATGTATCAAATCATTGTTTTATATGCTGATTGGTCATTTGAGCATGGCGTAGCATAAGTCACTTATGTTGCAAGATCTCTAGCTTGAAATTTTTCCATCTTTCCACAAAGCTCAATGTTTAGACTTCTTGTATCCACAGACTTCATCTCAAGGTTCTAGTCTTAATTACCGGCAAAGAGCAAGCTGAAATTTTTTCAATTAAGGAAAACAAGGTTCTTCTGCGATATTTAGCAATAGCATATAGGATTTAATAAAGGAATATGCGTATAGATATAGCGAACAATATATCAGAATATTATAGACCGTACACTATAAACTTAAATCCCCAAAACACTTAAAACAAAACTTAATCTATGCCCTGAAAGTAGACGACATATCAAATGTTGCTGCCTAAAAAAAATTATTATGGTGCAGTAGCATGTATGGATTCAATTTTCATTTCCAAACACTGTAAACGAATTGCTCTACGTGCAAAGAGAAACCAGTGTTTTAATTAATGCTCCAATTGTTCATTATATAACACCTGTTATTGGAACTCTGTATTCTACCCCCAATCCTGGTAATGATTGAATAAATCCACATGTGGGTAAACAACACAACCTGACACCATTGGTGCCCATACACCTTCAGTAGCTTTTGAATGAATGCTTCTGATTCCTCCATACTCATGTACTCATGGCTCAGTCAAACACATCTTTTCAATGGGTAGAGGAGACATAGTAACATGGCAGGGTACTGAAGTGCAACATGCCCAGTCTTTCCTTCTCTCTCCTGACATCATCAGCTGGAAGGCTACCATACACATTAGTCTCTGTTCACATGCCAGAATGTCTGTGTGGAATTCCCCATGAATAATCAGCATGGACATTCTGCAGCAGCATCCCATTGATTTCAATGGGATTCTGCTGCTCTGTTCACATGGCAGAATTTCCACAGCAATTCCAATGTTCGCAAAAACATTGAACCTGAGACCTGAACCTAAGACAGGACCAAGCGGTACTAGTGCCGGCATAGTCTGTGGAATGTCCGCACTGACATGTAAATATACAGGATATATAGACAGACAGCTTGTCCCATGGAAATTGGTGGGTTTATCTGACTTCTCTAATGTGTATGGAGTAACACCCAATTTTATTTTCACAATTCCAGGAAAAATAAAATTAAAAACAGTACAATTATGAGCTCTCAGGGAATGTAAGTATGTGCTATGATATATAAAACTGCAGAGCTGATAGTCCTTTATTAGATCTTTGTTACTTTTTGAATATATAACTCCTTATCTTTACTGATTTTTTCACACAAACCTACTGTATGAAAGAATAACAAGAAGTAATGTAGGATCTGCGCCAGATTAAAAAAATAAACACAGTTAAGCAGGAGAGATTATATGTCCAGTATATTGAAAAAAGTTAATTAATAAAAGCATAAATATGTGCTTGTGGACAGTCTTCTATGGCTTTAACAGCTGTCACGCCGCCTCCCATAGTCTTGCATTGAGGGGGTGGGGCATGATGTCATGAGGGGGCGGGGATATGACATCACGAGCTCCCGGTGCAGTGTAGTACTCCTTTAAAGAAATAATTCTCATTGAATGACCCTTGTCTTTTTTTCTAATCAGCTACAAACACTCTCATACAGTGCATGACAATGGATCTGTTGGTTCTATAGTGGGCCAGCTAAAAAAAAATCCCTTAAATTGGTTGTCTGGCTCAGAAAACAACTTAGCACGTGGAGGCCGCCAAATCTATTAGCCAAAATGAAGAGCAACTACAAAGAGTGTCTTTAGCTTTGTAGGGCTTATCATTACTATGTATTGTACAAGACAGCTCATTGGCTGCAAAGTGTTTGAAGTAGTACTTCATTAGCCCTGTGGTGGTGCTGTAGGGTAACTAAATACTTGTAAGACTTGTAGTTGTAATATCTTGTCTTTATATTATACTAAAAGATCTGCTTGCAATACATTCAGTCCACACATCCCAAACAGGGGCTATGCCGTTTTTTAGGTGTCCATGCACCACTACATTCTCTTATCTGTGCCCTAAAATACAGCTTCTAAAAGATTTGTCTGCATGATGTTATATGTGTGTAATGGAGGTCACTGGATTAAAAGATCCTATTGAGAATGATGCTTAGATACTTTTTTAGGGCTTGTAAAGGTGACATTCCATCACACTGCATGACAGCTGCTTTTTCAAGTATTTGACATCAAATAATATTTGACGTTGACCTTGCCAATCTGGACACAGAGGTGACAAGAACAGGAAGGGACTATTTTACGATAACAACAGGAATCAAACCAAAAACTACAACAAACAAAGATGTGAACGTTGAGAAATAAGTTATGAGTAGGGTGCTCAATATATAACATTTTCCATTATGTATTTCGTGAAATATGTCATTGAGAGAGAACAGGAACTGTGATAAAACCTTTTCTTCTCGGTACTGTGTTTCTCAAGTAACATGTTGCTTTCCACTTTTTTCAGGCAGATCAATAGCTTAATGGCTATAAATGCAAAGCTTAGGGTACAATGGACGGTTAGCTGTCTTTGACAGTGTGCTTATCTGTATATTTGCTTAGATGCAGAGGCATAGCTAGGGGTTGTTTATCGGGGACAGTAAAAACACTTCTAAGGCTTCAGGGGCTTCTAGAGACCAAATCATCTAGCCAAACACCACAGCCTCCATATTAAATTTTTACACATTTTTCCATATAAAAAAAATCTCATTTATGCGCTTGTGGAAAAGATCTGCACAAGATCCTTACTGAAATTGATTTGTAATATGGGGTTCAAACCCGCAGTATGCCAATTTCAGTGTCAGTGTCATCGGATTTAATTTGGATTTTCTCTATTGATTTGCACCATTACCAGCTACACATCTGGATACAAATGACCTTTATTGAAGAACACATGATGTCATGATGTGCAACCTAGATGGACCCAGATGAACTGTCCACTTAAATCAATATGTTTCCCATCCTATTTACTACTCAATGTTCAGTTGTTCGAGTGTAAGAATGTAGAATGTGAAGTAAAAATTGCTTGACCGATGTGGACTGACCCAGCCCCCCCCTACTGAAAATGTATTTCATCTAGTTGTGGATGACATTCCATTAAGACTCTTAAGTAGTCTCACTATGATATCAATGAAGGGTTCATGTTGTGCATACTATTGTATAACTTTAAATCTGAGAAAGTAATATGCTTCACCCACTCTACACATCTTAGGGTGGGTTTATACTGTGGCTTTGAATCCATTTCACTGGTTCTGTTACAGTACATAAAATTTAGCTAATTGCAAAAATATAGTATATACGCTATTTTGTGAGCAAAAGAGTACAATCGTTTTTGTATAATGTAAGTCAATGGGAAGTGAATTCTGTTGCAGACCATACAGCAACATCCATTTTTAGCATATGTTAATAAATACATGTCTTTCCTTTTCAATTGTATAAAACATATACAGTGACCCCCCCGACCTACGATGGCCCCGACATATGATCAAATCGACATACGATGGCCTCTCAGAGGCCATTGCATGCCGATGCCAACATCGACATATGATGCTTTTTTATGTCGGGACCATCGCATTAAGTGCTATCCGGCAGGGCAAAATGCTTAAGCTGCTGCCAGATAGCAGCTTAATGTTCCCCGTGTGGTGCGGTGAGTATTACTTACCCCTCCACAATGCTCCGGGGTGCCCTCCGGGTCCAGCGCTGGTCCTCCGGTGTCTTCTCGGCCCTCTCCGGTGACGTCAACACGCTGTTAAGCACGCCGTCCCGTCATCCAATAGGAACGGCGTACGCAGCGGCGTAATGACGTTGCTATGCAGGCCCAGTAAGGCCTTGCGGAAGACAGCAGAGGACCGGAGAAGACAGCGGAGGACCTGGAGAAGATCAGGAGAGACCAGCGGAGGCCCGGGGTCACCATCGAGAGTGGCAGGGACACCATCGGGTGCGGTGGGACCCGGTCCGGAGCGGCGGGACAGCTGAGTACAGCTTCATATACTTAACATTGCACGTAACCCTCAACATACGATGGATTCGACAAACGATGGCTCGTTTGGAACGAATTACCATCGTATGTTGAGGGACCACTGTATGTTAAACCGAAACAAAACAGTGTGTGCCCACCCTAACACATATGTGATCCTGTGAATAAGAGTTCTAGAGCACAGATTGTTATTTTTAGTAAAGCAGCAGGTGAGTAATAAACTTCATATTAAAATTCTACAGCTCCAATATTTTTTGAAACATTGAACAGTCTGATGCAGGGCAAAAGAATCTCCATGTCCATGCTAAGCAGATGAGATGCCTGACCATGTTAAAAAGAATCTGAGAGTTAGTTCACCCACACTAAACCCAGTATACTGAACAGCTGTAAAATGAGGGGTTTCTCACTAAAATCCATTGGTTAGATGCTATGTTATTCTTGCTTTTTTCCTAATGAGCTCCAGGGTGCATTGGAGGTGAAAAGCCGGCTGGCCAAGCTCCCTTGTCTCCTCCATATTCTCCAGTCAGCCACACCCCCATCATTTATATGCTAATAAAGGCTGCGGGTGAGCAGTCTGCTCTCTGTGCACTCACCTGCGGCCTTCAATAGCATAACAATGGAGGGACGAGGGAATATAAATGAGTCAGGGGAACTAAGTCAGCTGGATCCCTACCTCCAATGCACACTGGGGTGAATTAGAAATAATACTATTTATAAGAACACAGCATCTAACCAATGGATTTTAGTGAGTAACCCCTCATTTTACAGCTGTTCCCCTGCACTTCAAACCTATTTATGTATGGGTTTAGTGCATGTGAACTAGTTGTCAGATTCTCTTTAACAAAATACTTGCAAAACATTTCAATACCTTACTGCCTACCTGACAAAGTTGCAGACTTTACCTTTTATTGAGTCCAAATATAGACAGATTCATTTATAGAAAGCTTCTTTTATCTCCATTTTACGGTTACATAGCATGCTGTAATAACATGAATCCGAAGGTTCACTCACTAGGTGAAAATTAAAATGAAATGTGAGAATTTTAGGATAATTATGAGGAAAAACATGAAAAGTTTTTATGGCATGAGAAGAACAATGTTACTTTTATTTGGTAACAAAAAAAAAAGTTTTTCTTTCAGTCACTTTAAGATATTTCAATCACTTAGATGTTTAATTTTCCATTATTAAAGACAGATTTTGAAACGGGATCTTTCTTTCTAATCTGTTTCTATTTTCTAATTGTTTCTATTATTTCATATTAAGTTCATTATTTTAAAAGCAGTCATCTTTCCTGAGCTGCTTTTAAGAGCATTTACAGATATATGCTTTACAGTAAGCCCATGGACATAGACACTGTACATTGGCCCTATTTACTTGTATGGGAGAAATTCCTAGACATGCTCCATGACCTGTACAGAGGTCCATGTGCAGGGAAAGGGAGGTTGAGATCTGAGCTTCAGCTATTGTTAAAACCATGTTTTATCTATACAGTCGTGGCCGTAAATGTTGGCACCCCTGAAATTTTTCAAGAAAATGAAGTATTTCTCACAGAAAAGTATTGCAGTAACACATGTTTTGCTATACACATGTGTATTTCCTTTGTGTGTATTGGAACTAAACCATAAAAGGAAAGAAAAAAAAAAACTAATTGGACATAATGTCACACCAAACTCCAAAATGGTCTGGAAAAAATTATTGTCACTCTTAATTTAAAATTTGGTTGCATATCGTTTGGAAAAAATAACTGAAATCAGTCGCTTCCTATAACCATCAATAAGCTTCTTACACCTCTCAGCCGGAATGTTGGACCACTCTTCCTTTGCAAACTGCTCCAGGTCTCTCTTATTGGAAGGGCGCCTTTTCCCAACAGCAATTTTTAGATCTCTCTACAGGTGTTCAATGGGATTTAGATCTGGACTCATTGCTGGCCACTTCAGAACTCTCCAGCGCTTTGTTGCCATCCATTTCTGGGTGCTTTTTGACATATGTTTGGGGTCATTGTCCTGCTGGAAGACACAAGATCTCAGATGCAAACCCAGCTTTCTGACACTGGGCTGTATCGTGCGACCCAAAATCCTTTGGTAATCCTCAGATTTCGTGATGCCTTGCACACATTCAAGGCACCCAGTGCCAGAGGCAGCAAAACAACCACAAAATATAATTGAACCTCCACCATATTTCACTGTAGGTACTGTGTTCTTTTCTTTATAGGCCTCATTCCGTTTTCGGTAAACAGTAGAATGATGTGCTTTACCAAAAAGCTCTATCTTGGTCTCATCTGTCCACAAGATTTTCCCAGAAGGATTTTGGCTTACTCAAGTTAATTTTGGAAAAAGGTAGTCGTGCTTCTTTATGTCTCTGTGTCAGCAGTGGGGTCCTCCTGGGTCTCCTGCCATAGCGTTTCATTTCATTTAAATGTCGACGGATAGTTCGCTCTGACACTGATGCTCCCTGAGCCTGCAGGACAGCTTGAATATCTTTGGAACTTGTTTGGGGCTGGTTATCCACCATCTGGACTATCCTTCGTTGACACCTTTCATCAATTTTTCTCTTCTGTCCATGCCCAGGGTTATTATCTACAGTGCCATAGGTTGCAAACTTCTTGTAATGTTGCGCACTGTGGACAAAGTCAAATCTAGATCTCTGGAGGTGGACTTGTAACCTTGAGATTGTTCATATTTTTTCAAAATTTGGGTTCTCAAGTCCTCAGGCAGCTATCTTCTCCTCTTTCTGTTGTCCATGCTTAGTGTGGCACACACAGACACACAATGCAAAGACTATGTGAACTTCTCTCCTTTTTATCTGCTTTCAGGTTGGATTTTTATATTGTCCACACCTGTTACTTGCCCCAGGTAAGTTTATAGGAGCATCACATGCTTGAACCAATCTTATTTATCCACAATTTTGAAAGGGTGCCAATAAATTTGTCCAGCCCATTTTTGAAGTTTGGTGTGACATTATGTCCAATTTGCTTTTTTTCCTCCCTTTATTGGTTTAGTTCCTATACACACAAAGGGAATAAACAAGTGTATAGCAAAACATGTGTTACTGCAATCCTCTTCTGTGAGAAGGTCTATGGGAGGTCCGTCACGGGCGGGGTGGGACGTCACACGGCGCGGAGTCGGGACGTCACGCTCTTCCGCCATTGTGTTCGGGATCCGAAGCCTCCAGCGTTGCCGGAAGCCGTACAGGTGGGTGCTTCAGCCGAGATCCCGGGGCTCCCCAGCAGTAAAATTGGACTGTACATTAAGCATGTACATGTACATTCAGTGCATACCCCCAGATGTGAGAAACTGTGTTCTTATACATCCGCCATTGACTGCCAAGTTAAGGAAGAACATATAATGTGCAATCTCTGTGTTTCTGCAGTGGCTGTGCATGTCAGGAACTGTCCAGAGCAGGATAGGTTTGCTATGGGGATTTGCTCCTGCTCTGGACAGTTCCTGACACTGACAGAGTTGTCAGCAGAGAGCACTGTTCAGGCAGAAAAGAACTATACAACTTCCTCTGGAGCATACAGCAGCTGATAAGTAATAGGGGATAGAAAACCAGTGCAGTTACTGTGGTGCCCAAGTAAAAAAGTGAAATAAAAGATAAACAGATGGTTATAAAATCATGAATGTGGGTTCTTGTAAGTTGGTGGCAGTCATTATATCCCATTGCACAAGGCCTTTTCTACATTTTGTGAAAGAAAATATCCCTATCATGAGATTTTATTGTTCTTCTTTATTGGTTCAATATACTGTATAGTACCATTATTTGGACAAGAACGTGGCTTAGATTGTTGCTAATAGATAATACTCCAGTTATCCCAGAAGAGTTAATTTTATCATAAGCAATCTCAATGTGATTTACACCTAAGAATACAGGCTTAGAGCACATGAAATCCCATGACAATGCCTGAAGGTTATCTACAGGACTGGTTTCACATGTTGTAAAGAAAGTCTTTCTAAAACTATAGCATGTGCAGTGCAAACAATAGATTAGAATCTGGCAAAGAGGGCAGACAATAAAAATACACTGCCGTTTACTTTCTACAGCAGTAATTCCCAACCAGTCCCGTTGAGAACTGCCAGGCGTTCTGCGGGCTCCAGCAAGTAATTATATTTTTTTAAATGCCCCGGCCTGCACACCTGTGAATCACGGTGGCACAGAGGGAAGGGAGGCCTGCATGCACATTACGTGTATGTGCGCACTGTGCACACACCGCCCCCCTCCCTCCTGCGGCACCGTGAGTCACAGGCGTGCAGGCCAGGAAGGGGATAAATGTACACCATGTATACCCGTCTGACACCCATGCACACCCGTCTGTCACCCATGTCACCCCTCTGTCCAGGGCTGCCATCAGAAATGTTGGGGCCCTTTATACAGCTCAGGCCTGGGCCCCTAATTTCACATATCAAATTGCGCGTCCTACGACGTACAGCATGATACCGGTATCAGCATTACAAATAGGACTGCTACCCCCTGTGCACTTTTATCCCCACCTCCCTTGATCAACCCCCTGTTCCATTTCCCCCCCCCGTGCTATATAATTTGCCTCCCCTGTGCCACTTTATTTCCACCCTCTGATCCCCCCTGCCACTTTTTTCTCCCCCTGCCACTTTATTCCCCCCCTATGATCCCCCCCACTGACCCTCCCCTTGCCTCTTTATTTTTCCAACTCTGATCCCACACCGTCACCTTACTGATCCTAAGCTGGCCGGCAGGCCCAAGTGCAGGGGCTCGGCGTATTAGCGACCTCCTCTGCGCTGACTAGTGATGTCCTCCCACACCACAGTTTAATGTTAGGGGGGGGGTGGCATCACTCGTCAGAGCCGGCAGACACTGCTGCTCAATCCTGTGCAGACGGAAAGTGGATCAGTTGTAGATTGCTTCTTTAATTTTTCAGAGACCTTTTTAAAAATAAAGGGAGCAATCTGCCATGGGCAACTGCATCCCTCTGCACAGGATTTGATAAATCTCCCCCATTATCTATGAATTTCATATGTGTTGTGGCCTCTGCGATTACTTGTGGTTTTCTCCTGATGCCTCATATACATGTTTTTAATTTGGTTGGTTGTAGAAATAAATTCGGCACTCTTATTTTTATTTTAGAGATTTTATTCCACAATGTTGCAATCTAACAGATTATATATGACGTTTCGATCCAAACAATGGATCTTCATCAGATATCTGTAGATTGCTGCGGAGGCAGGTGCGGTATGGCCTATAGCCAGGAGAGTAGGAAGCTGGTAGTGCGATCAAGAAGATTGCATGGTGTGATCTTCTTGATCGCAACACCGGCTTCCTACTCTAAACATAGTTAATGTGATTTTTTTTCACAGCAGAAAGTTTGATTGATTCTCTGAAGTGGCAGACATTTCCACTACAGTTTACACTTCATAGCAGGCATAATGTGTAGCAAATTCTGTGCATGGGGCAACCACGCCCCCTTCACAAAAAAACATGCCCTATTCCACATAGGCCCAAAACACTCTGCACTCTGCAATCACGTTGAATGTTCTGTAGCTAATCTTCCAAAGAGACAAAGGATTCGGGCAGAAAATTGAACATGTTTATTGGTCAATGGGAGAGCGCTCATGTTTACAACAGACTGCCACGGACAGTAAGCACTGGTTCCAGATGATGTAAAATCCAGGGAATTCAGTAAGGAAACTCCTTGCTGAATTTCCTCAGTGTGAAAGAACTCTATGGCCATGTTCACAATATCTGCCCAGAAAACACAGATGGACATTGCGCACATTTGTTCCGATGGGTGCTAGGACTGCTCGGAAATGCGCCATCTCATTCTGAGCGAAATCCGCAGAAAGAATAGACATGTCTATTCTTTCTGTGGATGCTGAAATCGGAATTTTCGGATTGGGATTGGAAACTCAACAGTGTGCAAAGTGCAGCAGAGTCCCATTGAAATCAATGGGACTCTGCTGCAGCACAATTTCCGAGCAGAATAATCCCACAGTTTTTTGCTCAGAAATTCCGCTATGTGAACATAGCTTAAGAAGTTAACCAGCACATCATTTTATACCTGTGAATTACACGATTTTAAGGTACTTTATTTAAAATAATGTATTAAGATCTATTTTCTAATAAATTATTTCTTAAAGAGTTTCTTAGTAAAATACAGCTGGCTAGCACTTAACTTTTAGATCTCATTGAGAGATAATAAATCACTATTATTGGCAGTCTGTAGTCTGCTAAAGAGACGAAGGTTATGGACCTCCATGAAGCTGTCCATACCCTGCTGACATGTCACCTGCAGGAAATGTAAGTCTGCAATTTCAGATAGCAATACATTTGCTAGTATTTTATGTAATGTACCGTATATACTCGAGTATAAGCCGACCCGAATATAAGCCGAGGCCCCTAATTTCACCCCAAAAACCCAGGAAAAGTTATTGACTCGACTATAAGCCTAGGGAGGGAAATACATCATCCCCCCATGTCATCATCCCCCCTGTCATCATCCAGACCCCCATCATTAACACCCCCATCATCATCACCGCCTGTCATCATCACCCTGTCATCATCACCCTGTCATCATCATCCTGTCATCATCCCCTTCGTCATCACCTCCCCCCTTCATTATCACCGCCTGTCAATCCCTTCATCAGTGGTCTTCAACCTGCAGACCTCCAGATGTTGCAAAACTACAACTCCCAGCATGCCCGGACAGCCATCGACTGTTCAGGCATGCTGGGAGTTGCAGTTTTGAAACATCTGGAGGTCCGCAGGTTGAAGACCACTGCGGCCTGCGTCATCATCCAGACCCCCCCTTTAGTTTTTTACTCACCTCCCCTCGATGGGAAGGAAGGGTGAGCTGGTCCGGGCCATCTATGCTGCAGGGACCGTCCGGTGGGGAGGGTTAGTCGTTCCGGGCTGTCCATGTTCACCGGGAGGCCCTCTTCTCTGCTCCGGGCCGGCCCCGGACTAGTGACGTGGCCTTGACGATGATGCACAGGGACGTTCATGTGCAGACATGTCACGGACATCTGCTGCGCACGGACGTCCCGGTGCATCGTCGTCAAGGCAACATCACTAGTCCGGGGCCAGCCCGGAGTGGAGAAGAGGGCCTCCCGGTGAAGATGGACAGCCCGGAACTAACCCTCCCCACCGGATGGTCCCTGCAGTATAGGTAGTCGAATATGGATGGCCCGGACCAGCTCACCCTTCCTTCCCACCGAGGTGAGGTGAGTAGAAAACTAAAGGGGGGTCTGGATGATGACGAGGGCCGCAGTGGTCTTCAACCTGCGGACCTCAAGATGTTTCTAAACTACAACTCCGAGCATGCCCGGACAGCCGATGGCTGTCCAGGCCTGCTGGGAGTTGTAGTTTTGCAACATCTGGAGGTCCGCAGGTTGAAGACCACTGAGAAGGGATTGATAGGCGGAGATTTCACTCGAGTATAAGCCGAGGGTGCGTTTTCAGCTATATCAAAGCTGGGGCATACATTGTACTAGTTATAGTGATCCTGGTGTAGTGCAGCATGTATGGTCAGCTATGTAGATTTTGCTTTATATTAAGTGAAATTTTAGTGAGCCGCAGTATATAGCCACTTCATTTACCACTTCATTTACCTGTCAGGATTTATCAGATCCTTGGGTGAGCGAGCTTGGTTTTAAATTACTTTATTGCTTTTTATAGATGCATATGATTACTGTGCAAGACAAATGAACAAGTGAATGAGAAAACATCATCCAAATTATTAGCATGAACACTGACCACAGTAATAATATTGATGATATTGTTGAAATATTTTATTTCAATGTAGCATGTTCTGGCCTCTCTTCGATTCATTCTAGGGAAATTACATGTTTTGTGAATTGAAGTAAATTATAGGCCATGAAACATTATTCACTGAACCGTCACCTCGTCTGTGTCTGCTGGTAATAAGCTTTTTGGCAGGAAAAACACAGGTTATGGAAAATGCAGTTTTGTTTTATGAATCTTGTAGATTAGTGCGTCTAGAGTGTATTATACAATTATGTATTTTACATTTTATATGTTTAGCCCTGATGTAAATACTAAAAATGTTTTAAGGATACCTGTCGTTTGTAAAAAGTTTTTATATAATGTATATTATAACAATATATGTATGATTGTAATGTACGTTGGTTAAATAATGTGTATATTTTTGGGTGACAAAATGGTGTCCATGAAGCTATTGCCTTTGTCTCTATGAGGAGACCAAATACAGGAAATAAAGGTGGGACAAGCAGGGTCTTGGCTTGTCAATCATCCTGCTGTGTGAGCCGGGAGTGTGTCACAGAGACTCACTGTACAGAGCCCCGCTTGTCCTCAGCGCACAGAGCCCTGCTTGTCCTCAGTGTATAGAGCCCTGCTTGTCCTCAGTGTACAGTGCCTTGCTTGTCCTCAGTGCAGAGAGCCCTGCTTGTCCTCAGTGTACAGAGCCCTGCTTGTTCTCACTGCACAGAGTCCTGCTTGTCCTCAGTGTACAGAGCCCTGCTTGTCCTCAGTGTATAGAGCCCTGCTTGTCCTCAGTGTACAGAGCCCTGCTTGTCCTCAGTGCACAGAGTCCTGCTTGTCCACCCTCACTTCCTGTATGTAGAACTTAGTAGAGCACAGTTGTTTTAACGCTGTCATGACTTCTTTCCCCTTCTCTCATTGCCCATTTGCCTGCATGCCCTCTATTACATGGTGTAAAGTAGAGCTATATTTACTGCTGACTCACTGTTCTGCTGTTTACTGCTCATTGAACAATGCTTTATCTGCTGCCCAGCATGTAAAATACCATACTTACTGAGACAAGGGGGTTAAGACCCTTACACGGGTCCAATAAATAACTTACTTTCTTCTGCAAGGATATTAGATTAGTTGGATGGGGATCATTAAGATACTCCAAGAAAAGCATGTCTTAGAAAACCTTCCAATATTTTACCTTCAAAAGATGTTAAACTTACTGACAGATCTATACTTTTTAGGCTCAGCTAAGTCTGGTGCAGTGTTTTTTTTTATCTAAAAAAAAAAAAAAAATAGCAATATGTACATTTTTTTGTGTTTATTTCCAGAGAATTTACATGTGTAAAACACTCTTTAGGTCATCTGTCAACCACCGAAAAGCTGCCTGTCTTTACCCCTTAAAGCGTACCTGTCAGATCCCACAAAAAAAAAAAATTGTTATATGTTACTCAGTACCTCATCCTGGTCTTGTAAATGTAATTTTTATGTCTCTATCATGTATATGTCACAAAAAATAGCATATTACAGCTGCTCAATGTCTTTTCCATCTTTTATCTTGTCAAAGGAAGGGGGCGTGTCCTTCTCTTGCCTGCGCTGTGATTGCTGCTCCCCCTCCCTCACTCTGCTGACTCACTGCTCTCCGGCGCCTTGCAGCCCTGCTCTGTAACCCATTCCTCTCTGGATTTATGCTGTATATATATACACACACACACACACACACACACAATGATTATTGGAGATAATCTACCACCAAAGACAATATGCGGAGTGTAAAACTTATATCTCCCTAAATTAGTGCAAAGGTTTAGCGCTAAAAGTACAGTGTTTTTTTTGTGCATACTTTTTTTTATATATTTTCATATGTATTCATGTGTATCATCCTTTGACTGTCCAGGCATGCTTGGAGTTGTAGTTTTCCAACAGCTGGAGGCACATGTTTGGTAAAACTCTGTGTTACAGCAGTGTTACTGCAACCTGTGTTCCTCCTGCAGCCTTGTCAATCAGCTATCTCGTGTCCATGACCCTTGAACAAACTCATGCTGCTGTGGGACTGATCAGTGTCCAAGAGGTATGGGAACCCCTAGTGGTGGGATTTTCAAAGGCAGTTTTCTTTAATAAAATGTGAATTTTTTTTAAAGACGTTTATTAGAAAAACTTTTGTTTTGCCAAGATGTACAACATATAAAAAGTTTTTATATCTGACAGTGCCCATTTAAAGACGCTGTCTGTTTTTACCTTTATGACCAAGCCCAATTTTTGAAATCTGGAATGTGTCTCTTTAAGTGGTAACATCTCTGACATGCTTTCACTTAGCAATATGATTCTGATAATGTTTTTTGTGACGTATTTTACTTGTGAAAGCATTTTATGTGAAAAACACCAAAATATTGTGAAAAATTTGAAAATTTCTGGCTTTTTAAAATTATTTAATTTTTATGGCATTGACTGTATGGTAAAAATGATGTTATTTTTATTCTGTGGGTTGGTACAATTATGGCGATACCCAATTTATATCGTGTTTTTTATGTCCTTTTTCCTTTTCTAAACAAAGTCCTTTTTACGGCTTGCTTGCGGTGTTCTGACATAACTTTTTTATTTTCCATCCAACCGCATTGTGTAATGAGCTGTACTTTTTATTGGTACCATTTTTGCGATTCATGCTACCTTTAGAATTTTTTTTATTCCACATTTTGGACCAAAATTCAAAAACACGTTCACTGGGTGGGATTAATACCATGATTGTTTTATTGTACAAGTCATCACGAATGTAGCAATACCCATTATGTATAGGTTTGGGCATTTAAAAAAAATAATTATGGGTGATAATATAGAGTTTTGTTGGGAAGGGGGCATTTATTTTAATTTTTTTTACTCATTAGTAATTGATTTAAACCTTTTAATGTCTATGTTTTTCACTTTTTATAGGTTATACTATGCTGCAGTGCATCTGTACTGCAGTACAGTATAACTGTCAGTACTACACTGACATGCAACCTGTGCGATCCAGCCTACGGCTGAACCTCACAGGCTGCCATACTAGACAGGAGGCCATTATCTGGCCTCTTAATGCCATGGAAACCAAGGGAATCCCACGATCGCATTGCGGGATCACCATTGGTAAACAGGGGGAGCCCCCTGCTCCTGTCAACCCCATAGATTCCGTGATCAGGACAGATTACGGCATCTCTTGGGGTTAATGGTGCTGTGATTGAGAACTGGGTCCCACTGGCCATCTCCTCGATGTCGCCAGGACGTATGCATACATCCAGTTGAGCTAACTAGCTAGCAACTGGGACGCATGCATAGGTCCTAGGGCGGGAATGGGTTAAGATTGTTTAATTTGCAGGTACTTGTCACTTGCACCAACCTTTATATACAGGTTTACGTATATGCATACGTCCTAGGGTGGGAAGGGGTTAAGATTGTTTAATTTGCAGGTACTGAATATATAGGCTTATAGTGTAGGGGATGCTGATTCAAATGTCCTTTACCTGGAAAAAAAAAATCAGTTTAGCTGTTCCTAAGCTTCTTATATGCAAGTTTTATTTTCTGAGCAATGGAGGGGTCTCCAACCTTCTGATCAGAAATTATGCATTGCTCAAAAGTGAGGAGACTGTCACCATTGCACAGAAAATGAAATTTACATATAAGGAAAAACATAGATTACACAGGAAATAGGGTATGTTTAGGTTAGTGCGGGTGATGCTGCTGTCATTTTACCTTTAGGGTCTATTCACATGTACAGTATTCTGTGCAGATTTGATGCACACATTTGATGTGTAGGATTTGAAGCTGTGTTTAGTCATTCAGTTTGAAATCTGTAGCAGAAAATCCTGTGCATCAACTCTGCATATCAAATCTGTGCAGAATACTGTACGTGTGAATATACATATTAATTTCCTTCACAGATACACTATATAAGCAAACTTTGTATGATCATTTCTAAACAGACTGGAACCCTTTAAAGTATAGCTATTATCCAGTGATATCTCATTTATCCCTACATCATTATGTGATCTTCCAACTGTCAGAACCCGTGGGGTTAAACGGCTCTCTCTGTTTTGTTTTGGGATACGCCCAGCTGTTTGGACTGGTCAGCTGACCTTGATTGGAGCACCTGTTCTGGCTCCATATAACCTAGCAATCTACTCCCAATACTTGAATGCTAAAGAGCTGTGTGTACTCCTTGCTAGCATTTATATTGTATGTGTTATATCTGGCATTTTGATCCTTTCCACTTTCTGACTCTTCTCCTGGCTTTGCAAATTGGCTTATTTGTAACCTCTTGGTATCGACTCGGACTGTGGACAGCTACTTATTGTGTGTATGTTTCGTTATTTTTCTGTTAGTCTGAGTGATTCCATTCTGTGTCCCGACCTCCGTCTGGTTTAAAGTTTATTATTTTGACTGGACTGCCATCACTTACTGTAAGTAGGGACCGTCACCGTGGTTACGGACCTGCTACCTAGGGCAGGGATAGGGGCAGTGGGCGAGAATAGTTTGCCCTCCTTCCCTGTGCAGACGTGACACCAACCTTATCAATTCTAATTCCTCACTCTTGTTATAGAGGCTTCTGGCATTAGTATACAGGCATTCCATGAGTTTTTCCATATTCCTTTGTCTCCTATCCTTATTAATTGTTGTAAACCTGCACTTCATTCTCTTTACTGTATCTGTTGAGGAGTAAGAATATTTATATCACATTTAGAATTATTTATGTTGATATTTGGAAGAGTCTTATTAAAGGTTAGGTGTGTTTGTGTGTTGTTTTCTAAATTGTTACTACACGTAGCTTGGCTGATATTTTGGCATTTGTATTCTGTTGAGAACTCCTGATCTTCAGTCTTTTTACGTCAAGTCACACAGGAAAGAATACTGATTCCATGTCATTTCAGCTGACAGACAGTTGGCATATAATCACTAGTTACATTAGCTTCACATTTTCCTTCTGCCTTTAAAGGAATGGATAAAAAGATAAGCCTACTGTAGCTGACAAAAGGCTTTGACATGATATAAAAGACTGTTATTACAATATAGCTGCATTTCATGACTGTATAGATATTATGTTCATATGTCTTTTGCTATGCCATACTTTGACATTAATGAAATATAGTAAATCATTCTTTTCAGAAACCTATATTGTTTTCAGAATTCTGTTTTTATTTATTTTTTTATATTTATTATTAACCCCTTAAGGACGCAGGACGTAAATGTACGTCCTGGTGCGGTGGTACTTAACGCACCAGGACGTACATTTACGTCCTAAGCATAACCGCGGGCATCGGAGCGATGCCCGTGTCATGCGCGGCTGATCCCGGCTGCTGATCGCAGCCAGGGACCCGCCGGCAATGGCCGACGCCCGCGATCTCGCGGGCGTACGCCATTAACCCCTCAGGTGCCGGGATCAATACAGATCCCGGCATCTGCAGCAGTGCGCGATTTGAATGAATGATCGGATCGCCCGCAGCGCTGCTGCGGGGATCCGATCATTCATAACGCCGCACGGAGGTCCCCTCTCCTTCCTCCGTGCGGCTCCCGGCGTCTCCTGCTCTGGTCTGTGATCGAGCAGACCAGAGCAGAAGATGACCGAAAACACTGATCTGTTCTATGTCCTATACATAGAACAGATCAGTATTAGCAATCATGGTATTGCTATGAATAGTCCCCTAAGGGGACTATTCAAGTGTAAAAAAAAATGTAAAAAAATGTAAAAGTAAAAGTTAAAAAAAGTGAAAAATCCCCTCCCCCAATAAAAAAGTAAAACGTCCGTTTTTTCCTATTTTACCCCCAAAAAGCGTAAAAATATTTTTTATAGACATATTTGGTATCCCCGTGTGCGTAAATGTCCGAACTATTAAAATAAAATGTTAATGATCCCGTACGGTTAACGGCGTAAACGTAAAAAATAAAAAGTCCAAAATTCCTACTTTTTTAATACATTTTATTAAAAAAAATTATAAAAAATGTATTAAAAGTTTTTTATATGCAAATATGGTATCAAAAAAAGTACAGATCATGGCGCAAAAAATGAGCCCCCATACCGCCGCTTATACGGAAAAATAAAAAAGTTATAGGTCATCAAAATAAAGGCATTATAAACGTGCTAATTTGGTTAAAAAGTTTGTGATTTTTTTTAAGCGCAACAATAATATAAAAGTATATAATAATGGGTATCATTTTAATTGTATTGACCCTCAGAATAAAGAACACATGTCATTTTTACCATAAATTGTACGGCGTGAAAACAAAACCTTCCAAAATTAGCAAAATTGCGTTTTTCGTTTTAATTTCCCCACAAAAATAGTGTTTTTTGGTTGCGCCATACATTTTATGATATAATGAGTTATGTCATTACAAAGGACAACTGGTCGTGCAAAAAACAAGCCCTCATACTAGTCTGTGGATGAAAATATAAAAGAGAGATGATTTTTAGAAGGCGAGGAGGAAAAAATGAAAACGTAAAAATTAAATTGTCTGAGTCCTTAACCCCTTAAGGACCAAGGGTGTACAGGTACGCCTTTGCTCCCTGGTACTTAAGGACCAAGGGCGTACCTGTACGCCCATGGGAATTTCGGTCCCTGCCGCGCGCCGGGCGGGGACCGGACCGGGGTGACTGCTGATATCAATCAGCAAGCACCCCGCGCCAATGCCCAGGGGGGTCATCAGACCCCCCCATGTAGGCAATCGCCGAAAATCGCAAGTGAATTCACACTTGCGATTTTCGGCGATTCCGGTGATGCGGGTCACGTGTGACCCGCTGACCCGGAGATACAAGGTGATCGGGGGTGTAGGATACACCCCCTATCACCCTCTGTATCTATGGGGAGGTGGCGATGTCGTCACCCCCCCAGGATCGCTGCTATTGGCCGGACGATCGTCCGGCCAATAGCAGCCGGCAGGGGAGGGGTTAACGGCCCCTTCTCGCGGCTCTGCTTGCTCCCTGAGTTCATTCAGTGGCCAGAGCTGCGAGAAGGAGCCAGGGACCCCCCCTCCGTGAAGATCGGAGCCCCTCACAGAGGAAGACCCCCCTTAGAGCAGGGAGAGAGTACAGCCCCAGGGACAGGTAGGGTTAACCAGTAAAAAAAAGTAAAAAGTAAAGTAAAAAAAAGTGTAAAAAAAAAGTTAAAAATTTTCCCCCCCCCCTGACCCCCTAATAGGACCTAAAGGGTCCGCAACAATTTTTTTTAGTGTGACCCGGGCCCTATTAGGAATTCAGGGCGCTGCATTTGGCCATTTTTTTTTTTTGCTGCAGCGCTTTTTTCCCCCCCATACAGTTAGTTACACCAATCACACACACTACATACTCACCTCCCCCCCCCACACACACACCCGCCACCCCCGCCACCAACCCCCCCCCCCCCCCCCCCACCACCACCGTAGAAAAAAGGCGATGGCTCGCCAGGCATTTTCGGCAGCGGAGGCATATGCTTTTCTTGCCTCCGACTCCGAATCTGTCAGTGAGGACGATGAAGATCCAACATTCCTGTGTTCTTCATCGTCCTCCTCATCATCTAGTACTGATGATGAGTCACCTATACGGCGGCGGAGACGCCGCCAGGCGAGGCCACGCACCCCCCATGATAGTGGCCCAGTGGCCGGCACTAGTGCGAGTGGTGATGCTGCTCGTACTAGGAGTCCGACCCCCCAGACAAGTTTACCAGAGCCCCCTTCCGGTGAACCTGTCTGGAGACACCCAGAGGCTTATCAGCCACGGGTTCCGGAGTTTGTTGGCGACTCCGGAATCCGGATTGACAATTCTGGATTCACTGAAATTGACTATTTCAGTTATTTTTTCAGTGACAGTTTTGTCAATCTAATGGTGGAGCAGACGAATCTGTACGCCAGGCAGTTCATCGCCCACCACCCTGATTCTGTTTTGGCCAGGCCCAATGAATGGTACGCCATTGATGCAGCAGAGATGAGGACATTTTGGGGCCTCTTGCTGCATATGGGCCTGGTCAAAAAACCAAGTGTCAGACAGTACTGGAGCGGGGACATCTTCTACCAGACCCCGCTTTACAGTATGGTCATGGCACGGAGGTGGTACGAGGCGATTCGGAAATGCCTGCATTATGCAGATAATGCGGCATGTCCGCCCCGAGGTGATCCCGCCCATGACCGGCTTTACAAAGTGAGGCCGGTCATCGATCACTTTGGGGCCAAATTTTTGGAGGCCTATGTACCGCTCAGGGACCTCTCTGTTGATGAGTCTCTTATCAGTTTTAAGGGGAGACTCATCTTCCGCCAGTATATTCCCTCGAAGCGGGCGCGGTATGGCGTGAAGCTCTATAAACTTTGTGAGAGTACCTCTGGGTACACTCTCAAGTTTAGAGTGTATGAGGGACGAGATTCCCGTATTGAACCCCCAGATTGTTCCCCCACTCTGGGTGTTAGCGGGAAAATCGTTTGGGAGCTTGTGCACCCTTTGCTGGATAAGGGTTACCACGTGTACGTGGACAACTTTTATACCAGCATCCCTCTCTTCACATCCCTCGCCGCCAGATCCACGTCCGCTTGTGGGACCGTGCGGAAGAACCAGAGAGGCCTCCCTATAAATTTTCTGCAGACACCTATGCCCAAGGGTGAGTCCCGTGCCCTTACCCATGAAAACCTGTTGTTGGTCAGGTATAAGGATAAGAGGGATGTCCTTATGCTGACCACTATTCATGGTAACGGCAGCTCACCTGTCCCTGTGCGAGGTACCACAACACCGGTCCTCAAGCCCGATTGTATTCTGGACTACAATCGGTATATGGGGGGAGTTGATCTTTCTGATCAAGTCCTCAAGCCATACATGGCCATGCGCAAAACACGGGTATGGTACAAAAAAGTTGCGGTCTACATGGTACAGGTTGCCATGTACAACTCTTTTGTACTGTCCCAGTACGCTGGCAACACAGGGACATTCCTCCAGTTCCAAGAAGAAGTCCTAAAGGTCCTGATCTTTGGCGACCGGGAAAGAGCAGGCCGGACTTCCCAAGGAACTGGAGTTATAGGTGCCAGGATCGTCCCAGGCCAACACTTTCCAGGTGAAGTCCCCCATACTGGAAAGAAGGGACGATCCCAGAAAAAATGCAGAGTGTGTAACAGGAGGGGGATTCGGAAAGACACCACCACTCAGTGTGACACTTGCCCCGATCATCCGGGCCTCTGCATTAAAAACTGCTTCAGGGAGTATCACACTTCCATGGAGTACTAAATTTTCCCTTTTCATTTTAATTTTCCATAATTTGACCCCAATGTACCATGTCCAGAGTACATTCCAAATTTTAACACCATAAAACCACTAAATTGCCCAAAAAAACTCATCTAAAAAAAAAAAAAAAAAACTGATGAGACCTCTGGGGGTATTTTTTTCTCTGGGTCATGGGTTACTGAGTCACTATCATCGGGGACTTTTTTTGTTGCCTCAAATGCTCAGCGCTCTCTCTCCACCTGAGCGGGGTGCGCATTTGAGGCAACAGGTTAGGGACGGCCACACACGTCACATTCCCAGAATGATGATTCAGAGCATAGGGTTTGGGGTGGGCATATTTTTTAGTTTTGGCTATGCTCTGGGTCATCATTCTGGGATCAAAACCTGTTTTATAATTTTATATCCCACTGTACCCCATTTTAGTTATTTAGTGTACCCCAGTTATTTACCCCATGTAATGCCCCTTGAGGGGGGGTCCCACTGTTCTGGCTCCTTAGGCCGCAACGCAGAAGCTCAAGGCCCCTGAATGCGACCTGCTCCTCTCAGACCAGTGTGCAAGCTGTTTACGCCCAGACTTGAGGTATGTCCTTACTCCAAAGAAATGTATTTACAAACTTACGGTGACATTTTCTCCTTTTACCACTTGTGAAAATGAAAAATTTGGTGTAACCCCAGCATTTTAGTGTAAAAAAATCCAATTTTTCATTTTCACATCCCACTTCATGAATATTTATCAAACACCTGTGGGGTGTGAAGACTCACTGTACCCCTTGTTATGTTTCTTGAGGGATGTAGTTTCCGAAATAGTATGCCATGTGTTTTTTTTTGCTGTCCTGGCACCATAGGGGCTTCCTAAATGTGACATGCCCCCCGAGCAAAATTTGCTCTCAAAAAGCCAAATATGACTCCTTCTCTTCTGAGCATTGTAGTTCACCCGTAGTGCACTTCAGGTCAACTTATGGGGTACCTCCATACTCAGAAGAGATGGGGTTGCAAATTTTGGGGGGTATTTTCTGCTATTAACCCTTGCAAAAATGTGAAATTTGGGGGGAAACACACATTTTAGTGAAAAAATTATATCTTTCTTTTACATATGCAAAAGTTGTGAAACCCCTGTGGGGTATTAAGGCTCACTTTATTCCTTGTTACTTTCCTCAAGGGGTCTAGTTTCCAAAATGGTATGCCATGTGTTTTTTTTTTTGTTGTTCTGGCACCATAGGGGCTTCCTAAATGCAACATGCCCCCCGAGCAAAATTTGCTCTCAAAAAGCCAAATATGACTCCTTCTCTTCTGAGCATTGTAGCTCGCCCGTAGTGCACTTCAGGTCAACTTATGGGGTACCTCCATACTCAGAAGAGATGGGGTTACAAATTTTGGGGGGTATTTTCTGCTATTAACCCTTGCAAAAATGTGAAATTTGGGGGGAAACACACATTTTAGTGAAAAAATTATATCTTTTTTTTACATATGCAAAAGTTGTGAAACCCCTGTGGGGTATTAAGGCTCACTTTATTCCTTGTTACTTTCCTCAAGGGGTCTAGTTTCCAAAATGGTATGCCATGTGTTTTTTTTTTGTTGTTCTGGCACCATAGGGGCTTCCTAAATGCGACATGCCCCCTGAGCAAAATTTGCTCTCAAAAAGCCAAATATGACTCCTTCTCTTCTGAGCATTGTAGCTCGCCCGTAGTGCACTTCAGGTCAACTTATGGGGTACCTCCATACTCAGAAGAGATGGGGTTACAAATTTTGGGGGGTATTTTCTGCTATTAACCCTTGCAAAAATGTGAAATTTGGGGGGAAACACACATTTTAGTGAAAAAATTATATCTTTTTTTTACATATGCAAAAGTTGTGAAACCCCTGTGGGGTATTAAGGCTCACTTTATTCCTTGTTACTTTCCTCAAGGGGTCTAGTTTCCAAAATGGTATGCCATGTGTTTTTTTTTGTTGTTCTGGCACCATAGGGGCTTCCTAAATGCAACATGCCCCCCGAGCAAAATTTGCTCTCAAAAAGCCAAATATGACTCCTTCTCTTCTGAGCATTGTAGCTTGCCCGTAGTGCACTTCAGGTCAACTTATGGGGTACCTCCATACTCAGAAGAGATGGGGTTACAAATTTTGGGGGGCATTTTCTGCTATTAACCCTTGCAAAAATGTGAAATTTGGGGGGAAACACACATTTTAGTGAAAAAAATATATCTTTTTTTTACATATGCAAAAGTCGTGAAACACCTGTGGGGTATTAAGGCTCACTTTATTCCTTGTTACGTTCCTCAAGGGGTCTAGTTTCCAAAATGGTATGCCATGTGTTTTTTTTTTGCTGTTCTGGCACCATAGGGGCTTCCTAAATGCAATATGCCCCCCAAAAACCATTTCAGAAAAACGTACTCTCCAAAATCCCCTTGTCGCTCCTTCCCTTCTGAGCCCTCTACTGCGCCCGCCGAACAATTTACATAGACATATGAGGTATGTGCTTACTCGAGAGAAATTGGGCTACAAATATAAGTATAAATTTTCTCCTTTTACCCCTTGTAAAAATTCAAAAATTGGGTCTACAAGAACATGCAAGTGTAAAAAATTAAGATTGTGAATTTTCTTCTTCACTTTGCTGCTATTCCTGTGAAACACCTAAAGGGTTAACACACTTACTGAATGTCATTTTGAATACTTTGGGGGGTGTAGTTTTTATAATGGGGTCATTTATGGGGTATTTCTAATATGAAGACCCTTCAAATCCACTTCAAACCTGAACTGGTCCCTGAAAAATAGTGAGTTTGAAAATTTTGTGAAAAATTAAAAAATTGCTGCTGAACTTTGAAGCCCTCTGGTGTCTTCCAAAAGTAAAAACTCATAAATTTTATGATGCAAACATAAAGTAGACATATTGGAAATGTGAAAAAAAAATTTTTAATTTGGAATATCCATTTTAGAAAAAAGCTAAATTTTCAATTTTTTCATCAAATTTTGGGATTTTTCACCAAAAAAGGATGCAAGTTACCACAAAAATTTACCACCATGTTAAAGTAGAATATGTCACGAAAAAACAGTCTCAGAATCAGAATGATAACTAAAAGCATTCCAGAGTTATTAATGTTTAAAGGGACAGTGGTCAGATGTGCAAAAAACGCTCTGGTCCTAAGGTGTAAAATGGCCTGGTCCTTAAGGGGTTAAGGCCAAAATGGGCTGAGTCCTTAAGGGGTTAAAGCTTTCTGTCACATGATGTTTTAAGGTATCTATGCATATGGATGAGAGGCAGTCTCATACAGCTTGCTGTACTTTTTGCCACATATTACGATTACATTTTTGGAACACTCTCATGTTTTCTACAAGACTGTCTGATGTCCTGCTATGTCCTTCTATGTATGAGGGTATCCTTAGTGTCCCCCAATGACTGAAGGAAAGTGCATGATACATTTCCTCGGATTGCCTCGGCATAGACTATTTCTCCCCACAGTGGTGATGAGCCAGAAGTTTAGGCGGTACGCTTTAATTAAAAAAAAGATATATATATTTAGTTTGTCTTTCTCTGTGTATTTGTCTACATATATATATATATATATATATATATATATATATATATATATATATATATATATATATATTTCTAGAGGAGTTTTACAAAGACAATGGGGAAAATTTATCAAAACCTGTCCTGAGGAAAAGTTCTCCAGCTGCCCATAGCAACCAATCAGATCGCCTCTTTCATTTTTCACAGGCCTCTTTAAAAATGAAAGAAGCAAGCTGATTGGTTGCTGTGGGCATCTGTACCACTCTTCCTGTGCACAGGTTTTGATAAATCTCCCCCAATAAGACCAGTATTTCCACTATAATTTACCCCTAATGTACTGCTATTGCTAAGGATGCTCTACGTGATCTTGAGTAAGAATTATTTATGGAGTGGTTGGCAATTTGGCCCTGTTGCCTTTTGATAAGTCTTTCAGAAGGCTTTAGATTCAAAAAGGGGACTTTGGGACATGTGTCAGTTGTGTGAGGTAACACACTTTAAGCTTGTTATGTCAGCTGGCTACCTGTATAGCAAGGGCAAATTAAAGTGGTTAGTTAGTGCTGGACTAGCAGATTTTATTTTGTTTTGTGTCAATGTGAATACAGCTGTATTTGGTGTTTAAAGATAAAAAGTAGGAAAAGCCATGCATTTGAACTGTGTTACTGCCTTAGGATACGTTCACACTACGGAATTCCCGCGGAATTCCACGAGCGGAATTCCGCGAGTGGAATTCCGCGGTGTGAACTTAACACTAGTGTGAATGGGTCTCCGCGAGACCCGTTCATACTGCGGAATTTCAGCGGTGGACAATTCCGCCACTGAAACTGTTCCGTGCAAAGAAAGAACATGTTCATTCTTTGCGCGAATTCCGCAAGCACTGCATAGCTGTCAATGGTGAAGGCTCAGTGCCCCGCGGCCCTAGCGTTGAAGTGTTTTCGGCGGCGGGGACGCCAGACGAAATCTCAGCTCACTGAATTCAGCGAGCGGAGATTCCGCAGTGTGCACGCACCCTTAGACTGCTGAGCTGAACTCCCACAGAGTTTTTCCTTCAGTTTCCTATTATAGAGGATATTTTGGAATTTACATTATGATTTATACTGGGAAAAGAACCAATATAAATAATGACAATCTCTGTACATTGCTGCAGAATATGTTGGCACTATATAAATGAATAAAATCATTTTAAACAATTTAAATGCACCTTCCTAGTATCATGATGACAATGTGATTGATGGGTATTTAGAAGAATAATAAATAATCATGAGCCCTAGTTCTGTTGAGCTGCTGGACTAAAAGCCAGGTGATTCGGACACCGCCAACTTAGCCGAGCCTGAAGTACATTTACAAATTAAATCAAAGTAAAAATAGACATTGAGCTAACTGACAGCAACATACATATGGGGATGAATTCCTCTAGGACAAAGATGTCAAATTAGGATTTTCTGGTTGGCAGTAAATGAGGTTTATTTTTTATTCAAAATTTAATGTGCTTTAATGCTTCCTGAAGCATAACAAACTCCATATTAAAACCAGCTCTAGCTGCAGTCCTACTGCTGGAGAATCAGGGAATATGTGCCAGGGCATTTCTGCATCTTACGATGAACTTTAGAGTAGTCAGAGTAGTAATTCTCTTATAAGGGGGAAATTTATCAAAACCTGAGCAAAGGAAAAGTTTCCCAGTTGCCCATAGCAACCAATCAGATTGTTTTTTTTTTATTTTGCAGAGGCCTTGTTAAAAATGAAAGAGGTGATCTGATTGGTTGCTATGGGCAACTGAGTAACTTTTCCTCTGCACATGTTTTGATAAATCTCCCCTTAGGGTTTATTCATTTATTCTACATTATTTCTATAATGCTAACATATTCCGCAATATTGCCTATACACGCAGTCCTTGTGGCCTGGGGCTCGTTTAATGGTGGTTGACTGTTGTAACACCTGCGCTCCGGTCGGACACGCTGACCCTAAGCACTCTCTGCTTATGTCCCCGCTGCTGGGATTCGCATCGCGGGACGTGCCTGCATGTGCAGGGGCACGTGCGCCGGAGCTCTTTCACTTAAATGGCCAGTGCTCTATTAATCAAGTGCCTACACCTGTCCCCTGTCCTTAAATATCATCTCCTCCCTTTTTTCCCTGCCGGATTTTTTGTTACCTTGTGCCATAGTGAAAGTCCTGTGTCCCTGTTACCGTGTACCTGCTCCTTGCTACCTTACCTCCCCTGCACCTGTGTTACCTGCCCTGACCTACTGCCATCTTGCCATGTCCTGCCAGTCACCTTCTGTGCCATGCCACCTCCCAGCTACCTGTGTGGACGAGTCGTGCCAGGGGTAGCGACCTGGGTGCCGCCTGCCGCAGCAAGACCATCCCGTTTTGCGGCAGGCTCTGGTGAAAACCAGCAGCACCATAGACTCCGCTCCCTGGCATGGCTCACATCATCATCCACACAGGCCCAGAGGGTCTACCACCTGCCATGTCCCGTTACAACTGTCTTGTCGCAGGAACCATAAACAGCAGACAGCACTGCAAGTATAGCCTCCATCTTCTCATGGTGAGGAAGGGAGGTCCTAAAGCTACTGGCTGTATAGGCTAGGTACATCCAGAAGTTTCAATGACATTATTTTTTACTAGCACCCCGACAAAGCTCTTCTTTACTACTCTTCGACAAAGTTCTCCTCATCTGCTGTTTCTCCCCTCACCCTTCACGGATACCCTTCCTATGTATAGCCTGGCAGAGCCCTTGCCCACCAGCTGCCTTCCCTCAGACACATCTCTTACTCCTGTTACTTTTCTTCCTTCTCATTGCCCTCAAAGCCCTGCCACCCACCTCCCATGCCATCCCAACAAGGCCCCTGACCACCTGCTGTCTTTGTTCTCCCCCAAAAGAGTTTTGTTACTTTGTGCTAACTCTGGCTATACCTGCTTTGCACCCTCCCCATCCCATTAACAAAGAGGTAGGGTCGGTTCCAGAAATTCCTGATGGCGATCTAACTTACACCCGTCTACCATGGCTCACAATCATAAAAGGGTCATTTTTACAGAAAGCCAATTGCTTCATCAATATGTTTTTAGAGTGTGGAGTGTTTTCCATAATAAGAAGATATAATATAAGACTGACTTTATTATTTCCTATCATGGATTCCCAAAAGTTATTAGAGCTTAAACTCCAACAAATCCCAGCTACCATTGTACTAGTAAAAATCACAAAAACCTCTGCGTCTAAATGTGAAGCACTATGAAGGTCTTTTCTGTAATAGAGTCAGATTCCTGCTGTGCATCACCACAGGGAATTAAGATTTTTGTCTGGAATCAGCAAAAACAAAGGTAGATTCTCCTCTGTCTTTATTACAGCTGTTATATACCTGTCATATACAACTTTTATACAGCCTACTGCTACCACTTCTGGGATTAACATTATTTTACTGTTAACCAACCACATGTAGCATCTTCCAACTTCTTACCAGACCCCTTTGGAGTTGACAGTGTTAAATGCTGTCACACAAATCACTTGCTTGTCATTTCATTGCTTCGAACTGTATGTACGAGGTACTCCCTAAAATGACAGATATGTTAATGTTTAACAGGCAACCTTATTAACAAGTGGCAAGACCTTTCTTAGTGGTCCTTACAATGTCAGTGAGGACCTTAATCTCTGCAGGAGAACTGACCAATCCAAATGGCACTAGAGTGAAAGGGGCAGCAATTGAAGACAGGGGGGAGTAGAATGAGAACACCTAAATACTGTAAAGAGGGAAAATAAGGGTTATTCCTGAGAAATAAAGGGCTACAGATGTTTGGGTATTAAACAATCTCCAAAACAGCACCTCTTAATCGGTCAGATTTCTGGTTCAGGTCCAGCATAGGCTTCCTATACTGGACATCTTCTTCAAGAGAACAGTCCCTCTAAAAGTCCATGGGGGGGAATTCATCAAGAGTGGAGTAGGTGAATGTCTTTTTACCCAATAATTCATGTGGTGGAAACTGTGCACCTGCACCAGATATTTTACATGGTGCAGGGCAAGTGATAAATCTGGTGCTGATCACGTTTCTCACTTCCGTACACCACTTTGTATGGTGAATGTCACGATGCCGGCTGGCAGGAGGTGGATCCTCTGTGCCAGAGAGGGATAGCGAGGACCGTGCTAGTGGACCGGTTCTAAGACACTACTGGTTTTCACCAGAGCCCGCCGCAAAGCGGGATGGTCTTGCTGCGGCGGTAGTGACCAGGTCGTATCCACTAGCAACGGCTCACCTCTCTGGCTGCTGAAGATAGGCGAGGTACAAGGGAGTAGGCAGAAGCAAAGTCGGACGTAGCAGAAGGTCGGGGGCAGGCGGCAAGGTTCGTAGTCAGGGGAGATAGCAGAAGTTCTGGTACACAGGCTTTAAACACACAAAACGCTTTCACTAGGCACAAGGGCAACAAGATCCGGCCAGGAAGTGCATGGGAGGAGGATAGATATAGTCAGGGACCAGGTGGAAGCCAATTAAGCTAATTGGGCCAGGCACCAATCATTGGTGCACTGGCCCTTTAAGTCTCAGGGAGCTGGCGCGCGCGCGCCCTAGAGAGCGGAGCCGCGCGCGCCAGCACATGACAGCAGGGGACGGGAACTGGTAAGTGACCTGGGATGCGATTCGCGAGCGGGCGCGTCCCGCTGTGCGAATCGCATCCCCAACGGCCATGACAGAGCAGCGCTCCCGGTCAGCGGGACTGACCGGGGAGCTGCAGGGAGAAAGACGCCGTGAGCGCTCCGGGGAGGAGCGGGGACCCGGAGCGCTAGGCGTAACAGTACCCCCCCCTTAGGTCTCCCCTTCTCTTTATCCGGTAACTGCCTCCCCTGGGATGAGGACACCGGGAAAGGATGGAGGGATTCCTCAACGGCAGGCAGAACAGCAGGAGTAGGAATGGGGAGAGAGGGCAGAGGGCGAGACCTGGCACGGGGCAGTGTGACACCAGGACGAGGGCCATGCGGGGACACAGGGGCTTGCCTGATGGGACTGGGAGGGGGGGAGAGGCATTTCCTGTGGCAGGCAGAGTCCTTAATGACCTTAGGGGGACCGGATACAGGAGGAACCACAGGGTCACGGCAGGGAGTACTGGGAACCGGTTGAAGGCAGTCCTTGGAACAAGAGGGGCCCCAACTCTTGATCTCCCCAGTGGACCAATCCAGGGTTGGGGAATGGTGTTGAAGCCAGGGTAGTCCAAGGAGAACTTCAGAAGTGCAATTAGGAAGGACCAAAAATACAATTTCCTCGTGATGAGGTCCGATGCACATTAGGAGGGGCTCCGTGCGGAAACGCACGGTGCAATCCAACCTGGCTCCGTTGACCGCGGAAACGTGGAGTGGCTTGACAAGACGGGTCACCGGAATGCGGAATTTATTCACTAAGGACTCCCGAATAAAATTCCCAGAAGCTCCAGAGTCCAGGCAGGCCACGGCTGAGAGGGAAGAGCTGGCTGAAGTAGAAATCCGAACAGGCACCGTGAGACGTGGAGAAGCCGACTTAGCATCAAGAGATGCCACACCCACGAGAGCTGGGTGCGAGCGTGCGTTTCCCAGACGTGGAGGACGGATTGGGCAATCCACCAAAAAATGTTCAGTACTGGCACAGTACAGACAAAGATTCTCTTCCTTACGGCGATTCCTCTCTTCCAGGGTCAGGCGAGACCGATCCACTTGCATGGCCTCCTCGGCGGGAGGCCTAGGCGCAGATTGCAGTGGAGACTGTGGGAGAGGTGTCCAGAGATCTAAGTCTTTTTCCTGGCGGAGCTCTTGATGCCTCTCAGAAAAACGCATGTCAATGCGAGTGGCTAGATGAATGAGTTCATGCAGGTTAGCAGGAGTCTCTCGTGCGGCCAGAACATCTTTAATGTTGCTGGATAGGCCTTTTTTAAAGGTCGCGCAGAGAGCCTCATTATTCCAGGATAGTTCAGAGGCAAGAGTACGGAATTGTATGGCGTACTCGCCAACGGAGGAATTACCCTGGACCAGGTTCAGCAGGGCAGTCTCAGCAGAAGAGGCTCGGGCAGGTTCCTCAAAGACACTTCGAATTTCCGAGAAGAAGGAGTGTACAGAGGCAGTGACGGGGTCATTGCGGTCCCAGAGCGGTGTGGCCCATGACAGAGCTTTTCCAGACAGAAGGCTGACTACGAAAGCCACCTTAGACCTTTCAGTAGGAAACTGGTCCGACATCATCTCCATGTGCAGGGAACATTGCGAAAGAAAGCCACGGCAAAACTTAGAGTCCCCATTAAATTTGTCCGGCAAGGACAGGCGGAGGCTAGGAGTGGCCACTCGCTGCGGAAGGGGTGCAGGAGCTGGCGGAGGAGATGGTTGTTGCTGCTGTAGCTGTGACTGTACTTGCTGTAGTTGTGACTGGAGTTGCTGTGTCATGGTGGTCAAGTACGACAGCTGGTGATCTTGTTGGGCGATCTGACGAGCTTGCTGGGCGACCAGCGTAGGGAGGTCAGCGACAACTGGCAGAGGAACTTCAGCGGGATCCATGGCCGGATCTACTGTCACGATGCCGGCTGGCAGGAGGTGGATCCTCTGTGCCAGAGAGGGATAGCGAGGACCGTGCTAGTGGACCGGTTCTAAGACACTACTGGTTTTCACCAGAGCCCGCCGCAAAGCGGGATGGTCTTGCTGCGGCGGTAGTGACCAGGTCGTATCCACTAGCAACGGCTCACCTCTCTGGCTGCTGAAGATAGGCGAGGTACAAGGGAGTAGGCAGAAGCAAAGTCGGACGTAGCAGAAGGTCGGGGGCAGGCGGCAAGGTTCGTAGTCAGGGGAGATAGCAGAAGTTCTGGTACACAGGCTTTAAACACACAAAACGCTTTCACTAGGCACAAGGGCAACAAGATCCGGCCAGGAAGTGCATGGGAGGAGGATAGATATAGTCAGGGACCAGGTGGAAGCCAATTAAGCTAATTGGGCCAGGCACCAATCATTGGTGCACTGGCCCTTTAAGTCTCAGGGAGCTGGCGCGCGCGCGCCCTAGAGGGCGGAGCCGCGCGCGCCAGCACATGACAGCAGGGGACGGGAACGGGTAAGTGACCTGGGATGCGATTCGCGAGCGGGCGCGTCCCGCTGTGCGAATCGCATCCCCAACGGCCATGACAGAGCAGCGCTCCCGGTCAGCGGGACTGACCGGGGAGCTGCAGGGAGAAAGACGCCGTGAGCGCTCCGGGGAGGAGCGGGGACCCGGAGCGCTAGGCGTAACAGTGAATCCTTTGTGAGTTTTAGTGCAACTTTTTACTCCGTTCGACAAAATGTGTGACTTTTTAAAAATGCTGTCCACAGTCAGTTCTGTAAGCCAAGTCAGGGCTGGTGTAGATTTGCAGAGTTAGCAGAGTTGCGACAAAATATGCGACAAACTGAAAAGTCGCATATGATAAATTCCTTACCACTGCATGATATCAACTGAAATCATTACTTGGTATGTTTCTTTTGAGAAACCTTCTAAAGCAAAAGTCGCAATGAAAAGTCTCAAAACAGCAACTGAGACAAACTGTGAGACAAATGTACACCACAAAACCAGGGTAAAACAAATGATAAATCCCCCCCCCCCCCCCCCCCATATTCAATGCATTTTCTAGTGGTTGTCTCAAAAAATATTAAATATATATTTCTGAATGGAATTAGGAGGCGACTAGGGGTGAACCCACCAGGAAAGCCCTACCAGCATGGAGGTACTCTGACTGTGGGGACTTACGACATAGGTACGGGACCAAGTCCAGTATCGGGACAACACAGAAAGGACAAGAGGCCTTATGTTTAAAGCACGCTAGAATTCTGCTGCTTATATTGAAGCTAACATTTTAAGAGATCTGATCTCAATTTTCTTCTAATGATATTTCACACATTTATCTCTCCCTGCTAGACAGCACATGAGGGAAAAGAACACATGGTTCTGTATACCAAAGCCGGCTTATTTCTGTTGCTAACCACCAATCACACTTCATTTTCACTGAGAATAACAGTTCATTTTGTAATAAGTTATCATGGACAAAAGTTTCCAGAATTTTATGCAGTGATACCTTTCAAATTAAAAGTATTGCAAGAATTATTGCTTGGTAAGAAAATGATATCATTCCATATTTATATCCACCTACAAGAGAAAGAAATAATAATTCAGGCCTTTAAATCCTTCATAACAACTTTATTACTCGTAGATCCAGTTTACACAACAAAGCATGCTGGGAAAGGAGTGGTAGTGTAAGGGCTCCTGTCTCCAAGAATACATCTTGAATAATACCACAATACTAGACCCCATTAGCTTAAATAAGTTAGTGGAGTTATTCACTCAAGTGAAAAGGAAAAAGCTGTGTACCAAGCATAGCTGCTACTAAAAGTACTATGGACGGACCCCATTTATTGAGTCTGTATATTGGTTATCTGAAAGTGCCCCCTCCAAGTAATGTGATCACAATGTGATCCCATACCTGTTTATATTATGACGATCCGCCTTGAGTTTCTGACTTATAGAGCTTTGAAGTCCCCTCTGACTATCAAGGCAGTCCATCAGAAGGGAGGGAACCTTTATCATAATTTTGGCTTCTTTTCGGGTAGCTGTATTTTTATTGTAGGGTGATGTCTGCGCTGAGGCAAAAGGATATTACGAGTTTTTGATCACACCCCATTAATTAAATATGCATTCCATCTGCTACAGTTACTGTACGGAACACAGCCCATATTATTATATAGGTTCCTGCCCCTCTGATGGATTGCCTTGATACTCAGAGGGGACTATAAAGCCCTATGACTAAGAGACCTGAGGACGATCGTTATGCTGTAAACACGTTTTTGATCAGCCCCCCCAATAGCTATGTACAGGATACTGCCACTCTTTTTTTTTTAGAGTTACTACAGGGCCTCGCTAAACTCTATGGGTAAGTCGCCATCAGTGAACACATTGTATAAAAAGGCTGCAATAATTCCAGTATTAGAATTTCTGACACAGTGACGACCACTTAGAGTTTAGACCACCATAGAGTTTAATGGAACACATTATTAGAATCAAAATACTGCTGCTTTTTATGCCCTTAACCCTATGGACACAACGTTGCAGGTTTCTTTAGTGAAAGGTTTAAAGGGGTACTCCCACCCTAGACATCTTATCCCCTATCTAAAGGATAGGGGATAAGATGTCTGATCGCGGAGGTCCCGCCGCTGGGGACCCCCGCAATGTTGCATGCTGCACCCACCTGTTTCTTGTCCGGAAGCGCTGGAGGGTCTGAGTCGCGACCACAGGAACGGAAGTCTGTGATATCAGGACTCCGCCCCCGTGTGACATCACGCCCCGTCCCCTCAATGCAAGTCTATGGGAGGGAGAGTGACGGACGTCACGCCCCCTCCCATAGACTTGCATTGAGGGGATGGGGCGTGAGGTCACACTGGGGCGGAGTCCAGACGTCACGGACTTCCGTTCCTGTGATCGCGACCGTCACGCCCCCTCCCATAGACTTGCATTGAGGGGACGGGGCATGACGTCACACGGGGGCGAAGTCTTGACGTCACGGACTTCCGTTCCCGTGGTTGCGACCCAGACCCTCCAGCACTTCCAGACAAGAAACAGGTGGGTGCCGCATGCAACATTGCGGGGGATCCCCATGATCAGACATCTTATCCCCTATCCTTTGGATAGGGGATAAGATGTCTGGGGTGGGAGTACCCCTTTAAAGTTTTTGTTGCTGAAAAGGGTATTGCTCTCTGTGATACTCTGGTGACCAGATGTCAAGCTGAGTTTTGGAAACAAGCATTGTTATTGTGAATTTTCTTTCTCTAAGTAGAAAAATGACAGTCTGTTTTGGTGTTAAAGTACAAATAAATGTGGTACTTTCCCAGCACGTTTCTTGTTAGCTCCCTGCAGTGGTGATGCATCAGAACACTACAAATCTCTGGTCTCAGTAGTCTCATCACGCTACCACTGGGGCCAGCGATTGGCCACAGGATACCTGGGGATGTCATTGGTGTAAGAGCTCGTTCACACTGACCTTGGTATAAAGCCCTGTCAGCTCGTCTGTCAAATTGACAGAAGTTTAGTGAGAAAAAATAGTGCATGTACTATAAAAAAGGAGTGAGACGACCCCAGCACAGGACAGAGCATAATGGCAGTGTAAACCTAATAGTGTTGGAAGAACGTCATGCAGGTAATAAAACAAAACAGAACTGGAGCAGTGACACTAGATAGAAGGATAAAGGGGTGAGAATAAAGTATTACTACTATGATAGTTTTTGTTTTGTTTTTTTCTTTAATAATGTGGATTAATCCTTAAACTAGAAGTCCAAATTTTCTTTCTTTGATTAGGAAAAGTAGTAAAAAAAAATGATTACAGTGGCCTCCTCATAGAGTTTGATAAATAACCGAGCTCTTCAGGCTGAGCACCCTACCAAACAGTTGCCTGTCATCATTCTGTTGTTAATACAGAATCCTGGTTAGACTGCAAAGCCACTCATAACCAGCTGAAAATTGCCTGTGTGCCAATACTACCTCAATTTACGCCCTCAGTTGTCTGCCTTCTTTTTCTCATTAGACAGAAGTGGCTTTCTGCCAGTGCTAAAACGTGTTATGTGTCTTATTATCTATTACTAAAAGCAGAGCAAAGCTTTATAAGGCAAAAAATGAGAATACAAATGAATCTTTCTAGATGATTTATAGTCACTTTCTTTTCCAAAAAGTTCTGTCTATCCCCTGCCCCCAGTGAAGTCATAAACTTGGTGATGTGCTTATGTATTCAAATACTGACACATTTGGTTTGAGTCCATATAACGTCAATATAATGTGCTAGTTAATACAGGAAACTAAGAATGAAGCAAAGGGTACCATACTTAATATTAAGAAAAGTATCAGTAGTATAACTGGATATGGGGTTCCCTTTTAGAACATTACTTTTTATTCCTCTTTATTTGAAGCAAACAAACCCTTAAAGGCTTACTCCGCCCCTGGCATCTTATCCCCTATCCAAAGGATAGGGGATAAGATGTTATATCGCCACGGTCCCGCTGCTGGGGACCCCGGGGATCGCTGCTGCAGCATCCCGCTATCATTACTGCGCAGAGCGAGATTGCTCTGCACGTAATGACGGGCAATACAGGGGCCGGAGCATCGTTACGTCACGGCTCCGCCCCTCGTGACGTCACGGCCCGCCCCCATCAATACAAGTCCATGGGAAGGGGGCGTGGCGGTCGTCACGCCCCCTGCCATAGACTTGCATTAAGGGGACGGGCTGTGATGTCATGAGGGGCGAAGCCATGACATCACGCTGCTCCGGCCCCTGTATCACCCGTCATTAGGCACAGAGCGAACTCGCTCTGCGCAGTAATGATGGCGGGGTGCCACAGCGGCGATCCCCGGGGTCCCCAGCAGCGGGACCCTGGCGATCTGACATCTTATCCCCTATCCTTTGGATAGGGGATAAGATGCCAGGGGCGGAGTACCCCTTTAGGGGCACAACAGTTTATATGGTTGTGTCAGTTCTCCTACCTATTCTATAACCCTGGTGTAGCCACTAAAACAGCTGCAGGGAAGCAGAAATGGATGGAGTCTTGACAGGAACACCTTCTGTGGCAGTGAATTCACTGTTAGCAAATGATTGGGCTTAAAGGGTCTTCTCTGACTTTCATGATAGTGGTCTATCTCTACGGTGGACATCAGAATCAAACCAGAGGAGGACGGACTCCCACTGATTAGTTCATTGAGGGGCCTGCGGCACTCCGGCAGGAGTTGGGGAATCTTCATGTCTGCAATCATTATGTTTAGCTCAGTCCCATCCAGTTATACAAGGGTGAGTTGTTGTAAGCTGCAGTACCAGACACAAGTACTACAAAATAAAACTGTGCCTGGTAAATAATGAATCAGCTGATCGATGGCGGTGCTGGGAGTTAGAACCCCACTGATTTAATATTGATGGCTTATTTGAAGAACAAGCCACCAATATTAAAGGGGTACTGCACTGGAAAACATTTTTTTTTAATCAGCTGGTGCTAGAAAGTTAAACAGATTTGTGAATTACTTATATTAAAAAAATCTCAATCCTTCCAGTACTTATCAGCTGCTGTTATAAATCACAGGAAGTTCTTTTCTTTTTTAATCTCCTTTCTGCCTGACCAGTGCTCTGTGCTGACACCATTTTAGGAACTGTCCAGAGCAGGAAAGGTTTTCTATGGGGATTTGCTCCTAAAATGGACAGAGGTGTCAGCAGAGAGCACTGTGGTCAGATAGAAAGGACATTCATAAAGAAAAGAACTTCCTGTGTATCATGTACAAGGGGGACACTGTCCTCAAGTCTGGTCTTAGTTATTTCTATATATGAATACGTATATATAATCTCAGTCAGAATAATAGTGAATATATATTACATTTATTTATAATCAATATACATGTACAGTCATGGCCGTATGTTGGCACTCCTGAAATTTTTTCAAGAAAATGAAGTATTTCTCACAGAAAAGGATTGCAGTAACACATGTTTTGCTATACACATGTTTATTCCTTTTGTGTTTATTGGAACTAAACCAAAAAAAGGATGAAAAAAAGCTAATTGCACACAATGTCACACCAAACTCCAAAAATGGGCTGGACAAAATTATTGGCACCCTTTCAAAATTGTGAAAAAATAACATTGTTTCAAGCATGTGATGCTTCTTTAAACTCACCTGGGACAAGTAACAGGTGTGGGCAATATAAAAATCACACCAGAAAGCAGATAAAAAGGAGAGAAGTTCACTTAGTCTTTGCATTGTGTGTCTGTGTGTGCCACACTAAGCATGGACAACAGAAATAGGAGAAGAGAACTGTCTGAGGAGTTGTGAAAAAATATCAACAGTCTCATGGTTACAAATCCATCTCCAGAGATCAAGATTTGCCTTTGTCCACAGTGCACAACATTGTCAAGAAGTTTGCAACCCATGGCACTGTAGCTAACCTCCCTGGGCGTGGACGGAAGAGAAAAATTGATGAAAGGTGTCAACGCAGGATAGTCCGGATGGTGGATAAGCAGCCCCAAATAAGTTTCAAAGATATTCAAGCTGTCCTGCAGGCTCAGGGAGCATCAGTGTCAGCGAGAACTATCCCTTGACATTTAAATGAACTGAAACGCTATGAAATGAAAAGAAAATGAGCCCTCTTACCGCCCCGTAAGCAGAAAAATTTAAAAGTTATAGGGGTCAGAATATGACAATTTTAAACTTATAAATTTTCGTGCATGTAGTTATGATTTTTTCCAGAAGATCGACAAAATGAAACCTATATAAGTAGGGTATCATTTTGGGGTGACTATGGCCCCCGCCGCACTATACACCCGCTCTGATGGTACACTACTGGCCAGGCAGGACAGCTTTTCCAGGGTAAACTTTGCTAGTTGCGGCCACAAATCAAGATTGGCTGCCCAGAATTCAAGCAGATCTTCAAGGTGTGTTGGCATGGGCATGTCAAGTTATGCCACCACCTGTTGGTTCGGGTCCTGCTCCAGGTCTACCTGCTGCTGATGAGTTGCTTCACTATGCGGGTGAAGAAAGGTACTCATCAGCGAGACTCAGGCTGCTGCTGATGGAGCTGGTACTGCTCCTGCCACCCCACCCCTCCCCAGCAGCAATGGCAGTGGAAGGTTAGCGCCGAGAGCCCCCCGAGTCAGACCTGCGATGACGATGGCGCCGATAGGCATCTGCCAACTGACTACATAGGATGTCTCTGTAGTAGGTCAGTTTGTCCTCCCTCTCAGTGGGTGTAAAAAACGGCCCCCATTTTGAGGCGGCAGCGAGGTTCCAATAAGGTGGAGAGCCAGAAGTCATCCCGCTGCCGAATGGTGACAATTCGGCGGTCACTACACAAGCAACTGAGCATGCATCATGCCATTTGTGCAAGTGACTCGGAGGGACTCCCTGCCTCCATCTCCACTTCATACTGCCACCGTGTGTCTGGGTCCTCTGGCTCGCCTTGCTCATAACCCTCTAGCTCCTCAGGCTGCTCCTGCTCCTCCTCTCCTGTCAGATGACTAGTAAAAGCATCCATTTCACGAAACCTAAACTGTGCTCCACTGTTCCCCTCCTCCTCCTCCTCCAGTTCAGCCCGCACAGGGCTCATGTGGCCATGAGATGTAGGCGCCAGGTCTCCAGTGGCATGACCAGCCATTGTTTCCAACACATGTTGTAGGAATTGAAGCAGTGGAATGATGTTGCTCACCCTGTAATCTTGGCTATTTACTAATAATGTGGCTTCCTCAAAGGGCCTGAGCAAATGGCAGTTGTCATTACAAAGTGCCGCTGGTTGATATTGAAGTTACACAGGGGAGTACCCCTATCTGCTTGGATCATCAAGAAATCGGTGATGGCTTTTCTCTGTTTGTATAGTTGGTTCAACATATGGAGGGTGGAATTCCAATGTGTGGCAACAAAGTGTGTTCTGACGCTGCAGCTCAAGGAGGTTGTGCTTTGCGGTGTACAAGTGGCTGAAGTGCATGCAAAGTTTCCTACCCATTGTTAGGATGTCTTGCACATGGGGGGAACACTTCAGGAACTGCTTCACAACCAGATTGAACACTTGTGCCATGCAGGGCACATGGCACAGCCTTGCTTCTCGCAGTGCAGACAAGATGTTCTTCCCGTTGTCAGTCACCATGGTTCCCATTTCCAGTTTTCGTGGAGTAAGCCATGCTCCAATTTCTTTATGAATTACTTTTAGCAGTGCCTCCCCTGTGTGATTCTGTTCGCCAAGGCAAAGCATGTGAAGAACAGCATGACACCGCTGTGCCCTGCACACATGGTATGCTGAAGGGGCACTGAGACTTATCCGTGCAGTAAAGGTTGAGGACACGGTGGAGGATGAGGAGGCAGAGTCGCACACTGTCATAGGATCAACGGCCTGAGAGCATGGAGGAGGAAGCAATGTGACCTTTCCAAGTTGCTGTTGTGGCTGTGCAGGAACCACATTCACCCAGTGTGCCGTAAAGGACATGTATTGTCCCTGACCATAGTTACAGCTCCAGACGTCAGTGCTGCTATTCACTTTGGTGCACACTGACAGGCTCAAGGACTGGCCCACCTTCCCTTCCACAAAATTGTGCAGGGCTGGTAGTGCCTTCTTCACAAAGAAATGACGACTTGGGACTCTCCACCTCGGCTCGGCACAAGCCATCAGTTCTCTGAAAGGTGCAGAGTTCACCATTTGAAAAGGGAAGGACTGCAGCACCAGTAAATTGGACAGGAGCACATTCAGCTTCTGCGCTGTTGGATGAGTGGGCGCATATTGTTGTATCTTGGACATAGCTTCACCGATGGATTGCTGGCGGAATGACTCACTCAAAGTAGGAGGATCAGGAGCATCTGTAGTGACAGAAGGAGGGTGTGACACACAGCTCCCTTCGGCTCAGATGGTGGAGCCTTGGCCTGCTGAAAGAGGGAGCAGCGTGCCACTGGGTGATGCAGCAGGCTGGACCACCACATCAGAGCCATGGTTCTCCCAGGCTGCTTTATGGTGGTGCAGCATATGTTGACACAGGGCCGTGGTGCCAACATTGGCACCCTGGCCCGTTTCACCTTCTGCCGACACATCTTGCATGTGGCTATGTTAACCTACTCGGGATTCTTGATGAAAAACTGCCACACCACCGAGTAGCTGATTTTCCCACCAACAGTCCCCACTAATTGACTGCGACTGCCGCTGCCTCAAGGAACCCGTGTTCCACTACCTCCCGGAAAGGTAGACTGCCGGGAAGTAGGTGGTCTCCCCCGGGCACGTTTGGGTCCAGAATTCCCACTTCTTCCACCATGCTGACTGCCAACCATGCTACCACCTTGCTGGCTCAGCTGCTGCCTAGGGAGTGTAATACGAGTACAATACACTTCACTACGCTTAAAACAGTATTTGTCTAGAACAGCAGCAGGTGTGTACTTTTGGCTGGCCTTTTACAGTAACTAGGCCCTTAAGACTTTATGAGGAACAAAATGGTACAACACTTAGTTGTACGTATGTGGTATACACTTATAAGGGCAGAAAAATGCACTACAGTACGCTTAAAAAAAGTGTGTGTACAACCCCAGACGGGGAGTACTGTTGCCTGTCCTTTCACAGTATCTAGGCCCTTAAGACTATCAGGAACAAAATGGTACAACACTTAGATGTATGTATGTGGTATGCACTTATGAGGGCAGAAAAATGCGCTACAGTACGCTTAAAAAAGTTTTTGTGTATAATACCAGCCTGTGAGTGCTTTTGCCTGGCCTTTCACAGTACCATGGCCCTTAAGACTTTATCAGGAACAAAATGTTACAACACTTAGATGTACATATGTGGTATGCACTTAAAAGGGCAGAAAAATTCACTACAGTACACTTAAAAAAGTTTTTGAGCACAACACCAGCAGTAGATACCAGTGCTGAACCACACAGTTGCTGTGTCCTACAGCCAAAATTGCACTTTCTCAATCTCACTCCGTTCCCTATCAGTGCTTTTAGACAGGATTTATGCTTGAGCTGAATCGCTGCTGTTCTTCTGTGCAACACATAGCTCTCTGATCCTCTCTATAATAGAACGCTATAGACAGTGACTGGGAGGTGGATCGCTGCAGTAAGTATGCTTTTCTGTGAAAAACAAACTGCTCTCTGTCCAACAGAACACTGACTTGACTAGGAGGTAAATCGCTGTTGGAAAAAGCTTTCCTGTGCAACACACAGTGCTGTCTGTAACTATCTCTCTGCAGTGAAAGGCTGAAGTGACTGGACGCAATATGACTGCCGATTATATTGGGCTGTGACATTGCAGGGTGACTGGCCGCTTCTATGCTGCACCCTGCATGTGATTCAGGGTCATCCCGCCTATCCTTGTTCCTGCCTTCCCAGGATTCCTCTCCCCATGTCCTCACATGTGGATCTGCCATTTTAGATGCCCTGGAGCCTGAATGAAACCAAATGGAGTTTAATTAAGCAATTCGCGCTAGAGATGAGTGAATCAAAGCTGACGAACCCGAATTTGTTACGAATTTCAGGAAATATTCGATTTGCAACGAATGTGAATATCACTGCGATTCTAAGTAGTGTATTCCTTTTTCCTGCTAATCTGTCAAGTGCCTACATACTGTAAAAGTTTAGGCAAAAGTACTCAACACCTGGTGTTGTACTCAGAAACTTTTTTAAGTGTACTGTAGAGTAGTGTTGCTCGCGAATATTCGCAATTCGAATTTTATTCGCGAATATCGCATATTCGCGAATTCGCGAATATTCGCGAATATAGCGCTATATATTCGTAATTAGGAATATTCGTTTTTTTTTTCTTTTTTTTTCTTCACAGTACACATCACAGTGATCATCCCTCTCTTCTTCCAGCTTATGTGGTGTAAGAAGGCTCTAATACTACTGTGTGAGACCGGCATGCGAATTTTCACATATGTTAATTTTTTACATGCGAATTTTCGCTCATGTTAATTTTCGCGCACGCGAATATTCGCATATGCGAAAATAAAACGAGAATATTACGATTATGCGAATATTCGCGAATATGACGAATATTCGTCCATATATTCGCGAATATTCGCGAATTCGAATATGGCCTATGCCGCTCAACACTACTGTAGAGCATTTTTCTGCCCTCATCAGTGCATACCACATACCTACATCTAAGTAGTGTAATATTTTGTACCTGTTAATCTGTCAAGGTTCTATATACTGTGAAAGGACAGCCAATAGTACACACCTGCTGCTGTTCTAGACAAATGCTGTTTTAAGTGAAGTGAAGCGTATTGTACTCCCCTCATATACGCAATAAGTATGTCAGGCAGAGTAGTGAAATTTCAATCTCAAAATCCTTAATTTCAATTTCAAAATCTTAAATTTCAAAATCATTAATTTCAATGGTCTCCTCATGCTGCTGCCAACTCCTGTTTGTGCCATTCACAGACTATATGGTCTCCTCATGCTTCAGCCAACTCTAGGCTGTGTCATTAAGGCAATATATGGTTTACTAATGCTGCTGGGCCTGGACATGGCAATAAAAATGTTGTTATGGTAGCACTAGCTACCCAAAATCTTCGGTTTAAATTTAAGAATTCATCTTTTAATCTTAGGGATTGTGAAGCCCTATTGTCTCCTCATGCCTCAACCTCATGTGTAATTCAGCCAATATAGGGTTTACTGATGCTGCTGGGCCTTGGTCTTGGCCTAAATTTTGTTTATGATAGCACTAGCTATCATAAATATTCAATTTTAATTTCAAAATTAATTTTTTAATCTTAGGGATTGTGAAGCCCTAGTGTCTACTCATGCAGCTGCCAGCTCCAGGATATATCATTCTACCATTATATGGCCTCCACATGCTGCCAACACCTCCACGCTGTGTCGTTCAGCCACTATATGGTCTCCTCATGCTTCATCCTCATCCAAGCTGTGTCATTCAGCCACTATATGGTCTCCTCATGCTGCCAACACCTCCACGCTGTGTCATTCAGCCACTATATGGTCTCCTCATACTAATGCCACCTCCAGGCTCTGTCATTGTGCCACTCTGCGGCAATGATTCTAAAAGCGATGCCAGTAATCTGCATGTTATTCTGAATAACAGTATTATTTTACTACCCCAGCACACTCCATATGCGTGTTAGAACACAGCAAAGTGTTCTACACTCCTATTGAAGCTCTCTGTAGGCCAGAAATAGCTGTTTTTAATATAGATTCGCCGCGAATAAATTCGGATCGAACTTAATTTTTTTGAAAAATTCGGCAAATCGGCCGAATCAAATTTTTCAAAAGTTCGCTCATCTCTAATTTGCGCAGTAGAATCGCGTCGATATTTGCATTTGTTGCGAATCAAATTCTTCCTGAAATTCGTTACAAATTTGGATTCGTCAGTTTCGATTTGCTCATCCCTAATTATGTCCAATTTGCTTTTTTTCCTCCCTTTTTTGGTTTAGTTCCAATACACACAAAGGGAATAAACATGTGTATAGCAAAACATGTGTTACTGCAATCCTTTTCTGTGAGAAATACTTAATTTTCTAGAAAATTTCAGGGCCATTTTTGGCCATGACTGTTAGTGTTGAGCGACATAGGCCATATTCGAATTCGCAATATTTTGCGAATATATGGACGCATATTCGTAATAGTCAAGTTTTATTTTCGCATATGCGAATATTCCCGTATGCGAGAATTAAAACATGCGAAAATTAGCAAATGCGAAAATTTGCATGCCAGTCTCACACAGTAGTATCAGAGCCTTCTTTACATCACACAAGCTGGAAGCAGAGAGGGGTGATAGCTGTAATGTGTACTGTGGGAAAAAAAAAAAACAATATTCGTAATTACGAATATATAGTGCTATATTCGCGAATATTGGCGAATTCGCGAATATGCGATATTCGCGAATAAAATTCGCATTGCAAATATTTGCGAGCAACACTAATGACTGTATGTAGTAGGCACAATCTGCAGGGCCCTTGCAGACATGCTGAGGAGATGATAAATTTATAGTACATACAGCATTAAAGAGTATTTATAAAACTTATAATGCTATTCAAAAAGAGATTGAGTAAAGTCTCGAAACGCTTCTAGTCTACAATATACAGTGATATATAGACATAAAATTGATTGTTATACGGCCATATATCTTAGTTCACTTACAACTTCAGCAACTACAAGTCTCAGCGTGCTAATGGGAGACGCCGCTGTTTCCCTTGCAGCACGCCACTGCCTCTCCACAAGATCCATCTCACAGCCGCCACCAGACCTCTCCCTCCCCAGGCATACAGGCGGTGATGACCCGATGTTGGCCAGGTGTCCAAACAGAAAGCGCAGTGGGTAAGTGTGAGCGCCGTGGGACCCTGTCCGGAGTGGTGAGAAACTACCTAAAAAGAAACTATCTACCTAAAAGGATGCCTTTCATGATACATAGTATCTAAACCATTTATATATTCACCTCGACAGGAATCTAAGACATTAGTGCATAGCAATTGTATAATACAACTATACTATGGAAAATACTTTTGGGGCATTTTAAAACTATTGCTGACTATCCCCCCTACTATTAACCATGCTAAATCTATGAATCTATGAAAAGATATATTGGCTAGTTTAAGAAGAAGAAATGCCAGCGTGGATATAATGCAAAGAAAGTCCCTTTATTGAATAAAAGTCCAGAGACACAAGGTGAACAGAGGGTACCCTCTGTTCACCTTGTGTCTCCGGACTTTCATTCAATAAAGGGACTTTCTTTGCATTATATTCACGCTGGCATTTCTTCTTCTTACCTTGGATTTCCGGTGCTGCCGTATACCTGCCGTGCGTTGGATGGGATCTAGGTGCGGTGAGCTGGCCTACCTATCCTTTGTATTGGCCAGTTTAACATTGCATATTATAAGCTGTAAATATTTTTTATATTCACCTTTTTATATTAACCTTTTTATATTCATTTTTAATAAATTTTATACGTTTTATGAAGACTCTTTAATGCTGTATGTATTATAAATTTATCATCTCCTCAGAGGGCCCTGCAGACTGTGCCTACTACATACATGTATATTGATTATAAATAAATCAAATATATTTTTATCTATTATTCTGACTAAGATTATATATACATATATAGAAATACCTAAGTCCAGACTTGAGGACAGTGTCCCCCTTGTACATATTCTATTTGATTCAGGTTATGTAGGATACATAACCTTACCCCACCAGTACTCGTCTGGCAATATATATATTGTATTTTTCCTTTTGCCTTGGTTGAGCTGCCCAATCCCGTTCCTGTGGATCATACAGCAGCCGATAAGTACTGGAAGGATTAAGATTTTTTTTATAGAAGTAATTTAAACATCTGTTTTAACTTTCTGGCACCAGTTGATTAAAAAAAAATAATTAAAAAAAATGCTTTCGGGGAAGGGTAGAACAGAAAAAACGAACCTCTCTACGCATTCCCAACCTCACTTTGTCATCATATTTGAATGCAAAGTATACAGCTACATCACCATACACTGCAAATGGTCTGTTGCAGCAAATCTTTGGCCTGTCATGTGCAGGAGCAAGTGCCCAGGATGGCTAAGACCAGTGAGTGGTGTTACCATACACTTCCACCAGGCAGTCCAGTGAAGTGGTTTGGGGCCAGGTGTGAATAGATGGGTATGGTTTTTTTTAACCAGTCCTTCCCCAATAGCCAGAGACCTCTGTAAAGGCCCATAAAAGCCTATTAAAGGTTGCAAGACAGAGCAGCTCATACACTTGTCTGTAATTTTGTAATTGTTTATTTTTTTCTTTTGTTCCTTTTTTAAACCTAAGTATGTAGACTTTCCAAGCTTATTTTGAATGTTTTGCTTTCATCCAGAAAGACTGAAGTCTACATGGCTTTCAGCAATGTAAGCACAAGAAATTATTCCTGTGACCTTCACCACCACACTACCGATCATATATATCCCACAGCAGATTTAATTACAAGGACAGCAGCTGGGAGCCTGACCATCAGGAAACTGGGATGTATACAGTCTTACTTTAGGAAAAGGTAAAGTCTAACTCCAGGCAAAACAAATCTGTTTTTGGCAAGAGAACTCTAAAGCCCATAAAGTTGAACATGGTGGTTCTTGAGATACATTTCTGTCTTACTAGGATTTACTGTAACTAAAGTCTCTACTGTCCGTAAGGACTTGACAATTCAAGTGTGTAGTGGTGTACTACCTGGGAGCTTTATTGTCAATAGGATACAGGAAGGTGGTTTTGAATGTGGACTTCCACACTGTCCTAATTATGTTTTTAAAATGAATACTTATTCTAAGCATAGGCCACTGGTATAAAATGGGGGTACAACAACCACCCCCCCCCCTCACTCCCTACCAATCAGTTCTGTGTAGGAGGTAGTGGCATAGAAAAATAGGAAACATTTCAGCAGAAAAAGACTTGCTCCAGCTACTCTGCTAACCTCAGATTGTGTCACCTTGTTATTGTGTTTAGTTTTGTTCCTACTGAATCGAACATTATTCAACCCTTTACCATGTTTAAATGTTGTGATAATGTCCTCCCTGTCCCTTCTTTCCTTCAGCAAGCTCTGTGGCATTACTTACACAAAATTTGGTTACAATTGCTAAGGGTTCAGCTGGTTGCTATTAATACGCATTCTCTATCTTGTACCCTTTGCAGCAGGTTGCACAGTTTTTGAACTTGCATAAGTAGCACCCATGTTACAATTAACCACCAGGACTCCTTTGGCCCAGTAGCTGTCTCTCTGACTGCTCTCACTCTCACACTCTATTCTTGTCTGCCATTTTAAAAGCTGTCATGCAGGTTACTTGTCCGTAGGCACACTCCTCTACTGCTGCTTTCTCTCGATGAGTATAATCTAGTCAGAGGAGAATAGAGCTAAACAAGGATTCCTCTGCTTACACTAATCACTTCAGTGACCTACATCAGAGTAACTGCTGTATGGCTAAACATGTCAACTAATTTAACAAAAACATTGTTGGGCTCACAGGGGACCATCAGGTTGGCTACATGATCCTGCCACATGACACTACCCTCTGCTTCTCTGCTCCTAGTTGACCTGTAGTACTACACCTATTATCCCTATGGATACCACACTAACGTACAAATTTCACACCAGCAATAAAGTTTGACATCTGTATAGCATCAAACATAAAAATATACATTTTCTCAGTCCCATAGTCCCATAACATTAACTCCTTAACTCCTCCTCGCCTTCTAAAAATCATAACTCTTTTATATTTTCATCCACAGACTAGTATGAGGGCTTGTTTTTTGCGCGACCAGTTGTCCTTTGTAATGACATAACTCTTTATATCATAAAATGTATGGCGCAACCAAAAAACACTATTTTTGTGGGGAAATTAAAACGAAAAACGCAATTTTGCTAATTTTGCAAGGTTTTGTTTTCACGCCGTACAATTTATGGTAAAAATGACATGTGTTCTTTATTCTGAGGGTCATTACAATTAAAATGATACCCATTATTATATATTTTTATATTATTGTTGCGCTTAAAAAAAATCACAAACTTTTTAACCAAATTAGTACGTTTATAATCCCTTTATTTTGATGACCTCTAACTTTTTTATTTTTCCGTATAAGTGGCGGTTTGGGGGCTCATTTTTTGCGCCATGATCTGTACTTTTTTTTGATACCACATTTGCATATAAAAAACTTTTAATAAATTTTTTATAATTTTTTTTTATAAAATGTATTAAAAAAGTAGGAATTTTGGACTTTTTTTTTTTTTTTTTCGTTCACGCCGTTCACCGTACGGGATCATTTTATTTTAATAGTTCGGACATTTACGCACGCGGCAATACCAAATATGTCTATAAAAAATGTTTTTTACGCTTTTTGGGGGTAAAATAGGAAAAAACGGACGTTTTACTTTTTTATTGGGGGAGGGGATTTTTCACTTTTTTTTTACTTTTATTTTTACATTTTTTTACATTTATTTTTTACACTTGAATAGTCCCCATAGGGGACTATTCAAAGCAATACCATGATTGCTAATACTGATCTGTTCTATGTATAGGACATAGAACAGATCAGTGTTTTCGGTCATCTTCTGCTCTGGTCTGCTCGATCACAGACCAGAGCAGGAGATGCCGGGAGCCGCACGGAGGAAGGAGAGGTGACCTCCGTGCAGCGTTATGAATGATCGGATCCCCGCAGCAGCGCTGCGGGCGATCCGATCATTCATTCAAATCGCGCACTGCTGCAGATGCCGGGATCTGTATTGATCCCGGCACCTGAGGGGTTAATGGCGGACGCCCGCGAGATCGCGGGCGTCGGCCATTGCCGGCGGGTCCCTGGCTGCGATTAGCAGCCGGGATCAGCCGCGCATGACACGGGCATCGCTCCGATGCCCGCGGTTATGCTTAGGACGTAAATGTACGTCCTGGTGCGTTGAGTACCACCTCACCAGGACGTACATTTACGTCCTGCGTCCTTAAGGGGTTAAGGACCCAGCCCATTTTCACCTTAAGGACCTGGGAATTTTTTGCACATCTGAACACTGTCACTTTAAGCTTTAATAACTCTGGGATGCTTTTACTTTTCATTTTGATTCTGAGATTGTTTTTTGTGACATATTCTACTGTTAGTGGTAACATTTCGTCGATACTTGCATCATTTCTTGGTGAAAATTTTTAAATTTTGCATTTTTTACACTCGCATGTTCTTGTAAACCCAGTTTTTTTTTATTTTTACAAAGGGTAAAAGGAGAAAAATCACCCTAAAATTTGTAACCCAATTTCTCTCGAGTAAGGAAGTATCTCATAAGTGTATGTCAAGTGCTCTGTGGATGCACTAGAAGGCTCAAAAGGGAAGGAGCAACAATGGGATTTTGGAGGGTGAGTTTTTCTGAAATGGTTTTTGGGGACCTGTCCCATTTAGGAAGCCCCTTTTGGTGCCAGTACAGAAAAAAAAAAAAAAACACATGGCATACTATTTTGGAAACTACACCCCTCAAGAAACCTAACAAGGGGTCCAGTGAGCCTTAACACCCCACAGGTGTTTGACGACTTTTCATTAAAGTTGGATGTGTAAATGTATTTATATTTTTTCACTAAAATTAATTTTTTTCTCCAAATTTTACATTTTTACAAAGAATAATAGGAGAAAATGTCCCCAAAATTTGTAACTCCATTTCTTCTGAGTATGGAAATACCCTATGTGTGGACATCAAGTGATCTGCTGCCGAACTACAATGCTCAGAAGAGGAGAAGCACCATTGAGCTTTTGGATAGAGAATTTGGTTGGAATAGAAGTCAAGGGGGCCTTATGTGTTTACAAAGCCCCCCGTGGTGCCAGAACAGTGGACCCCCCCCCCACATGTGACCCCATTTTGAAAACTACACCCCTCACAGAATTTAATAAGGTTTGCAGTGAGCATTAACACCCCACTGGCATTTGACAGATCTTGGGAACAGTGGGCTGAGCAAATGAAAAAGTAAATTTTTCATTTTCACGGACCACTGTTCCAGAAATCTGTAAGACATCTGTGGGGTGTAAATGTTCACTGTACCCCTTAATACATTACGTGAGGGGTGTAGTTTCCAAAATGGGGTCACATGTGGGGGGGCTCCACTGCTCTTGCACTATGGTGGCTTTGTAAACGCACATGGCCTTCAATTCCAGACACATTCTCTCTCCAAAAGCCCAATGGCGCTCCCTCTCTTCTGAGCATTGTAGTTTGCCTACAGAGCACTTTACATCCACACATGGGGTATGTTCTTACTCAGAAGAAATGAGGTTACAAACTTTGCAGGCTTTTTTTCTCCTATTTTCCCTTGTGAAACTGAAAATTTTTGGGTAACACCAGCATTTTAGTTAAAAAAAAGTGTTGTTTTTTTTTTCATTTTCCCATCCAACTATAATGAAAATTCGTCAAACACCTGTGGGGTGTTAAAGGGGTATTCCAGGCAAAAACATCTTATCCCCTCTCCAAAGGATAGGGGATAAGATGTCTGATCGTAGGGGACTTGCTGCTGGGACTCCCTGCAATCTCCCTGCAGCACCTGTATTCTATGCAGGGCTGCGTCTCTAGTTTTGGAAGTCTCCGGGACTCTAGTTTCCGGGACTGGGGACGTGACGTCACCACACGCCCCCTCTATTCATGTCTATGGGAGGAGGCGTGGCGTGGCAAAGCCCCCTCCCATAGACATGAATGGAGGGGGCTAGGCATTCCTTCACGTCTCCAGTCCCGGAGGTTTTCGAAACTAGAGACGCATCTCCGCATAGAATGCGGGTGCTGCAGGGAGATTGTGGGGGTACCAACAGGGGAAAATATGTTTTTAGCTGCGATACCCCTTTAAGGCTCACTATATCCCTTGTTACGTTCCAGTTGAGGGGTATAGTTTCCAAAATGGGGCCACATGTGGATATTTATTTTTTTGCATTTATGTCAGAACCGCTGTAAATTTAGGATTCAATTTAGGCTTCAAATGTACATAATGCGCTCTCACTCCTGAGCCTTGTTGTCTATCTGCAGAGCATTTTTCATCTACATATGGGGTATTTCCGTACTCCGTAGGAGAAATTGCGTTCCAAATTTTGTAGTATTTATTTTCCTTTTACCTCTTGTGGCAACACCAGCATGTACGGAAATACTCCATATGTAGCCCTAAACTGTTTCCTTGAAATACGAGAGGGCTCCGAAGTAGTGTTGCTCGCGAATATTCGCAATTCGAATATTATTTGCGAATATCGCATATTCGCGAATTCGCGAATTTCGCGAATATAGCGCTATATATTCGTAATTACGAATATTCGTTTTTTTTTTCTTCACAATACACATCACAGTGATCACCCCTCTCTGCTTCCAGCTTGTGTGGTGTAAAGAAGGCCCTAATACTATTGTGTGAGACTGGCGTGCGAAAATTCGCATATGCAAACCTCCAGCTGTTTCAAAAATACAACTCCCAGCATGTACTGCTAGACCGTGCATGCTGGGAGTTGTGCTTTTGCAACAGCTGGAGGTACACCTGTTGGAAAGCCTTCAGTTAGGTTCTGTTATCTAAGTCAGTGTTTTCCAATCAGTGTGCCTCCAGCTATCGCAAAACAGATGTAGTTATGCAACAGCTGGAGGTAGGCAACTACAACTCCCAGCATGGCGAGCCAGCCGTTTGCTATTCGTGCATGCTGGGAGTTGTAGTTTTGCAAGATTTAGAGGGCCACAGTTTAGAAACCACTGCACAGTGATCTCCAAACTGTGGCCCTACAGATGTTGCAAAACTACAAATCCCAGCATGCCCAGACAGCAAACTGCTGTGTGAGCAGGCTGGGGGTTGTAGGTTTGCAAGATCTGGATGGCTACAATTTAGAGACCACTGTATAGTGGTCTCCAAACTGTAGCCCTCCAGATGTTGCTAGGCAGGATCTCCGCACTAGGGAGAGGATCGCCGCTCGCTGCCGCCGGTAAGTGGACCTCCACTGCCACTCCGGTCACAGGACAGTTCCTCGTTTTGCCCGGATTACCGTGAGTGGGCAGAATCCGGGAACCGAACTTTAACCCCAGCCCCGATCTGCTATTGGTCGGTTGTTTCTGACTGACCAATAGCAGGGATAGGAGGGGTGGCAGCCCTGCCACCTCACTTCTATCCCTTCAGGGGGATCGTGGGTGTCTTGGACAGCCCCATCCCCCTTATTTTCTGGGTCACTGGAGACCCATATGACCCGGAATGGCATTCAATTCAGACCGGTGATTTCCGTCGATCATGACCGGCAATTGACCGGCGATTTGCGCCGACATGGTGGGTCTCAGGACCCCCCCCCCCCCCAGGGGTTTGCATGGGGTGCCTGCTGATAGATGTCAGCAGTCATCCCAGTCCTATCCCCGCCCGGCGCGCAGCTGGGACCGAAAATCCCACGGGCGTACAGGTACGTCCTGTGTCCTTAAGTACCAGGGCGTCCGGGCGTACCTGTATGCCCTGGGTCCATAAGTGGTTAAAGAGGACAGCACAATTTATAGTTTGCATAGTAAAAATAGGCATGCATTCCCAGTAACAAAGATTATAAGGATTCTAAACGTCATTGCTTATTCCTGGCACTTGTATCGGGTCCTTGAGAATAAAGCAATGCAGATGGGACTATTTGTGGAGGATAAGAGGAAAGTAATTACAATACAAATGTGGAGAAGATCACATGCCCTAACAGATGTTTGCTATTGTAATTGATTACAATTTCTATTTAAAAGGTCTGTGCCTGGAACAAATAGTATTTTTGTGCTAGATCAAGCTTAACATACAGTAACTTCTCTCAGGACGTCCACCTAATATGTCCAGGGACTGTCTTCATAAATGTTCACTAGCCGAAGGAAGCCTATTTCCTGAATCCTCTTTAGGTAGTAGAGTGGTTCCTGTTTTTAAGAAAACCAGCTAGCCTAGTATCTAAAAGTGGCTTTTTTTTCTCACCAGATCTGAACACCACATCTGTTTCCCAACCAGGGTGCCTCCAGATGTTGCAAAACTACAACTCCCAACAAGCCTTTGGCTGTCCAGGGTGGCTGATGGCTGGGTGGATGATGTGTGGGAGTGAGAAAAGTGACCCCAAACTCACAAACAAGGAACTATGGCATGTGGAGTTTGAGGACAAAATCCAACAGGAAATTTTCTTATGGTGGATAACCACTTTAAAGAGGTTATCCCCTTTAGTACTTAACTACTAGACAGTAATGGACATGCTTAGAAAGGATCCGTGCTTGTCTTGGGGCTAAATGGCTGCGTTGTGAGTTGCTATTTGCCATTTTTTGTTGGCATTTCCTCCCTTCAACAACAAGTCCCAGAATCCCTTGTTTGTAAGTGTGAGTTCACTTTTCTCCCTCCCACACATCAGGCACTCCACCTTTTACAGCACACCTAGAACAATTCCCTGCAGCCCTGTGAAGAATGATCTATTTCCCACACAGTGGTCGCTTCGCCATTGAAGCAGACAGGCTCCTTTGAACACCTGAGTAGTGCCGTAATGTCTCGAGCGCTGCAACCTGGGAAAAGCTTGAGAAAACAGTTATTTTGTATGCTGTTAAAATTGAACATAGGGGCAAAGATCACATTAGAATTGCGAGACCACCATCAAACACAGGTACAGACACTATATTATGAACTACACTAACTTTACTGACTCTGTAGCAACGTCAAGTAAAAAAAATCCTGGAATACCCCTTCAATATTGTTTTTTTTTGTTGTTTTTGCTTTTTCATCAGTGCATTCCAAGAGATATAGTGGGGCAAAAAAGTTCTCCCACTTAAAAAGTTCTCATATGTATACCTAAACTATGAGAGACACAATGAGAAAAAAAATCCATAAAATCACATTGCCTGATTTTTAAAGAATTTATTTGCATTATTATGGTGGAAAATAAGTATTTGGTCCAGGACCTTGAAATGCTTCTTACAAAGCCACTCCTTCGTTGTCCAGGCAGTGTGTTTGGGATCATTGTCATGCTGAAAGACCCAGCCACATTTCATCTTTAATGCCCTTGCTGATGGAAGGAGGTTTTAACTCAAAATTTCACGATACATGGCCCCATTCATTCGTTCCTTTACACAGATCAGTCGTCCTGGTCCCTTAGCTGAAAAACAGCTACAAAGCATGAAGTTTCCACCCTCATGCTTCACAGTAGGTATGGTGTTCTTTTAATGCAACTAAACATTCTTTCTCTTCGAAACACGACGAGTTGACTTTTTACTAAAAAGTTCTACTTTGGTTTCACCTGACCATATGACATTCTCCCAGCAAACTTCAGATGGGCCTCTCTAGAAAACTTCAGACGGGCCCGGACATGTACTGACTTAAGCAGGGGGACACGTCTGGCACTGCATGATTTGAGTACCTGGTGGTGTAGTGTGTTACTGATGGTAGCCTTTGTTACTTTGGTCCCAGCTCTCTGCAGGTCATTCACTAATTCCCCCTGGTGTGAATCTGGGATTTTTGCTCACCATCTTTGTGATAATTTTGACACCACGGGATGAGATCTTGCGTGGAGCCCCAGATCGAGGGAGATTATCAGTGGTCTTGTATGTCTTCCATTTCCTAATTGCTCCCACAGTTGATTTCTTTAGACCAAGCTGTTTGCCTATTGTAGATTCAGTCTTCCCAGCCTGGTGCAGGTCTACAATTTTGTTTCTGGTGTCCTTTGATAGCTCTTTGGCCGTAGTGGAGTTTGGAGTGTGACTGTTTGAGGTTGTGGATAGGTGTCTTTTATACTGATAACAAGTTCAAACAGGTGCCATTAATACAGGTAATAAGTGGAGGACAGAGGAGAATTTTAAAGAAGAAGTTACAGGTCTGTGAGAGCCAGAAATCTTGCTTATTTGTAGGTGACCAAATACTTATTTTCCACCATAATTTGGAAATAAAGTATTTTTATTATGTCCCTTATAGTTTCATAGTTGAGGTATACCTATGATGAAAATTACAGGCCTCGCTCATCTTTTTAAGTGGGAGAACTTGCACAATTGGTGGCTGACTAAATACATTTTTGCCCCACTGTAAAACTTTTTAAATTTTCCGTTACACATAGCTGTGCAAAGGCTTTTATTTTTAATTTTTTGCTGGACCAGTTGTAGTTTAATTAGTATCATTTTAGGGGAACATATAATTTATTGTTCATCTTTTACTCCTTCTTTTAGAGGAAATGGAAAAAAACATTAATTCTGCCATTGTTTATTGTGATTTTTTAACATTGTTTACTTACCATATAAACAATATGTCAGCTTTATTCTATAGGTCGATACGATTGCGTCAGTTTCAACTACATATAGTTTTCTATGCTTTAGTGGCTTTGCACATGTTTTATGGAAAAAAATAGTAATTTTCTGGGAGCCATAACTATTTAAGTTGTCCAGCAATGTAGCTGTTTGATGGCTTGTTTTGTGCAGAATCAAATTAAGTTTGTATTGTTATTGGTTGTAGGTGCATACAATTATTGAATTAAGAATTTTTATGACATGAAAAACTGGCAAATAATAAAAAGAAAAAGCTCATGCTATGCATAAAAATTATATAATATTTAAATTTGATTCTATTCTTTTTCTCAGATTCAGCAGTACCATACTGGGGGCATTGGCGTACCAAGGGGGGGCGGCCTACCCCGGGTGCCATTAACAAGGGGGGTGCCAGGGGCGGACTGACCCGCCGCCGCCACCACTACTGAGGATCCGGGACACTCGTCCCAGATCCCCAGCAGACAGCGCTACATTCTCCTGTATGCGCGATACACACACATACAGGAGAAGGCATCCCCTCTGTGTGAGCTGCATCTGCAGCTACACAGAGGAGACGTGACCTCCGCCCCCACGCAGCATGCAGTTCAGGCACCGGTGACGTCACTCATCCGGCGCCTGTACTGTGGAGGGGAGAAGACGTGGGCCCTGCTACTGAGGAGATCCCTGCGTGGGACATCAGGTGAGCATCCTTTTTATTTATTTTTTAACCCTGCCTATACCTATAGGGAAGGGGGGGGGTACTCTGTATATACCTATGGGGAAGGGGGGTGCTCTGTATATACCTATGGGGAAGGGAGGGAGTGTGGGGGGGTGCTCTGTATATACCTATGGGTAAGGGAGGGAGTGGGGGGTGCTCTGTATATACCTATGGGAAAGGGAGGGAGAGGGGGGGTGCTCTGTATATACCTATGGGAAAGGGAGGGAGTTGGGGGTGCTCTGTATATACCTATGGGAAAGGGAGGGAGAGGGGGGGTGCTCTGTATATACCTATGGGAAAGGGAGGGAGAGGGGGGGTGCTCTGTATATACCTATGGGAAAGGGAGGGAGAGGGGGTTGCTCTGTATATACCTATGGGAAAGGGAGGGAGAGGGGGGGTGCTCTGTATATACCTATGGGAAAGGGAGAGAGAGGGGGGTGCTCTGTATATACATATGGGAGAGGGGGGTGCTCTGTATATACCTATGGGAAAGGGAGGGAGAGGGGGGGTGCTCTGTATATACCTATGGGAAAGGGAGGGAGAGGGGGGTGCTCTGTATATACCTATGGGAAAGGGAGGGAGAGGGAGGTGCTCTGCATATACCTATGGGAAAGGGAGGGAGAGGGCGGTGCTCTGCATATACCTATGGGAAAGGGAGGGAGAGGGGGGTGCTCTGTATATACCTATGGGAAAGTGAGGGAGAGAGGGGGGTGCTATGTATATACCTATGGGAAAGAGAGGGTGTACCTCTGCATATACCTATGGGGAAGAGGGGGGTGTAGCTCTGAATATACCTATGGGAAAGAGGGGGGTTGTAGCGTAGCTCTGCACATACCTATGGGAAAGAGGGGGGTGTAACTCTGCATATACCTATGAGAAAGAGGGCTACCTACCTACCTGCCCTTTTACTGTGCAGGACACCAAGGAGGGCATTATTACAGTTTGTGGGCCTACAGATGGGCAGATTGTGTATAGGAGGGGAGGGCACTAAAAAATGCAGAGTCTGACATGTTTTTCCTGCAGATTTTAAGAGATCCACATGGCGGTCTTATCCGGACGGAGAAGAAAAGGAAAGAGGACGCCGTTGATCAGAAAAGACGTAAATGTGAGTCCCAAAATGTAACTGTAATCGCTTATATGGTGTACACATCCTGTGTACAGCTGATATCTACCGCCATATGGTCCTGTATATAATCACTTATATTGTATACAGATCCTGTATAGTAAACTGGTCTGTGTATAGTGGTTTTATTCAGTAAAGTATGGTGGTATTATCCAGTTATTGTGTGGTGGTATATATTTACTCCTTGTATACCAGTATTAATGGTCATTGAAATTTACCTACTTTAAAGTGTTTCTTACATACCATATTTATCGGCATATAACACGCACTTTTAAAACTTAAATTTAAGGCAAAAAGTCTGCCTGCATGTTATACGCCGATAAATCTTCAGGTCACTGATTTAAAGCAGCAGCGTCTGCTTGTTAAGCATTAGTAGCACGGCCGCGGCCACTTTAAATCAGTGACCAGCGGCGTCTCCTCCCCGCACTGTCACTTGTTTTCTCCCGCACTATCCACAGGTACTGGTGTGGTGGATAGTGCGGGAGACGCTGATTAAAATGAGCCCTACCTTGTCCGGATCTGCCCTACCTTTTAATCAGCGTCTCCCGCACTATCCACCAGTTCCTGTGTATAGTGCGGGAGAACCTCCCCCCTCCCTCATCATTTCCCCTTTTCCTGCTTTTTATAGTTTTGTTTATTTTCCCTACTGGCTACGCTTCGGCAAGTCAGGTCAGGCGGAGGGTCTTGCGGGTCAGTGAAGCAGTTGAGTTACGTCCTCTGCCGGCTTCTCTGTGCGGCATCACTGACGTCACTTTTCATTTCCTGTAGTCGCCGCCGAAAAGTGACATCCGTGATGTCGCACAGAGAAGCCGGGAGAGGAAGTAACTCATCTGCTTCACTGACCCCGCAAGACAGCCGAAGCGCAGACAAGTAAGGAAAGGGGAAGAGTGGTCTTCAACCTGAGGACCTCCAGATGTTGCAAAACTACAACTGCCAGCATGCCCGGACAGCAGTTGGCTGTCCGGGCATGCTGGGAGTTGTAGTTTTGCAACATCTGGAGGTCCGTAGGTAGAAGACCACTGGATGCCATAGGAGGAACATGATGGGGGGATGATGAGACGGGGAAATGATGAGGGGGGGAATGATGGGGGGATGAGACAGGGGGAAATGATGAGGGGGAGATGATGAGGCAGGGTGGGGGGATGATGAGGGGGGAATGATGAGGGACATGATGAGACAGGGTGGGGACATGATGAGACAGGGTGGGGGGATGATGAGGGGGAATGATGGGGGACATGATGAGACAGGGTGGGGGGATGATGAGGGGGAATGATGGGGGACATGATGAGACAGGGTGGGGGAATGATGAGGGGGGAATGATGAGGGACATGATGAGACAGGGTGGGGACATGATGAGACAGGGTGGGGGGATGATGAGGGGGAATGATGGGGGACATGATGAGACAGGGTGGGGGGGATGATGAGCGGGGAATGATGGGGGACATGATGAGACAGGGTGGGGGGATGATGAGACAGGGTGGGGGGATAATGAGGGGGAATGATGAGGGACATGATGAGACAGGGTGGGGGACGATGAGACAGGGTGGGGGGGATGATGAAGGGGGAATGATGGGGGACATGAGACAGGGTGGGGGATGATGAGATAGGGTGGGGGGATGATGAGGGGGGAATGATGGGGGACATGATGAGACAGGGGGAAATGATGGTGGGGGAGGCACAAAACACTTAATGTCTGTATGGCTAGTGGTGGTCTATGACAGGGGGAAATGATGAGACATGGGGGGATGATGAGACATGGGGGGTGGTGATGAGAGAGGTTAAATGTTGCACAGGGACTGATAAAAGGGAAGGAATGATGTGGCACTGGAGGGGACGGGACCAAACAGGTGCAGAAGAAAACGAAGTTGGGGGGATGATGTGGCATTTAGTCCAAGTCATTTATTTTACATTTAATTTTTTTACTTAAATTTCCCTGTTAAAATGGGGGTGCGTGTTATACGCCAGTGCGTGTTATACGCTGATAAATACGGTATATAAATTTACATTTATTGTGTGTGGGATTTGGGTGGAATTGGATGCATATGGCATGGCAGAAGATTGACGAGCTGCAGAGCCCAGCAGGGGCCCTTGCCTTTTTTTTGGTCTGGGGGCCCCGAGTGTTGTCAGTCCGCCCCTGGGGGGAGGAGAGAGGGTGTAATTAAGGGGGGGGGGTGCATGTGTGTGTGTGTGTGTGGGAGGGGGGGGCAAACAAAGGGTCCAAATAGGGTTCATGTTCCTGGAGGTGTCTGTAATATGGAATTTTTTAGTAAGACTAGATAGGTGGTCAAAACAATGAAAACTGCAGTTCAATGTTTCCACATGTAAAAAATGCGAGAGAAGGAATTTGGGAGAAGGAATCCTCAGAGTATCAGAGTATTGTACTGGAAACTTTGTGTTAGTAAAGACTTCAGAAGAGAAGGATTTAGGGGACCACCTAAAAGGGAGTCAACAGTGTAGCCAGGCGGTAGAGAAAGATGTTCACATGCTAGACTGCATAGATAGAGGTACAACCAGTAGAAAGAGGGCATTTCTGATCCTTCTATATAGAGTACAAGTAAGACCACATCTGTAATATTATTTTCGGTTCTGTTTCTTTTTTTAAAATGAATTTATTCTTTTTTTTAAATTAATTTAACTACAAACATAAACATAGTAGTATGAGTATTTCAATACATTCAGTGAAAATAATATAAATCTGGGTGGAGAAACAACAAATAATTCAAACATTGTCGTATATGAGCTCCCGTACAAAAAAAGATACTGATAAAATATCCAAATATGGACTACAAAAACAGTGCAAGGTCTTAATCATAAAACTTACCAGAGAAGACTTAGAGAGACATTATTTAATCCTTGCATGAGCACAGAGCAGCAAAATTGCATACATTTTGTTGGTTAGTGCCCATATTTGATTAAAAGGGGTACTGCAGGGAACTAAACTGACAGCTCATCCTTTCCCTCTCATCAAACTGTTTAATTGCCTAAATATCATTCATTAGGTATATAGAGCAGTTTCCCTCTTTGGTTGTCACTTACATCCATGAAGTGAGGGAATGACATCATCTATCTGTCTAAATGCCTCTCTGAAAGCAGCCCCCACCATCCTGAGAGACACAGTCCATGTTGTTTCTGCTCTACACTGATGAATCATGCTCCCTTTAGTGTTGAGAACTGTGAGATATGTGCAGCCTCAGCAAATCAGACACTCAATCTCTCAGAGCAGGAGAGTGGGGGCTGTCAGTGAGTTGGTTGGCAGAACAGAGCTGCAATGATTCCTGGGAGATGGCTGGGAGATAGGCAAGGGGAGGGAAGGATGGCAAAGAGGATAACAGAGAGGACAACAGGGGCCACAGTAGCCATACATAGCAGAATGATTTGCAGGGAACATATCCATGCAGTGTTGTGGCTTAGGAGTACCCCTTTAATTTTCCCGCAAATACCGCATTCAGCTCTATTGATAAAATAATAAATAAACAAATGCATTACAGCCATACAGATGATGTATACAGCCTTGAAACTGATATAATAAAGTTGTTATATAATAATAATAATGATAATAATAGTATCTCATATGCTGTAGTTTCCAGCTCTCCCTTGCAGCCCTCAATGTCTCGGACTGGAATGGACCAAGTCCAGATAAATCAAAGAAACAAAATAGTCCAGCGGTAAATTCTGAGGAGTTTATTTAGTACAAAACATACAGGTACAGACCAGGTGACGCGATTCGGCTGCTAGTACACAGCCTTAGTCATACTAAGTTATGTGTAGTTATGAGTTATGACTAAAGCTGTGTACTAGCAGCCGAAACGCGTCACCTGGTCTGTACTTGTATTTTTTTACCAAATAAACTCCTCAGAATTTACCGACTTGCAACGCTGGACTACTTTGTTTCTTTAATAATAATAATAATAATTGGTTGCTGAATATGAGGTCATGATCTTATCAATGGCACTATGAATTTTAAATAAGGAGTTGCCCTGAAGAAAGAATGACTATTTGATAAGAAAATGTATTTGATAAGAAAATGTAAAATTAAAAGTAACATCTTGAGGGAGATTACAGTGAACTACGCTGACAAATATATTGACTAATGATACTTGTACAAATCTTCTACAGAGCATTGTCTACAGACACTGGAGAAACATTGCCTAGGCCACACGCTCTATTAGGCCTTAAAGAACTATTTTATCTCAGCGACAAAGTGGCTGCTTCCTGTACCTGGATGAATTGTTCAGTCGTATGTTGTAGTTTAGAATGTTAGCTTATTAGCCCTTGTGGCAATGTGATAAATAGCATCAATACATTTTACCATCAGTCTCCATCAGTAAGAGTTATGTGGTGATCTCGGAGCAGTTCAGCAGATTTTGGGGTTGGATATGTGAGAGAAAATGTTCAGGGTTTGCAGCGAGCTTAGTAAAAAAAAAAAAAAACACTGTAGTGAAAAAGAAGAGTAGTATTATTGCCCCAAGATTTTCTGCAACCAAAGAAAAAAAGTTTTTTTTTCTTTCCACTGCCTAATTTCTACTCTGCACCATTATTTCCACTTATTTAGAAAAGTATCCCACCTACTGACAGAAACCATGATTATTATGTCATTGGCAGAATGGCTTATTGTTGGGAAAATGAGCATGGATTGTAGGAAATCCTTCCTTTAGGAGCAGCATGACTTGTAGAAACTAACTGCTTCATGCAAAGCTAATGACCTTCTTTAAGAAAACTAATAATCTAGGACAGACATGAAGGCCTCATAATTATACATGATAGGTTCAGCGATAACACAGATTAGAAACTGTACTGTGTAATAGAAGTATAAGCCTATTCTTAGTTCCTGCTAAGTGCACATTTACTGCATGCTTAAAGTTAATAATATCCTATTATTTGTTAACATGTTATTCACTATGCCAAAAACACCATATGAATTCAATACCAACTCTTGTACAGTGCCTGACAAAGATAATACCTGGGCATCACAGTATAAGATCTAGTTTAAATGTGCTTTTATGTCGCATCTTGACTATTCACACAAAATACTTTAGTTCTTTTTATAACAGCATGTCTTACAATTCTGATTTAAAGGGGTATTCCAGGAAAAAACTTTTTTTTTATGTATCAACTGGCTCCAGAAAGTTAAACAGATTTGTAAATTACTTCTATTAAAAAATCTTAATCCTTCCAATAATTATCAGGTGCTGAAGTTGAGTGGTTCTTTTGTGTCTGGCAACAGTGCTCTCTGCTGACATCTCTGCTTGTCTCGGGAACTGCACATGGTAGAAGAGGTTTACTATGGGGATTTGGCTACTCTGGACAGTTCCCGAGACACGTGTCATCAGAGAGCACTTAGACAGAAAATAACAACTCAACTTCAGCAGCTCATAAGTAGGGAAAGGGTTAAAAAAATTATAGAAGTAATTTACAAATCTGTTTAAATTTTTGGAGCCAGTTGATATGTGTTAAGCCCTTGGGCTGTATTTGTGGGAGGGGCGGTCTCCTATAAATACCCCCCTCCTGCAGCAATCAGGGCGTATGTGGCGTTGTGCAGTGTTTACACTGCAGTTAGCTCATACGTTCCCGGTGCTGTTCCACGTGTCCCTGTGTCCGTGCGTTTCTCCGTGTGGTTTTTCCTGCCCGCTCCGGCGTTTGGACAGGTAAGCGCAGTCTCGGCCTGGATATACTGTTTGTCACTGGCCGCCTTGCCAGCCGCTGTCCCTGGGGGGCTACCTGCTCAGTACATCTCTCATACCCTCCATTCATGCCCGGGCTGCTGTGATTAGTGTCTTCCCCACTGCGCGCTTCATTGTGTGCAGCAGCGGGGGGGCACGCTACACGTCACAGCAGCCCGAGGTTTCGCAGCCTGTCGCATGTCACTGGCCGCCGCGCCAGCCACTGTTAATTCTGTGCCCATGCTGCTGCAATTATTGTCTCCCCCACTGCGCGCTTCATCACGTGCAGCAGCGGGGGGATGCGCTATGCATCGCAGCAGCACGTGTGTTTAGGTTTCGCATGTCACTGGCCGCCGCGCCAGCCACTGTCAATTCTGTGCCCATGCTGCTGCGATTAGTGTCTCCCTCACTGCGCGCTTCACCGCATACAGCAGCGGGGAGATGTGCTCCATGTCGCAGCAGCACGCGGCTCCAGGTACTCACCGGGCCTCGGGCTGGGTGTGCCACGCGCCTCCCGACGCTCTCCGTCTTTTCGGCGTGTCGCGCCGCTGGCGGCCGGCGCGGCATTGCTGTACGGCAGTGATGCCGCTCGGGGCGTGGCAACACCCGGCAGTTGTGTCCCTTACAGGGGAGGCGGTTTCTTTCCGGCCGCTGTTCTCTGTGGGTGGCGTGGCCTCCGGGGAGGGTAGGCGGCAGCTCGCGCCTTTCAGCGAGCCGGCCCCGCCTATGGTGCTGTGCTAAGCCCGGAGGTTGGCCAGCACTCAAAAAAATAAAAAATAAAAAAGGGGGGGGGGGGGAATAAAGCAAATAGAGTTCCCTCTCAGGGCATAGGGCATATGGTGGCAGGGTTGCCGATCCTGCACTACTGAGTGGTGCAGTGCAGCAGCCGGGGGACACGGCACGGACGCAATTAACCCCTTCCTGCCCCCCAAGTATTTGCCAGACACCCCTGGCTCAGTTCACTTCTCACTGCTTCTTAGAGCCACGATGGTTGCCCCGGGGGTGATGGCCTGCGGGGCAGGCATATGGGGTACGTCCTGTTCGCTACTTATACGTTCATGTGCTTGTTGTACCCTAGTTTCTACGTGTCAACTCCTGCTTACCTCGGATACACAGAAGGTGTGTAGTTTGGTGGTCACTGCATGTATAGTGCATTTCATGGGCGGGTGGTTCAGTACAGGTAGCGCCTGGCCTGAACCAAGCTCCGCAATTTGGTAGCGGTTGCTGGCATAAAAAAAAAAAGTATATATATGTATATAGATATGTGGACATATAAAAAAAAAAAAACACGTACGTACAGTCTTAAGGGGAGGGGTGTACTGGCCGGCTTGTTGTCACTGACACGTCTTCAAGGCAACTTGCACCTGTTTTGACTGACTACTGACACGTCTTCAGAGCAGTCTAGGCTCTTACTGTAGTCCCAGTTGTTACTGACTCATCTTCAGAGCAACATTACGCATACGACTGTCAACTGACACGTCTTCAGAGCAGTCCAGGCACATCCATACTCCCGGTTGTTACTGACACGTCTTCAGAGCAATCTATGCGCACAACTGACTACTGACATGTCTTCAGAGCAGTCTAGGCTCAATTTGCACCCCTCCCCCAATTGTTACTGACACATCTTCAGAGCAATTGCGCAATGACCATCTACCGACACGTCTTTAGATTAGTCTAGGGTGCAGGCTTGGCCGGATGTTACTGACACGTCTTCAGTGCAATACCATACTATCATCGACTACTGACACGTCTTCAGAGCGGTCGGGGCAGTTTCATAGTCATTGTTACTGATACGTCCTTACAACAGTTGCAGGGTGTCTTTGTCCTTCGACTCCTCTTCAGGTTGGTCCAGGTCGGCTCCACAGCTGCAGTTGATTCCGTCCAGGTCTCAGTGCAGTAGCGGGCGTGGTGGCCTACTCTTGCTCCCATACACCGGGTATGCACCTACTGTAGGGGCTCATGCGTTGTTTCCTTATTAATTCCGCTTGTCTCTTTGTGCAGTTGTTTCAGTGATCCAGGTGTCAGCGGCGCAGAGGCTGCCTGCAGAGCCTTCAGTTTCCCCAGTGATAGCTTGGTTGTTTCAGGTGCATAAGGGCCGACTGGGGGGGGGGGGGATTTGCAGGTCATGTTGCGCAGGGTTATTCATGATGTTTTCCTTCTCCACCAGTACCCATTTATTGGCCGGACAGGTGGTGTCAACATGTCTCATGCATCTGCATCTGACATTGACGAGGCTCTCTGCTAGAGACTCCTGTCAGAGGCTCTGACAGGGTAGCAGTCGGGCGTACCACAGATGGACCATCCCGAGGCTCTGGAGGAGCTCCGGAAGAAAGGGGTGGCATACCCGGCCACTGCCAGGAAGGCGGAGCTCTATAGGTTACTCGGGGATGAACCCGAGGCCGGCTCCAGTCAGGACTCTGGTGGCACCACGGCTGAGGTCAACCCAGTCACGCAGCTGCATGACATGATGAACACGGTCCTGAATGTGGTCTCAGGGTTCCAGGCCAGACTGGACTCCATGGACAGGGACAAAGCCCAGGCTGCACAGGCCGCAGCGGCCGATACGTTCCTGGCTCCTGCCCAACCGGTCCAGGGTCCCAGTGTCCAGTTGGTGCCCCTGGCACAGGATCCTCAGCCTAGCATCCCAGGTAGGGTGAGGTTTTGGCACACCTCAGACCGTTGGGTAGGTTTGCTAGAACATACGTTGGTAAGTACGTGTTCCATCTAAGCCACGACCCACCCTTAACCTGCCCTTTTATTTAGCTCTCTCAATAGGGCATGCCCTCTATAGGCGTGCCCACGCTTTACGGTTTTGGCACACCTCAGACCGTTGGGTAGGTTGCTAGAACATACGTTGGTAACTACGTGTTCCATCTAAGCCACGACCACAAATATAAAAAAAGTTTTTTCCCTGGATAACCCCTTTAACATATACTTGTAAAAGCTTACTTATTTGTAGCTGCCGCTAGAGAGTGAGGTTTTTCTTTTGGTGTGAGTGGCCAACTTCAATGTGTATTGAAGTCTTCCATTTAGGCATGTTGCATTTTAATTATCCATTATTTTTTGTTTTAGGGAAGATAAGCCACCATTGGAGCTCTATGACAGTGGCTTACCTCCCTTTTCCCCATTAAGTCCACATGAATGTTCAGCTGAACTAAACTTTTACATCTATGGAGGGATCTGTAGAGGTAGCTTTAGTCAAAGGAACATTTATCCAACCGCTATTTGGGTACCTTTAGTGATAGCAATAGGTAACTTTCATTTATGCAAGCATTTTGTCTTGATCTTTTTTCTGAAAGTTTTCAATTAGTAAATTAGACATTTGTCCCTAATTTTACAATAATCTCAATGATTCAACTGTATTAGCACACCTATGAGTCCATATCTGAGATACGTGATCTTAGATTTGTTGTATATTTTCAATGTGTTTGCTGTCTAGAGTTAGGGATATGAATAAAAAGCAATTCTTCCTGCATCAATGATACACGTTATTATAAGAAGTTTGAAGACATTTTCTAGTTGTACTTATTTCAGTTAATATTTAACCAAACCTTACCAAAATCATTTTCCTCTTATTTACTTCTACTTTTTCATCTCCCATTGACTTGTATGAAGCCTGCTTTTAATAGAAGGAGATCATTGGGGTTCCAAATTCTAATAATCTGAGGGGTTGTATCATTTTCACCACTTTAACATTTATCAACTATCCTGTTGCACAGCTCTATAAAGGGGTACTCCGCTGGAAAACATTTTTTTTATATACTGATGCCAGATTTGTAAATTACTTCTATTGAAAAATAATAATCCTTCCAGTACTTATCAGCTGCGGTATGCTCCACAGGAAGTTCTTTTCTTTTTCAATTTCCTTTCTTTCTGACCACAGTGCTCTCTGCTGACACCTCTGTCCATGTCAAAAACTGTCCAGAGCAGGATAGGTTAGCTATGGGGATTTGCTCCTGCTCTGGACAGTTCCTAAAATGGACAGAGGTGTCAGCAAAGAGCACTCTAGTCAGACTGAAAAGAACTTCCTCTGGAGCATACAGTAGCTGATAAGTACTAAAAGGATTAAGATTTTTTACATATTAAGGTTCATTTTATGAACTGTAAACCAACTTTTTTTTATATAGCTCAAATGCTGTTTTACCAGAAAGTTAAACAGATTTGTAAAGTACTTCAATTTAAAAATATTAACCCTTCCAGTACTCATCAGCTGCTGCATACTGCAGATGTACTACAGAGAAAGTTGTGGAGTTCTTTCCAGTCTGACCACAGTGTTCTCTTCAGACACCTCTGTCCATGTAAGGAACTGTCCAGAGCAGGAAAGGTTTTCTATGGGGATTTGCTTCTAATTTGGACAGTTCCTGACATGCACAGAGGTGTCAGCAGAGAGCACTGTGTTCAGAATGGAAAGAACTGCACAATTTTTTTCTGCAGCATACAACAGCTGATAAGTACTGGAAGGCTTCAGATTTTGAGATAGAAGTAATTTACAAATCTGTTTAACTTTCTGGCACCAGTTGATGTGAAAATATTTTTGCACTGGCGTTCCCTTTAATGGTAATATTTAGAGCTAACATTTTGGAACAATCTTGACACACTGGCCCAGATTTATCAAAGAATGTCTACGGTAGAGCTATTTTCCCATGTTTATTTGGGTGGTGGGTTTGACTAGCGTGCAAGAAGGTGCAGCAGGATGATGAATTTTGCGCAACTCTGCTGTGGTGGGAAAAGCTCTACCACATACACTTTTTCTAGAGGGAGGGAATTAGACACTTTCCTGGTTCCTGAATTTGAAAGGTTAGGTGTTTTTTACTTAATTTCACAGAGCTGCCAGGACATTTTTACTTGCATTTAGACACTACAATCAAATTTGATTGTGGTGTCTAAGGGGTTAAAGCAAGGCATCACCATGATCGGGGATGTCTGGCATTATAGCTGCCAGGAAGGACCACCCAGCTATGACCCCCGCTCAGCTCCTGAGCATGTGTCATAGAAGGGAGTGGACGCTGTCGTCCACAAAAGGTTGAAGGTTGAATTGCGGAAGGTAGAAGTGATTCTCACGCCTATTGGAAGTTGGTGTAGCTTTGTGCCTAAAAAAGTACCTTTGCGCACAAAATAGCGACTTTTGACAAAAAGTTGCAAATGATAAATACATGACCACTGCATGGTCAAATAGAAAAAGTTCTACGTGTAGGCAAAAAGAGTGAAACTGTCTACCGTATATACTCGAGTATAAGCCGAGTTTTTCAGCACGATTTTTCGTGCTGAAAACACCCCCCTCGGCTTATACTCAAGTGAACTCTCCACCCGCAGTGGTCTTCAACCTGCGGACCTCCAGAGGTTTCAAAACTACAACTCCCAGCAAGCCCGGCAGCCATCGGCTGTCCGGGATTGCTGGGAGTTGTAGTTTTGAAACCTCCGGAGGTCCGCAGGTTGAAGACCACTGCGGCCTTCGACATCATCCAGCCCCCTCTCACCCCCCTTTAGTTCTGTACAATACTCACCTCCGCTCGGTGCTGGTCCGGTGCTGCAGGACTGTCCGGAGAGGAGGTGGTCCGGTGGGATAGTGGTTCCGGGCTGCTATCTTCACCGGGGAGGCCTCTTCTAAACGCTTCGGGCCCGGCCTCAGAATAGTCACATTGCCTTGACAACAGCGCAGAGGTACATTCATTGCCAATGTACTTCTGCGTCATTGTCAAGGCAACGCTTCTATTCCGGGCCGGAAGCACGGAGAAGAGGCGCCCCCGGTGAAGATAGCAGCCCGGAACCACTATCCCACCCGACCACCTCCTCTCCGGACAGCCCTGCAGGACCGGACCAGCGCCGAGCGGAGGTGAGTACTGTACAGAACTAACGGGGGTGAGAGGGGGCTGGATGATGTCGAAGGCCGCAGTGGTCTTCAACCTGCGGACCTCCGGAGGTTTCAAAACTACAACTCCCAGCAAGCCCGGACAGCCGATGGCTGCCCGGGCTTGCTGGGAGTTGTAGTTTTGAAACCTCTGGAGGTCCGCAGGTTGAAGACCACTGAGGGCGGATGATGAGAAGAGGATGATGAAGGGGGGTGGGATGATGAAGGGGGGGGTGGGATGATGAAGGGGGGGGGTGGGATGATGAAGGGGGGGGGATGATTAAGGGGGGGGGGATGATGAAGGGGGGGTGGGATGATGAAGGGGGGTGTGTGGGATGATGACAAGGGGATGATGAAGGGGGGGGGATGATGACAAGGGGATGATGAAGGGGGGTGGGGATGATGACAAGGGGATGATGAAGGGGGGATGTGTGGGATGATGACAAGGGGATGATGAAGGGGGATGTGTGGGATGATGACAAGGGGATGATGACAGGTGATAATGATGAGGGTCTGAATGATGACAGGCGGTGATGATGATGAGGATGTTAATGACGGGTCTGGATGATGACAGGGGGGGATGATGTATTTCCCACCCTAGGCTTATACTCGAGTCAATAACTTTTCCTGGGATTTTGGGTTGAAATTAGGGGTCTCGGCTTATACTCGGGTCGGCTTATACTCGAGTATATACGATATATCAAAAGATGCATAAAAGTCGCTAAATATGCTGCTTGCGTCTGAACTGCATCAAAACATAGTAAAAAAAAAAATGCTCTAAAAGCAATGATAAATCTCCCCCACTGTGTCAAGCCACACCTCCTTGCCAGGCTTAAACCTGACACCAAAAAAAGTCATATTCATCACGTGGCTTTTTTTCTTCAAAAACGCTGCAGACAGATGTCCGCTTGGAATCAAAAGGGAAATATGTAAACTAAATGGCCTTTTTTTTTTAGTTTGTTTTCACTCTTTAGTGTCAGTTTTTAAAAACTGCACCATGATATGGCATTTTTTTTCTTCCATAGGCCTCTATAGGTTGAGAAAACCCCACATACACAAAAAAACACTTGTTATCAATAGAAACTCTTCATCATGATGAAAAAAAACATGACTTGCAATGAGTAAAAACATTAGGGAAAAATGCCACATAATAATGCCTATACTAACACAAAAACAACCTGAACATAATTGGTGTGTGAAGAAAGCCTTTGGGCAAGTCACAGGCAGTGTCAAAAACACATAATAAATATGGTGCAGGCCATATATTCCAGTATGTTTGGAAGAGGAACTCCAAATTGTATATCAGACCTTAAAACAATCTAATAATTCAAACAAGTGGAGCAAGGGTCTTGCCCGTGAAAGCTTACAATCTGAGAGGAAATAGTGCTGATGCAAAAGCTTAAAGTAATACTAAATCTTACAAATCTACATTTTGTATTTCTTTAAAAAGATAATAAGGAAAAATGCACTAATACTTACTAATAACAATGTTTACATTGAGACAACGATATGAAAGTTCTAATACAATCAGCCATGTAGACACACTATTTATTATTTTCTGGCTACCCCACAAGGACCAAGCCCATTATGACCTTAAGGACCAGAGCATTTTTTTACAAATCTGACCATTTTCACTTTAAAGGGGTTGTGCGCTGCCCTGGCTTTCGGAGCTCCGCACGCAGCGTCGGGAAGTTCATTACTCCGAACGCTGTGTGCGGGCTTCCGTGTTCGCGGCCGCCGGGCGTGACGTCACGCCCGGCCCCCTCGTGACGTCACGCCCACCCCCTCAACGAAAGTCTATAGGAAGGGGGCGCGACTGCTGTCACGCCTCCTTCCCATAGACTTTGGTAGAGGGGGCGGGTGTGATGTCACGAGGGGGCCACAAACACGGAAGCCCGCACACAGCGTTCGGAGTAATGAACTTTCGGACGCTGCATGCAGAGCTCCGAAAGCCAGGGCAGCGCACAACCCCTTTAAACATTAATAACTCTTAGATGCTTTTACTTATGAATTTGATTCTGAGAAAGTTTTTTTGTGACATATTCTACTTTATGTTAGTTGTAAATTTTCATCGATACATGCATCATTTCTTGATGAAAAATTCCAAAATTTCAGGAAACATTTTTACACTAACATGTTCTTGTTGACCCATTCTATTTTTCATTTTTACAAGGAGTAAAAGAAGAAAAAGACCACCAAAATGTGTAACCTAATTTCTCGCGCGTAAGGAAATACCTCATATATAGATGTAAAGTGCTCTGCGAGCGCAGTAGTGGGCTCAGAAGGGAAGGAGCGACAATGGCATTTTGGAGAGCAAAATTTTATGAAATGTTTTTTTGGGGGCATGTCACATTTAGGAAACCCCCCTCATGGTGCCAACCAGTTGGTTGTGAAAATGAAAATTTAAATTTTTTACACAAAAATGCTGGTGTTACCCCAAATTTTTCATTTTCACAATGGGTAATAGGAGAAAAAGTCCCCCAAAATGTGTAACACCATTTCTTCCAAATACCCCCTAAGTGGATGTAAATTGCTCTGCAGGTGAACTACAATGCTCAGAAGAGAAGGAGCGCCATTGAGCTTTTGGAGAGAGAATTTGTTTGAAATGGAAGCCGGGGGCCATGTGCATTTACAAAGCCCCATGGTGCCAGAACAGCGGAAACCCCCCCATATGTGACCCCATTTTGGAAACTACACCACTCACGGAATGTAATAAGGGGTGCAGTGAGCATTTACACCCCACTGGCATTTGACAGATCTTTGGAACAGTGGGCTGTGAAAATGAAAAATATAATTTTTCATTTTCACAGACCACAGATCATGATTTCAGCAGGCATCCCATTCCGTTCACTGCCGGTAACGCCGAGGGTGTACAGGTATGCCCTCAGTCCTTAAGTCCCACGTCGCAAGGGCATACCTGTATGTGTACCTGACGCTACAGAAAGGTTTCGTTTGACATTGGTGATTTATTAGGTCTTAGTTGTTTTCTGTTGTAGTTAAAAATTGAGTCAAGCAGACCTATTCTCACATTTGTTTTATCCTGTTTTACCATTACTTAAAAAGGCTAAGTGCATAATATACCACTAACATGCATAATAGACTGTGCATCAATATATTGGATTTGGCTGTATAGCTGTACAGTTTAAGTCATATTCTATATACGTTACTGTCAATAACATGATTAGTATTCTGTGTGCCTCATACAACAATGTATGGAGTGAGAAACAGGATACATTCGCTTTAAGATAGTCTCCCCTTCTTTAGATTGGTGATCTGATGAAGGGGAGACTCCCTGAAACCTGGCATTGTTTTACTCTGGAATTAGGTTTATCTTGCATCTTGATGATATAGTCCTTCTGGTCATTTTGCTTGGATTTGTAGTGTGTTAAATGGATCCTTTTGTTTCTTCTGGTGACATAGCCAATCGCAGGTCTGATTTCTCCTACCTGTAATCCTATGCCTAAGCAGCTTTCTCAGGCATAGATACTTACCCTATATATACCAGGGTAAAATGAGTATATACTGTATGCAGTGAATCTCTTTGATGTGTGTCAAACAAGCACTTTTGGTAATACAAGATAAATCGCTCTCTTCACTACTTTGGGGGATTTTTTTTTTTTTTTTTTTTAAATCAACTGGTGCCAGAAAGTTAAACAGGTTTGTAAATTACTTCTATAAAAAATCTTAATCGTTCCAGTATTTATCTGCTGCTGTATGCTCCAGAGGAATTGTATAGTTTTTTTCAGTCTGACCACTGTGCTCTCTGCGGCCACCTCTGTCCATTAGGTTTGGAGAGGAGAGGTTTGCTATGGGGATTTTCTTGTACTCTGGACAGTTCCTGACACGGACAGAGGTGTCAGTAGAGAGCACTGTGGTCAGACTGAAAAGAAGTATACAACTTTCTCTGTAGCATACAGCAGAAGATAAGTACTGAGAGGCTTAAGATTTTTAAATAGAAGTATTATACAAATCTAACAGCAATTGCAGGCAGAAGAAGGGTATACAATTGCACTCACATTCCGGTTGGATAAAAGAAGTCTTTATTGTATTTACATTGGGGTTACAGAAGGAAAAATGTAGGGAGGGAGCAGACAAATGGAACTATGTCTGTTTCGCAGCAATCAGCTGCTTCCACTGGTTCCTCTGATTGCAGCTGCAGCTCTGATTGCATATCGACCCCATTATCTGTTTGTTTGACTAATATACAAATCTGTTTCACTTGCTGGCCCCAGTTGATTTGAAAGAGTTTGTTTACCACCGGAGTACCCCTTTAAGTTGCAGTTCTTGGATGGTGTTGGGCTATCACGTTGGACCTCACACTTAAAGTGGATAAAATCAGAGCTATGGTTCAAAAAAATGAAAAACAAAAACAAGCAAAAAAAAAAAAAAAGAAGGGGTCACATTGAAGATTTAGTCCAATCTGCAGGCAGCGTGTTAGGCTGGATTCATTTGAATGGAACAGTTCACAATCATCCAGCGTTTCAATTTTGATGCTGGATGGTTGGACATGCTGGAGGGCACTGGACATGGGACGCAGCCTGTCTGCTGTCCAGAAACAATGGACAACTTGTCATCAGTTGCGTCGAGATATAGACTGAATTCACCTATGCCAGATGCCAGACATAGGTGAACCCAGCCTTATAGAGCAGGAGGAGCTGAGCAGATTTATGTATGGGGTTGTGGACAAAGTTCCAGGATACCTAGTCATTTATTCATGTAATTCTCTGCTCAGGGCTAAGAAGTCATGTGAGCAGCTCTACTCAGGGATTATCAATTATCTGTGCATAAATCTGCATGTAGAAAGAGCCAGTTGCTGAGTAGGACTGCCCACATGACTACTCAGCCCAGAATGAGCAGAGATTTACATGACTAAATGACAAATTAGAAGAAAAGGAAAAAAAAGGTGCAAGTGCAGCTCACAATTAATATGTAAACCCTACCTGAGGTCAACAGGGCATGCAACTATACCACAGCTGCAAAAAATAGCGAAATATGTATAGAAAAATATTGCCCGGACCTTCCAAGGTAGTGTGATTGATTAAATAGACAATAGATAACTGGGTCGTACTCCAATAATAATTCAATAGTTATTTATTTAAAATGTATAGTGCATTACTCCTCACAGGGCCCTTGTGAGGAAAAACACATATAATAAATGTACAAGATTAAACGATCTTAAAATGTAAAAATATTAAAAAGTATCACTGGCATATGAGATAGCTCTATATAGACAAATTCATATAATGTCTTTACGGTATTGTGAAGATGCAGTATAAATGTCCTTTTGTGTGACAATTGTATATCAAATTGGATACTTTGTTACCGGTCCTGGATGGTGTAGCTCTGTCAGCTCCCGCTGGGGCAATATAGTTGTTCCTGTGCCTAGATATCACAGTCAGCGGTCTTGGATGGTGCTGTGGCTTTAACTCTCAAGGTCCAGGTGTTATGCGGTGATGATCGTCCCAGGCTGGTGCCACCTGGTAATGCACTATACATTTTAAATAAATAACTATTGAATTATTATTGGAGTACGACCCAGTTATCTATTGTCTATTTAATCAATCACACTACCTTGGAAGGTCCGGGCAATATTTTTCTATAAATGACAAATTATCCTGTTACCTTTTCCACAGACTGTTCAGCTCCTCCTGCTCTATAATATGCTGCCTGCATATTGTCAGAACCCGTGGGGTTAAGCAGTTCTGACAGCTCTCTCTGTTTTATTTTGGGCTGCGCCCAGCTGTCTGGACTGGTCAGCTGACCTTGATTGAGCACCTGGCCTGGGCCTATATAAGCTGGCAGTCTACTCCCAATCCTTGCCTGCTAAAGAGCTCTGTGTACTCCTAGCTAGCATTTATATTGTAACTGTTATATCTGGCAGGAGGTTTCTTCAACTCTATGGCCTGTGTTTTTACTGTGGAGAGGACACTCATTTCATCAGATCCTGTATCAAGCATCCGCGTCCATGTGGTAATCAGGGAGGCCACTTGGGCGCACAGGTATTTCATATCCCTCAGAGAACTACGCCTGGCAAAGTTCTTCTGGGGGGGGGGGGCATTGTTTCATCTTCAGTGCAAACTGATGTTATACATGAGAAAGTGCGTTGTGATATATTAAGCAATACATGTTTGGAGAATAATCATTTGGATTTGGAATCTGAAAACAGTGAAGAGGATTGTGAGTACACCAATGAGTGGCGTGACATTGAGGATGAGGATACCGATGTAGAAATTGATGATTCATCCATACTTCTTTACTCTCAGGTTGTGAAGGGTCCCTTGGCCCCTACTAAAAGGGGAGTACTGTCAGAACCTGTGGGGTTAAATGGTTCTGACAGCTCTCTCTGGTTTGCTTTGGTTAAGGATACGCCCAGCTGTCTGGACTGATCAGCTCGCCTTGATGTGAGCACCTGGTCTGGGCCTATATAAGCTGGCAGTCTACTCCCAATCCTTGCCTGCTAAAGAGCTCTGTGTACTCCTAGCTAGCATTTATATTGTAACTGTTATATCTGGCATTTTGACCCTTTGACTCCGCTCTCTGACTCTTTTTCTGGCTTCGCAGTGACCTCTTGATATCGACTTGGACTGTGGACAGCGACTTATTGTGTGTATGTTTAGTTATTTTTCTGTTAGTCTGAGTGATTCCATTCTGTGTTTCGACATCCATCTGCCTTATAGTTTATTATTTTGACTGGACTGCCCTCACTTATTGTAAGTAGGGACCATCACTGTGGTTACAGAACCGCTACCTAGGGCGGGTATATAAGTAGGCAGGGATATGGGGAGTGGGTGAGAATAGTGTGCACTCTTTCCCTGCCCAGATGTATTATTGGACAGAATTTTCAACATGACAGGTTCCCTTTGTTCAGGCTCATAGAGGCGGTCCCGAACAGATGTTCTCCTCTATGATGTCCCACTAGGGCATATGGGCAGAGGTGGTCTTTATAAGAAAACCCAGATTATCTAAAGGATCTTATTCACAGGCATCAACTGTATAAGATGTATTTTCATAGTCATAATGCATAGTATAATGTATGTGTTTTGTTTCCATCTCAGGGTGCATTTATTATGCTGTGCAGGAGTCCAATAAGTAATCATGTTCTGTCAATGTTCAGGTCCAGTTACAAAAAGCTATTCCGATGCATATCTCATGAAAGATTAATCAATGCTTTAATGCATTTGGGCAAAACATCAATAATATTCCCACAGGGCTCACTGTTATGTGCTTACACATTCTCAGCACATTGTAGCTTTTGCCAAACTCTGATGACTTTTTTTAATCAACTAAATCCTTTCTCTCAGTGATTAAAATATTTATAGTGTGTTTAGATGAGTTTGAAGTTGGCATGCGGGCATGAAGCTTGACTAATCCTTGTTAGCTTGCTCACCTCTACTGGTAGTAAAAATTACTCTTAGAAGAATCATGTCGGGTTCGCTGTTAGTCTCATAAAGATTGGATTTCATTATCCCGCTGTGAAAATCCTTTGGGAAATGTGACACATAGGATTAAAACACAAGATGCAAATCACAGTAAGACAAATATCTATGTCTACATAGTTATTGAATGTGTTTACTGTGTTTGCATGGAGGTGCGAATGAAAGCTTATGGTGTTATACTATGCTGAACCTCATGGCTTTCAAATATCTTTGCAGCAAAATGTAGAATTTGGTGAAATAGCTTCTTCAGTTCTAGGCAGTATATCCAAAGACAACAATACTGATATTAAAGGTTGGGAAGGTCCCAACAAAATATTAAGCCTGTTAGGCATTATTTTGCCCAACAGGCTTTTGCAAGATCAGATTGGCCCACCATAGAATGGTAGGATCCTGTAGTGGACCTTGGTTCTCCCTTGATAGTGAAGCGGGTTCATGAGATAAAGCTGTAAACAATCTGATGCATACAGTAGAATAATCACTTACTTCTTGTGTTTACTTCACAGATGTGTCCTTATTTTATTAAAAGGGTTGTGCACATGCTTTCTGTACATGGAGGATAGTAGTGATGGGTTGTTTGTGAACAAACCAGCTTTATAAAGTGGCTCATTTATGTGAACAAAAAAAATGAGCTCCCGAATGGGAGCCTTAATACTCACTAACCACTCTCCTTGCCTCCTGAACCATGCTTGCTTGCCAGCCTATGTACTCTCCTTGCAGAACAGAAAGGTATATTTCCCTTCTGACCTATCACCTTCTCAAAAACACTGGTTCTGCACTTCTTCTGATGCCATTATCTTCAATAATTTCCCTAGTAGGGTCACACGAAGCACTGCTGACCTCCATTCACCTAAAAATAAAGTAAATTATATAAAATATGAAGGCATTGAGGAGCCAAAAAAGCTGGCTGTATTTGGCGAATTAAGCCAAAGAAGTTGGCTCGCTGAAACATGGCAGAATGCCCATTACTAAAGGCTGGGCCCTATAATTTCCTACAGTACCCCAGTCCAAACATAGACCTTTGTGTGTTACTGATATACTGCCAATCTGAGGATGCACTTTTTGGAGACCATAGGCTGGTGTAGGAAGTTAAGTTTTTAGGTAAGACAATGTTCCCTGGTAAAATATATCTAAAACTCTCCTCCTTAAGGAAGAACACAACACTCTATTGCCAATGATTGGAGCTAACCTGTAAGTTAATGTCTGACTGATAAAAGAGCGTTGAAGAATGACTAGTAGTATCAAACAAACCAAAATCTTCAACGAAAGAAAGAGTACCCACCTGCAGACGGCTGTTTCGGAGTTCTTGCCTTTAGTCAGTACAGAGCATAGTGACACTAGAGAGACAGCTTTCTTTCTTCTGGAAAAGAGCTTATATACAGGTACTGCCAATGTCACAGAGAACTATTTAGCACCACTCCCATAATGCAACAACAAAATTATGGCTAATGAAATGGATACATGATAGGATTATGTATTAAATTAACCAATGGAAAAAAGGTAAATGGGCACAGACAAAGAAATCCATTAGTATAAGTGTAAAAGAGGAAACAACAGTGCACCCCAAAATGTTATATTAAATAGTGTAAATAGAATTTTATTGTTCCAAATCCAAAACTAAACAAACATAATAACAGTTCAATACAGTGCTGCATGTACAACAGCCTAACATATCAGTGCATCGTGAAATGTACAGAAAAATCGAATACTTGAAATAATTACAGAGTGTCTTCTGCCACTTTAAAGTGCAAAGTGCCATATTGTCAATAGATGAAACAAGATCATATATATATAATAAATATAAATATATATATATATATATATGTATACTGTGTATATATATATATATATATATATATATATATATATATATTCTAATATTTTCAATAAAAAATTAAAAGTATGTAAATATATATGTGTGTGTAAAATGTGTGCACTGTACAAATTTCTGTATGAAAAGTGTTTGCCACTTAGAAAGGCCATTGTTGCTGTTAGGTGTTTCATGCATTTTTTCATAATACAGACATTGTGCTATTGCTATTTACACATTGTTTACAGTGGGGATCAAAAGTTTGGGCACCCCAGGTAAAAATGTGTATTAATGTGCATAAAGAAGCCAAGGAAAGATGGAAAAATCTCCAAAAGGCATCAAATTACAGATTAGACATTCTTATAATATGTCGACAAAAGTTAGATTTCATTTCCATCATTTACACTTTCAAAATAACAGAAAACAAATAAATGGCATCTGCAAAAGTTTGGGCACCCTGTAGAGTTAATATCTTGTACTGCCCCCTTTGGCAAGTATCACAGCTTGTAAACGCTTTTTGTAGCCAGCCAAGAGTCTTTCAATTCTTGTTTGAGGTATCTTTGCCCATTCTTCCTTCCAAAAGTCTTCCAGATCTTTGAGATTTCTGGGCTGTCTGTCACGCACTGCTCTTTTAAGGTCTATCCATAGATTTTCAATTATGTTGAGTTCAGGAGATTGTGAAGGCCAAGGCAAAACATTCAGTTTACGCCTCTTGATGTAATCCCCTGTGGATTTTGAGGTGTGTTTAGGATCATTATCCATTTGTAGAAGCCATCCTGTCTTTAACTTCAGCTTTTTCACAGATGGCATCAAGTTAGCATCCAAAACTTGCAGAAATTTTATTGAATCCATTTTTCCTTCTACTCGTAAGATGTTCCCTGTGCCACTGGCTGCAATACGATCCCAAAGCATGATTGATCCACCCCCATGCTTAACAGTTGGACAGAGGTTCTTTTCATTAAATTCTGTTCCCCTTCTTCTCCAAACGTACCTTTGCTCATTCCCGCCAAAAAGTTCAATTTTAACCTCATCGGTCCACAGAACTTGTTTCCAAAATGCATCAGGCTTGTCTATATGTTCATTTGCAAAGTTCAAACGCTGATTTTTGTGTTGAGGACGTAGAAGAGGTTTTCTTCTGATGACTCTTCCATGAAGACCAAATTTGTACAAGTATCCCTTTATAGTGGAATAGTGTACCACAACTTCAGTGTCTGCCAGATCTTTCTGGAGGGATTGTGTAGTGAAACGTGGGTTTTGAATAGTTTTTCTCACAATCCTGCAAGGTGTTCTGATATTTTTCTTGGTCTTCCAGATCTTGCTTTAACTTCCACTGTTCCTGATGACTGCCATTTCTTAATTACATTCCGAACAGAGGATATTGACATCTGAAAACGTTTTGCTATCTTCTTATAGCCTTCTCCAGCTTTGTGAGCGTCAACTATTTTCAGTTTCAGATTTCTAGACAACTGCTTTGAAGAACCCATGGTGCTGATTGTTGGGGCAAGGTCAGATGAGTCTGGGCATTTAAAACCTTTGAGATTGACATCCCCTGGTCTTCCCAGATGATGATTGAGAACAATCCATGACACTGGCAGGTCTCAGCTTTGCAAAGGGGGCAGTGCATGCTATAAATTCTGCAGGGTGCCCAAACTTTTCCAGATGCCATTTTTTAGTTTTCTGTTATTTTGAAATGATGCATTTGTAAATGATGGAAATAAAATCTAACTTTTGTTGACATATTATAAGAATGTCTAATTGGTAATTGGATGTCTTTTGGAGATTTTCCATCTTTCCTTGGCTTCTTTATGCACTTTAAAAAATGTTTTACCTGGGGTGCCCAAACATTTGATTCCCACTGTATGTGTTTATTTTTTGTTTAATCTAAATGAAATGACTAGTTCTTGTACTTATGTTCTCCTTTTCAGACAAGATTATGTGAAGTGGAGATAAAGTCAGATATTGTGTAGGTCGGACATACAACCATAATTAACAAACAGTGCAGTGTGTTATAGGTTGAGAGATGATAACCAGTGCATTGACACTTCCACTAGCATACTGCATTGCTTTTCTATTTGATTTCCAAATAATGTAAGTGACAGCATAGTACATAATACTGAAAAGTTGCAAAAATGCTTGGTAAGCATCTTATTGGGGCAAAAAATGTCTTGTCTAAAATAGGAAATTAGATGACATTTGCTGGGGTCAGAGACAAAGTATCATTTATCATGCTTCTATGCTGATCCTGACAATTGTACAGAACTAAGCTCTAAGCTCCACTGCCTACACTGACATTATCTGTTGCTATATCATATACCAACATTATGGTAATTGTCATATGACAATGGGTCTCACATATAGAAGGCATTGTAGTTGTTTATTATACTACAAAGTATGACAGTGCTAGTTCTGAAGATACTATTTGTACATAAAGTTGTAGAATATAAATGTTTAGGTGAGCAATCCATGGAAAAGTCTGAGGTTTGGCCTCCGGGCTCCCACCAGTCTGCACCATAAAAGGGCCAGAAAACGGGACAGACTGCAGTATGGGGAACAGCTGTCTGTATATGTAGAAGAACTTATGTGCCTCTGTAAAAAATGAGGTGATATTGTTAAGCTTGTAGAACACTGGGAAAGAGTCTTAGAAGATCTAAAGAGGAACTTGTAGAATACCATTAACTCTAACAATTTATAGATGGAAGGAAAGCTTATCACATTCAATAATCCTTTCTGTGTAACACATACAGCATAAAAACAGAGAGGAAGGGGTTACAGAACAGCCTGCAGTTATTGCTCCTCAGTGACTCAAAGCAGAGTGAGGAAAAAAGTCATGTAGAGTGAGGGAAGAGACGGACACGCCCCCTGCACAAGAGGGGATGAAAACAAAGTGAGCAACAGAAAAAATGTATTTGTGGGAGAAATATATGTGCTAGACACATAACAATTGTATGCATATGATAAGGATTAGGTACTTAGTAACATAACTTTTTGTGGGATATGAAAGGTATGCTTAAAAATATGTGTAGCAAATTCACATTTAGGTTCAAGGTAAATGACTGCTCCAATCTAATGTATATGTGACACTATTGAAGGAATTAGGATCAGGTATTTTGGAACTCACCATGCATGTCCAGTCCTTTTTTTTTTTTACTATTGCAGTAGTAATGATGCAGACAGATTTATCTGCATTTTATGTCTGTGGACTTTATATCATCTTCATATTCAAGCTTTTAAATTGCTCATAGATGTATTTCTAATGGACGACAATGAGTGAAAGTAACACAGTCTATACACCATGCATCAGAAGAATCATGCCAGTTTCAAGAGTCTGCTCTCAATCTTCAACACCATAAATAGATGTGGTGTGTGTCTTACAGCATAGTGCGGCAATATGAGTTTTTTGATTTGTGGTAGACAGTAAGCGGTTGGAAATTTAGGGTTAGCAATGGGAGTAGTAATTTTGGGGGAGATTTATTAAAACCCGTGCAAAGTTGCCGGCAACTAATCAGATAGCTTCCTTTATTTTGCAGAGGCCTTGTTAAAAATGAAAGAAGCAAACTTGTTAAAGTTTGAAAGAAGCAAACTGATTGGTTGCAACTGGGCAACTTTTCCTCTGGACAGGTTTTGTTGAATCTCCCCCTTTGTTTCTACCATTTTTCATGGTATGTCTCTACTATTTTTTCATGATTCTAAAAATAATAAGCACATGTACTCCTTGGGGAAAACCTGTTCTGGCCCCCTCAATTTCAGCCACAATGGAGAGTTCTATTACATGGACCAGTCATCTGAAAGGCTGCCATGTCACATTATGCCTGGTTGACTGTGGCTTCCCTGGAGAATATGAGCTTGGCTGTGAAATTGATGAGAATAGTGGCTCCTACCTGTAGTTATGAATGTATTTACCAGGGTGGTCTTTAAGGCTCCAGGGAATAATCATAGGACATGATGTTGACTTGATATTTTTCTTTTTAAGTGTTTTAAATGAAATATTCTGCATTATTTTCACTTTTTATCTCAATTCTCATTGAAGTGTATCTTAAAAGATGCTAAAATAGCTAAGGATTCCTGAATTATCTTGACCTTTACCTGAACTCACAGTAAGCAACGCAGGACAGACTCTTGCTTCTGTAATAACACTAAATGATTCAGGCCGGCTGTCAGCATGCCAAAGAAAAGCATGTAAATCAAGTTGACAAAGTCATATTTAATAAGGAAATGGTGGACGTTGTCTGATTAGAACAGTAATGGAATTAATTCATCTGCTTTAGTTGCGACTCGTAGTGAGAAGAGCAACATTAGGCCCTAAGGTTTTGTCAGGCAAAGGTTTATTATAAATAATAACCTACCATACGCACTGACTTATGGCTCGAAGTGAATATGTTCTGGTGGTTGCTGTAGTATGTCTGCAGGACACATAGGCGTAGTATAAAATGAATTCATAAAGGGGAACCTAATATCTTTTCTGAACAAGCAGCAAACCAAAGAGCAGCGATCAAGTTTATGGGTAAATGATTTGTTCTGTGAGTTATGTGAAATCCTGAAAACAACACTTTCATCAGAAATATATTGCTTAGTCAACACCTTCCGAGTCCTATTTCATGGAGTAGTTCTAATAATGGATTCCGGTAATAGATGATGGCAATTTTCCTAATGTGTGTGTACTGTTGGCAGCAATGTTCAATTGTTATGTGATCTTTTTGCTGTAATTATATTATTTCAAATCTCTGCACTTTTGTACTTTCCATACAGTAGTTTATATTACCTAGATACTTGTTGATTGTATTTTTTTTTTTTGCACCTTATAGCTGATACATGATTAAAGAAGTGGAGACTCATTGCATGATAGGATAGCATTCCCTGGAGTGCATGGCTGATAACACCTAGCCTCTACCTCTTTTGACATTTATACAGGCCATGCAGTCAGATTGATGTAGAATAAATGTAAGAAGTTTGAACAAGACTGGACTCTGTGAGCCATCTGTTTCCTCTGTAGCTTGGGTGCCTGCATAGTGCACATGGAGAACCAGGGCGAGGGCAGGAGATCATGAGCAGTCCCAGTGGTCAGACCCCCCCCCCCCCATGATCAGACACTTATCCCCTATCCTGTAGATTAGAGCTGGGCAAATCAAAGCTGACAAAGTCAAATTCTTTCCGAATTTCATGAAAAATTCAATTTGGAAGAAATCCAAATTCCCTTACGCTTCGTGGTAACGAATAGATTCATTCACTACATTTTGTTCGGGCCGGGGGGCTAAAATGGCGGCTACACATGTGAGGACTTGGGGCAAGAAACTCTGGGAAGGTGGGAAGGCAGGAAGGCAGGATCACCCTGAATCACATGGCGGCATGCAGCCTATCAGCAGCAAGCCAGCCCTGTGATGTCACAGCCCTATATATTTGGCAGCCATTACTTAAGACCGACATTTTGCTGAGAGAGCAAAGACTGTTACTGACAATACAGATCTGTCTAGCGGTGAATCCATTTACCTCAAGCCCGCATTAGTTCAGGCTAGAAAGAGAGAGCAGGCACTGTGTGGTCACTTATCAGCGTTACTAAAAATACAGAGAGATCAGCACAGGGGAAATCCATTGACCTCAAGCCGGCATCACTGCAGGCAGGGAGGAAGAGTTTAGAAGTCGTTTACTAGTCAGCCAATTGAGATCATCACAGGAAGCACTCCCCATTCAAAGACTGCAACCAACCATAGTGCAGGCAGGGACACTGAAGAAGTATTTCCAGAGTCTGCAAATTGAGTTCAGAACTGCAACAATCCCTATTCAAAGACTGCAAGCAACCATAGTGCAGGCAGGGACAGTTCAGATGCTTGTTTCTGTTGCAACCGTACTGGGGCGTTTTACTGTAAAAAAGTGAAAAATATATGCACTCCGCAGTTCTACGTTTTTTTTTGGTTAAAGCCAATAGGGGCAGTAAGTGTAAAAGCACTAGATTGTTATGCTTATTTCTGGTGCAACTGTACTCGGGCGTATTACTCTAAAATAAATTCAGGCAGAGAAGTGCCAGGACGTGCACAGAGGAGTGGCAGACTAATATGGAAAGACAAAAAGACAACAGGAGGTGAGGACCTAGTGAGGACCATTTAAAAAAATGATCAGAATAATGGGAAAGATGGGTCCTTACCCTTAAGTGTTGTGCTTTAAGCACAACACCTACAGTAGTGTTTGGATCAAAGGAGAGGCTGGAAAGCTGCCACAAGGAACTTCCCGGGGTGACGTCAGTCTATCGGGTGGAAGTACAATGCAGAAATTTTGGAAAAGGGTTCCTCTCAATAAAGGCACTGGTCCCCAAATGTGGTGTAAAGGTTTTACTGAAGCAAAGCTTTCAATAAACGCGTTCAATAAAACCTTTACACCACATTTGGGGACCAGCGCCTTTATTGAGAGGAACCCTTTTCCAAAATTTCTGCAGAGGAGTGGCAGAGGCCTACATTTATCAGGCGCAGGCAGAGGTCGCAGCAGAGTAGGGGCATGTGGCAGCAGGAGTCGCAGCGAGAGGTCTGAGCTCCTGGTGTCAGCTAGCAGTCGTGTCTCAACCAGCAACACAGCAGCCATGATTGATTAGTTAACTCGGTCATCCACTTCATCTCAAGTGACACCCGACACCCCAGTCAACAGTCGGGTTCCTCAGACGCAATCCTCAGTTGGCATGGCCTTCATGCTGATGCTGCCACCTCCAGGCTCTGTTATTGTGCTGCCATGTGGTCTCCTCATGCTGCTGCTGCAAGCCAGAGGCTCTCTCATTATGCCGCCATATGGTCTCTTCATGCTTCTGCCAGACCACAAGTGCTCTCTGCTGACATCTCTGTCTATGTCAGGAACTGTCCAGAGTGAGAGGTTTGCTATGGGGATTTGCTCCTATTCTGGTCAGTTCCTAAAATTGACAGAGGTGTCAACAGGGAGCACTGTGGTCAGGCAGAAAGGAAATTCAAAAAGAAAATAACTTCCTGTGTATTATACAGCAGCTAATAAGTATTGTGACACCATATGGTCTCCCGATCCTGCTGCCACATCAAGAGTCTCTCATTGTGCTGCTCTGTGGCCTACATAGGCTTCCGTCACCTCCAGGCTGTCATTCTGCCACCCTATGGTCTCCTCATGCTGTTGCCACCTCCAAGCTCTGTCATTGTGCTGCCATGTGATCTCCTCAAGCTGCTGCCACCTCCATGCTCTGTTATTGTGCCGCTCTGTGGCCTACATAGGCCGCCACCACCTCCAGGCTGTGTCATTCTGCCGCCCTATGGTCTCCTCATGCTGCTGCCACCTCTAGGCTGTGTCATTCCGCCGCCATATGGTCTCCACATGCTGCTGCTACCTCCAGACTCTGTCATTGTGCTGCCCTATGGTCTCGTCATGCTGCTGTTACCTCCATGATCTGTGACTGTGCCGCTCTGTGGCCTACATAGGCTTCCGTCACCTCCAGGCTGTCATTCTGCCTCCAAATGGTTTCTTCATGCTGCTGCCACCTCCAGGCTTTGTCATTGTGCTGCCCTATGGTCTCGTCATGCTGCTGCCAACTCCAGGCTCTGTCACATGTGATCTCCTTATTATATTGGTTTTGTAGTAATACAGTATTACGGTATACAGTAAACACTACAGGCAACCGGGACACTCACTCATGAGCATTGAGGGCGCTGAGAGGCAGGGGCTGGGACAGTGGCTCGCCTCATGGTGGACCGCAGCTCGATTTTAAGATACAAGTCCGAGCTTTTTCACTGCAACAACTTATACACTGCATTATAACTATGCATTATAAACTATTGGAGCAGGAATTAACACAGCTCTTGGCACCAGACTTGCCCTCCAATGGGTCCTCAAAAAAGGATTTAAAGTTTACTCCAATTACCAGGCTCTGTCATTGTGCCGCCATGTGATCTCCTTGATATATTCATTTTATGGTAATACAGTATTAGGATCAATAATAGGTATTGCTATGCCCATAAAGCCAAAACCAAGTCTCTCAACCCTGTCATTGTGCCATTGTGTCATTGATTCTAATAGCGATACCTGTAATCTGCATGTCATTCTGAATAATAGTATTTCATTACTCCAGCAAACTCCCTATGTGTGTTACTGCAAGGCAAAGTGTTCTACACCCCCTGTGGAGGCTCTATGTAGCCCGGAAATAGTCATTTTTTATAGAAATTTTATTTGAAAAATTTGCCCATCTCTACGGTAGATAATAAGCTGTTAAGTTCATGAATACACCTTTAAGGCATACTGACACAGATCATGTTGCTTTTGATGGGAAATCAATGCCAATTTCTGCATCAAAAACATACAGTTTCACCTAACAAAAACCACGTCCTTCTGATTTTAACTTTTTTCTATGCAGTCATGTTTTAAGTTTCCTATTGAAATCAATGGAAACTTTATTAATTTAACACCGGGGCAAGGTTTTTCTTTTCCTGTGTGGAAACCCACAGAGTCTTAAACCCTAGTTATAATTTACCTTTAATATTTAAACAGCTAGGAGCCCATTTACCAAAGACTAATTTAGTGGTGTATGTGTTCAGACCATGAGCATAGATTTGATATTTCATATTTCTCATCATGATAACACTATTTTAACAATACAATATAGTTTGCATAAAGCAAACTACTCAATTATGTATACGACTGTTAAATATTGTTTTTGTGGTCTAGAAACAAGGCATATAAGAATAATAAGAATCATTGAAATGATCACAGCAGAGAAATGTTCTCTAAAAGGTAAGAAAATAGGGCAAGTTCTTGTAGGTGATAAATAATATATACAGTGACAGTGGAGGGCTGTCACAAGTGCTTTAAGTCTTCAGAGGATTTTTCCTTGACTTAAAAATGGCAGTATATGTAGTGGTGCAGAGAAGTGTGAGGGTTAAAGCTTTATAATCTTAGCAGCAGGTAAGTAAGATAAGAAGACAGTTGTGTAAGATTCAGTTCATTTGGGCTTTACGTGGTGTATATGTTAGAAAGCACTCCTGACACATTCAATGCATTCACACCTTATCACTTTTTTCACGTTTTGTTCGGTTGAGGTTTTGTGCTAAAACAATAAAAATAAAAATATCAAGTTCCCCTCATCATTCTGCACTCAATTACCCATAATGACAAAGTAAAAACAGAATTTTAGACATTTTTGTAAATTTATGAAAATGAAAATTTTACATGGACATAAGAAGTGTCTGTAGGGCTATGGTGCTGGATTGTGCGGAAGCTCAGATATGGAGAACAGTACAAAAACATTTCTGCTGCACTGAAGGTTCCAAAGATCACAGTGGCCTCCATAATTCTGTAATGGAAGAAGAGTGAAACAACTAGGACTCTGCCTAGGGCTGGCCACCCAAATGCAATAAATAATCAGGAGAGCTTGGTAAGAGAAGGGACCAAGAATCCAATAGTCATTATGGCTGGACTCCAAAGATCCTTCTGTGGCCTGGCCAAAGCCCTGACTTAAACCCAACTGGAAAAAAAAAATAGAATTTTTGCACAATGCCGCAAAAACTAAATGTGAGAAAAGTGAAACGGTTGGACTATTAGAATTCAATGTACATGGCCTAGAATATTGGAGGAGATTTATCAAAACCTGTCCAGAGGAAAAGTAGCCCATAGCAACCAATCAGATTGCTTCTTTCATTTTTCAGAGGCCTTTGAAAAAATTGAAGGAAGCAACCTGATTGGTTGCTATGGGCAACTCAGCAACTTTTCCTCTGGACAGATTTTGATAAATCTCCCCCATTGTCTTTTTCTCCCGATCATCCATCCCTGCCCATCTTTTACTTACCATATGCTGGCGCTAGGGAAAGCCTATGCAGCAGCTCACTTATGGAGTTAAGCCCATCCCTTTTGAACACCATGTCAGCTGATGATATCGCTCTCTCTTCTATAGTGATGATAACCCAGCCCCAGGGCCGAAGCCCGGGGTAAAACACCCTATTAAGACAACCCCTAAAATGTAACTGTTAATGTGGTTACTTGTTAAAAAGTTTTCTTCCCAGAGAAAATATATAAAACTGATGCCAGATCGCAACAAGATGTCACAGTGTAAATGTATTTTTGAGTGATCACCCTTTTAACTGTTATATATGGCACTGTAGTTGCCTTAATATTGCTTTTCCGCTCTGGAAATCACTTAAAACAACTCTCTATTGCCGGCCTCTACATGTTTCACCATCACAATGGCGTTATCAAGAGCCAATAGTGGCAATGACTGATCAAACATGGCGGAGGAGGTATTCATAATCATCACGTGACCTCACAATTAATTGCCCATCTCTAAATACCAATAACATTTTCTGTAACAAAATCACCAAATCTACTCCAATCAAATCAATGACAAATAGACTGCTTCCTGTGTCAAATGTTGCTGAGCTCCGATCACACTCACATATAGTTTCCAAGTCAGTACAATCATCCGTTCATTCTCTCTGAGTCATGAGACAGCCCTGATTCACAATGCTTCTATCATCTGACAGCGCCACGCATGTGCGCTGCAGCGCGCGGGGAACTTGACACGCCCAAAACTGACTTGCTCTCCTGCTCATGCGCCAGTACTTTACTGAAAAATGTGAATGGTACGTGTATTGCTCATGCCTAAGGACTTTGTTGTTCTCTTTCTCAAGCATTACCTGGTGTTTCTCTCATAGGTGGCAGCTGGATACATCAGGTAAATATGATTGTATGAGCCAGGGAACTGAGTTATTGAAAATAAACATATGGCACATCCTGAATGGACTCCATAAGATATATATAGATATATATTATAAACAGGTAAGTATAATCATATGCACCAGGAGACATAGTTATTAAAAATAAAAATAAACACATGGCACAACCTAAATGAACTCTATGAAATATTTGATATACTTATGATGACCATATTGGAATAAATAAATCTATGGCATAACCAACGTGGACTCCATCAATTATATCATACAATTATTAAAAAAAAGACATCTGACATAACCTGAATAAAGAATATGTTATGGACAAAATGACCATATAAGTGAGAATATGGCCTAACCAACGTGGATTCAATTAATTATAGTCATGTAGAATCTTACATAGTGCCTACTCTACTATAGTTTGCCTCTCTATCGTGTAAGCCAGGTATCCCGCACTCTGAGAGAGCTCATACTTTGTGCTTGGCTGTTAGCCGCACAGGGGAGGAGATACCGTCCCTGGCTGAGTTCTTGCTAAGTTTTTATTAATATATAAGAATTATTAGTGTGTGATGGTGACATCATAAATATACTCTAATTGTGTCCCAATGTTAATTTTTATTCTGAGGTTTTATTTAGTTGTGTCCAAGTAAGGACTACATTCTTAGGGCTATTCACATGTGGAAAAACGACACATTCACAAGGATTGCATTAAATGTGCATTTTTATCCAAAACTTTTTCACTTCGTACAAAAGTATAATATGCAGGACATGGAACAATATATTCACCCGATGCAGCAATATCGTAGATACCATTCACAGCATGGCGTCTTTAGAACATGTTCATCCCCTCCTGGGGCAGTCCGTTCCTAGCCGTTGTGAGTCGCCTTCCTTAGGGCAGAGATGAAGCACTCGCTGGCATGAACCAGGAGGGGATGAACATGTTCTAAAGATACCGTGCCGTGAATATATCATTCCATATACCATGATATTGCTGCACCGGGTGAATATATTGTTCCATGTCCTGCATATTATACTTTTTTTATTATACTTTATTATACGTTTTCTTTCTTAACACCCTGTTCTAAATTATTATGCAAATTATATTTAAGTGTCAGAAAGATTAAATATTTAGTTTTTCAGTTTAACCCATGGATGGCATTGTGTCTCAGGGCTCTTTTGATCACTGAAAACAATCTCAGACATCTGTGATAATTAGATTGCCAGGTGAACCCAATTTAAGGAAAAACTAAGCACACTATTATTAAGCAGAGCACCATTTTCAAGCAATATGGGGAAAAAAAAGGATCTCTCTGCTGCCGAAAAGAGTGAAATAGTTCAATGCCTTGGACAAGGTGCGAAAACATTAGATATTTCACGAAAACTTAAGCGTGATCATCGCACCATTAAAAGATTTGTGGCTGATTCAGAGCACAGACGGGTTTGGGCAGATAAAGGCACATTGAGGAAGATTTCTGCCAGATCCACGCATCAGATCAAGGGAACAGCTGCTAAAATACCATTACATAGCAGCAAACAGATATTTGAAGCTGCTGGTGCCTCTGGATTCCCACGCACATCAAGGTGTAGAGTCCTCCAGAGTCTTGCAATGGTGTATAAACCTTCTATTCGGCACCACTAACCAATGCTCACAAGCAGAAATGGCCGCATTGGACAGACAAATACATGAAGACTAATTTTCAAACAATCCCGTTCACTGATGAATGCCTTGAAACCCTCGATGGTCCAAATGGATAGAGTAGTGGATGGTTGGGGGACGGCCCCTGCTCCAATAAGGCTGCGACGTCAGCAAGGCCGTGGTGGAGTCAGGTTTTGGGCCAGTATCATGGGAAGAGAACTGGTCAGCCCCTTTAGGGTCTCAGAAAGTGTAAAAAAATGACCACTGCAAAGTATGTGGAGTTTCTGATTGAGCACTTTCTTTCTTGGTACAGAAGGAAGAACTATGCTTTCTGTAATAAAATCATCTTCATGCATGACAATGCACCATCTCATGCTGCAAAGAATACCTCTGCAATCAATGGCTGCTATAGGGATAAAAGGAGAGAAAGTAATTGTGTGGCTCCATCCTCCCCTGACCTTAATCCTATTAAGAACCTTTGGAGCATCCTCAAACAAAAGATCTATGAGGGTGGGAGGCAGTTTACATCCAAACAGCAGCTCTGGGAGGCTAGTCTGACATCTTGAAAACAAGTTCAAGCAGAGACTTATGAAGTTGCTATCAAATAAGAAGTCCTATCTTAAAATGTAGCGTGACCTGTTAAAATGTTGTTAAAAGTTTGATTGAAATAGCTTTTGATTTCAGTAAATATGCTGCAAACACAACAAATGACAATTTTCAGTTCTTTACAACCTATGAAGTGGTTTGAAACTTACTGTGCGTAATAATTTGGAACCATGCAATATAAATTTTTGGAGGGAGATTTAGCAAAACCTGTGCAAAAGAAAAGTTCACCAGTTGCACATAGCAACCAATCAGATCGCTTGTTTCCTTTTTGAAAAGGCCTCAGAAAAATGAAAGAAGTGATCTGATTGGTTGCTATGGGTAACTGATCAATTCGTCCTCTGAATAAGTTTTGATAAATGTCCCCCTTTAAAAAAATACTGATATCATTAGGAGGTTTGTTCAATAAAATTTGAATTGTACTCTTAATAGTTGATAACATGAGAATTATGCTGACTGTTATTTACATCAATTATTTAGTTAAATGAGAAAAATATAATTTGCATAATAATTTGAATACTCTGAATGTGCCTTGCCTGACGAAGGGCCCGGTTCAGGCGGGGAACACATTGTTTTTGTGCCAATAAATCATTTTTGATGACTACTGAAAGGTATTAAAAGCCTTTTTGAAGCATAGAGGTAAGCACCATGAAAGATACTACAGCTGGATTACAAAGTGTCTGTGCTTATACAGGTATGCAGGGGCATTGCTGGGTCTCCAAATAATCCGGGGCATGGGTCATGGGTGTGGCTGAGGGCGGAGCCACAAAAAGAAGGGTAAAAGGGTGTGGGGCCACTCAATGTTGAATGAATCATACAAAATGTTGCTCCTCGGATAGGGGTAAGAGGGAGGGGTTAGTCTAATTGGCTGATGCTGCTTCAAGACAGGGAACACAAGCACCAATGAGGAGCATTACAGCTGTAGCATGGGTTATAAGGGGAGGCTACTTTACGTTCTAAGCTGAGGTGGAGCCCAGGTGACAGCAGCAGTAGCAGGGGGTTACATTTTTTAACAGGTTCCCTACTTGGCATGACAGATGCTCGTGGTGTAGAGCATTGCGGAAAATAATTTCAACTATAATATTCAAATATAAAAAAGTGCTAAAGATGTTTTAACCATGTAAAACTACAGCTCCCAGCATAATATAAGCAGTGGTAAGGGAATGCTGGGAATAGTTGTTTCACTAAACATATCTGCAGAATGTAAGGGGTCCTCTCTGTGCCCTGTATATAGTTATAGGCCTCTCTGTTCCCCGTATATACTGTAGTTATAGGCCCCTCTGTTCCCCGTATATATAGTTATAGGCCCCTCTGTGCCCCCATTTATAGTTATAGGCCTTTCTGTGCTCTCATAGACATACTGCATCCAGCCATATACAGTGCTGCCTCCTGTCCTGGTGAGAACATTGAAGGTGGTATGCTGAAAAATTACTGTCCGGGCCGCCCACACACCCCCCTCCTTGACTTTACTGCTCCAGAATGTCTGTATGTCACGTCACTGTGATGTCGCAATGCATATTAACTCTGTGCTGTGCCGTCACTATGCATATTAACTCTGTGCTGTGATGTCACTATGCATATTAACTCTGTGCTGTGATGTCACTGTGCATATTAACCCTGTATTGTGGTGTCACTGTGCACATTATCACTGTACAGGGTTAATATGCACATTGGTGTCACAGTACAGGGTTAATATGCATAGTGACATCACAGTACAGTGAAATACATAGTGATGTCACCGCCCAGGGCTGAAATTTACAGTGATGTCACAGTACTGGCTTAATAGGCACATTGATGTCACAGTAAAGTGTGTACTTGTACCATGATGTCACTATGCACATAGAGGGCTCATAGCAGGGTAGAAGAAGAGAATGGCATAGTAGAAGTAGGGCCTTTATATTTTTACATTTTTAACCGACAGGAAGTTAGCCTATAACCATCTGCAGCACTGTTGTTGTGGATGTTAGCGAGACGCATGCCTGGACCAGGGGTGGACTGACAACTCGTGGGACCCCCTGGATAAGTAATTTAATATATGTACATAAGACCCCACCAGCAGAATAGTGAGTACAGCTCTGGAGTATAATACAGGATATAACTCAGGATCAATACAGGATAAGTAATGTAATGTATGTACACAGTGACTACACCAGCAGAATAGTGAGTACAGCTCTGGAGTATAATACAGGATATAACTCAGGATCAGTACAGGATAAGTAATGTAATGTATGTACACAGTGACCTCACCAGCAGAATAGTGAGTACAGCTCTGGAGTATAATACAGGATATAAATTAGGATCCATACAGGATAAGTAATGTAATGTATGTACACAGTGACCCCATCAGCAGAATAAAGAGTACATATACCCTTTATATGGGTTTACATTATAGTGTATATACTGTATACCAGAATTTCCCAACTAGGGTGCCTCCAGCTGTTGCAAAACTACAACTGCCAGCAAAAAGGCTGTCCAGGCATGCTGGCAGTTGTAGTTTTGCAACAGCTGGAGGTGCCATGGTTGGGAAACCCTGCTATATGACTCCACACCACCAGAGCAGTTATGGAGGAAGAACTTACTAGACTCTCTATATTCTTTCCTAGCTGCTCTGCTCTACAGGTCCTTCAGCTACTCCCACAAGTCCTGGTCACATGAGCTTGATATCACCAAAGGTCCTACACCTCCAGCATTCTTCATTACAGAACAGGTCCTAATTAGGCAGTCACTGCCATTGTGCTGTGTGACTGCCCGACCAGGACCTGCATGATGCAGCGAGGAGGTTACTGGTAGCTGACAATCGGGGCACCTGGCTTTACGTTTGGGGCACGGGCCTTGAATATTCTAACCTTGTGACTCTCCTGCAAGTCAGCTTTAAATAAGGGGCACATTTGGGGGCCTATCCAGGAAAGGAAGGGAGGTGCTTAGCCTTTTGAAAGGTAGTATATGGTTGTGGTGAAACTCATGAAACTGTAAATTCAGCTTCTAGCCATACACTTATACACCGAAGACTTTGGATTTGTTTCTGATTTACATTGTTTTCTTACACCTCATAATCATAAAGTCGACATGAATACTTTGTTTTACTAATGTAAGAGAACAATTTGTCCCATGGTCATATGCACAGTAAAAGATTCTGTTTGATCCATAAGAAATAATTAGTAAATCAAATACAGCATTTCTGATCCTTCTCGTTCTAAATAATTGTCAGAGGAATTATATGAATGTCCAAGCTACGGAATTATCCTCAGTATTATCCCATGGGAGTCGATTCTCTACAGTGCTGCCAAATACAATTATCGTCTCAGTGAGACCCACTGCAGATATTGTAATGCTGTGCTATTTCTATTCCCAGGCCTTGCCACATTATTTTTTTGTCTTCCATTGTTTTCTTGAGGAGTATATTAAAGAATGAGTCACCGTGGTGTTCAAGTGCTCTTAGGCCCTAGAGCTCTTGAGTTCAGCGATTCACTTCTTGTCACTGTGGATTGTTGTGTGTGCAGCTGAAATGCTGGGAATTCTGAAAATATAGGTGTATAGTATGGATCTCTTCATCCCTAAACCATTTACTGCATTATATTTACTGTGTTTATCACAAACATGTCTCATATGTGCATGCACACATTTCTTGATATGATTGCCCCCTTTTTTAGGGCAATCATATCTCTTTGGTTTCTGATCTTTATAGAGAATATGATAGACAGCACAAGCCTAAATGAATACAATGTTATAATTTATTACTGTGTTCTATAAGGCCTCATGTACATGGCAAAACCATGTGCACTGATCCTGTGCTGAACTGCATGTGCTGCCGAATGGCACTTTCTTATGGCACTGTATACTCAGTAAAATATTGGACATGCTGCTGATGCTGGATACAGGCAAAGTACAAGGAGGAACAGACCGTCACTAGTAATGGGCGCAAATATTCGCATTTCAAATTTTTATTGTGAATATCGCAAATTTGCGAATATTGCGAATGTATTCGCTATATATTCGAAATTGCGAATATTCGCATTTTTTTCCGCATATGTGAATATTCCTATATTCCTTCTTTTCACTTGTGGGCCAATTAGGATGATGCAAATACACTTGTCAGAGGTTATCAACAACATCCCTAGCAACCAAGAGTAAAGTTCCCCACCCCCTCACTGTTTTCTTCCTCGAATACGCGAATATGCGAATATGCACATATGCAAATATTCACATATGCGAATATAACGAATACACGAAATTCGCAAATATTGTGAATTCGAATGTGGGCAATGCCACTCATCACTAACCATCACCTGTAGTCAGCAATGGTTGGTATACAGGTATCAGCAATATGAGTAGAAACAGAGTGTCAACCATAGATCTGTACATACATACCAGCAATATGGGTGGAGGGTAATACCAACGTGTGATCAAATACTTTGTTAGTTTGTTACACAGGTGTTAGTAGCAGAAGTGAAAAATATGGATCATGGTTGAGGGAAATAAGTGGAAACACCAGGTTTAACCCCTAAAGGACCCATGACGTACCCATACGTCTTGTGTCCGCTCCTGTTCTATAACGCGTGGCCCGGCGTGGACCCGCCTCATAGCAGGTCGGGCCCGGCCGGGACCCGTGGCTAATAGCACGCCCCACTGATCACTGTGCCGCGCCTCTAAGTTGAATGCTGTGTCTAAAATTAAAGTAAAGCACTGCCGGTTAGCTCAGGGGGATGTTCGGGATTACCGCGGTGAAATCGCGGTATCCCGAACAGCTTACAGGACAGCAGGAGGGTCCCTACCTTGCCCCCTGGTGTCCGATTGCCGAATGACTGCTCAGTGCCTGAGATCCAGGCATGAGCAGTCAAGCGGCAGAATCATTGATCAATGGTTTCCTATGAGAAACCATTGATCAATGTAAAAAATCAGTGTGTGCAGTGTAATAGTCCACTATGGGAGCTATAAAACACTGCAAAAAAAAGTGAATGAAAAGAGGGAATAAAGATCATTTAACCCCTTCCCTAATAACAGTTTGAATCACCCCCCTTTTTCCATTTAAAAAAAACCCAGTGTAAATAAAAATTAAAATAAACACATGTGGTATTGCCGCGTGCGGAAATGTCCGAATTATAAAAATATATTGTTAATTAAACCGCATGGTCAATGGTGTACGTGCAAAATAATTCCAAAGTCCAAAATAGTGTATTTTTGGTCACTTTTTATATCATGAAAAAATGATCATTAAGTCCTATCAATGCAAAAATGGTACCGCTAAAAACTTCAGATCACGGCACAAACAATGAGCCCTCATACCGGCTCATACGTGGAAAAATAAAAAAAGTTATAGGGGTCAGAAGATGACAATTTTAAACATATAAATTTTCCTGCATGTAGTTATGATTTTTTCCAGAAGTATGACAAAATAAAACTTATATAAGTAGTGTATCATTTTAATCATATGGACCTACAGAATAAAGAGAAGGTATCATTTTTACCAAAAAATTTACCGTGTAGAAATGTATTTTTTCAATTTTGTCTCACATTGATTTTTTTTCCGTTTCGCGTTGATTTTTCGGTAAAATGACTGATGTCATTACAAAGTAGAATTGGTGATGCAAAAAATATGCCATCATATGGATTTTTAGCTGCAAAATTTAAAGTTATGATTTTTTTTAAAGGTAAGAAGGAAAAAAATGAAAAAAAAAAATGCAAAAAGGGAAAAACCCTGGATCCTTAAGGGGTTAAAAATAGGAAGTACATAGGTGGAGCCATAAAACAAAGCAAGACTCAAGAACAGGAACCTAGATTACTTCAACGCCAGCACCTCCCAGAAGACTCAATACCTCAGTAATGTGTGCTGCCTGGAACACACAAGTCTTTGGGTTAGAATCTTGCCAGTCATATTGGAATTAGGGTAGCACTGGAAAACATTGTGCCCCTTCACTTGGACAATTTTTTAAAACTAAACTGGTATGGTGCCTTCCTTGTACCTCTACAACTGCATTTTAATGCTCAATAGGGAGGACTGTGGTCAGTTCAATAGGACACATGCTAACAACCTCTTCAGTGGTAAAATCCCTTTAAAGTTTTGATGTAAAGGAAGAAGTCTTTAGAATCATGCTCCGGTACCTAAGGGGGTCCTCAAAGCTGTTTCTTGTTTTTATAAGGCTTATGGAAAAGCCATTATTTCTGAATACTAAACAATGCAGATCAGACTTTGCTGCAGGCTCAGTATTATTAACATCGACACATTCTGATTTCTGAATCTTTATTACCACTCATTTGTTTCATTACTTTTTAATTTACTAGCTTGCCATGTAATTATTTCCATTGTGTTTTAATGTATTATGGTATGAATATTATATGTGTATTGAATGTTAAAAATATAGATTTTTTTCTATTTTTAGGCATAATTATGAGTATTGCTGCAATAAAGGTTCACCATAAACACAGCCGTATGTGACTATATAGGGCCTTGTAAAATACAAAAAAAAAATTTTAATAACATATCTCCTTATTTTTGATGACTTGCTCTGTTCTCCATAGTAGAAACAGGGAAATACATTCATGTAACTAACTTTTTTAATGGTTTGATAGCACAGTCAGGCAACAAGGCAAATTTATTGGGTGCATGACTTTACAATTTGAAATTCACCAGTCAAAACAACAGTGCGATATGTGCTCACCCTAAATGTTTAATCTAATGTCCCACCAATTGGGCATCTATGGAGGGCACAAGACCATACTGCTGGCTGAATAGCATTAGAAGTTAGAAAAAATGTTTTAATTGTGTCCAACAGTTCCATTAGATCATGACGAGAAACATGTGCATGTGCACAAAAACACTTTAAAGACTACTCTTCATTTTAGACTTTTGTCCTTGGTCATGGCATAAAATTAAAAAAACTGTTATGCCAGGCCCAAGGACACATGTCTGAAATGTGAAGGTGTTCTTCATTTATTTTTCTGTACCTGCTCGTGTTAAACGCATTCTTATGGATTTGCGTCTAGGAAGTGTCAGACTCATTTCATTTTTTTTTACTATTTGTAGTCAGAATTCCATCCATTATCTGTATACATTGGTCTTTTCCACAACACAGCAAAATGGAACAGACCACTGCCCTCATCTAATGGAGGGATTCTGACAACAGATGGTGTAGTCAGATACCCAATGATTTCCCCTTGTTCCTGCTATGGAGTGCAAATCAACATTAGGAAGCCTACACTCTTACTGCACTTAGTATATATTTATCCTTGCAAATAGAAAGGGGTAGTGAACAACCCAATCAGGATATATAAACAGGGGTTCTCTTCACAAGCCAATCCCTTTAAGTTGTTGTTTGTTTAACAATCTGATCAATAAGTGGCCAGAGTAAGAATCAAAACTGAAGTTTTACTAGTGGTGAATGCCTCATGCTCAGCTGCCCAGACCATATATACCTATTGCTTTCCTCTTTAATTGTTTGTAGTACATTACTGCCAATAACTGTATTTCAAGTTTGATTTAGTAAAGATGCCTGTGGGTTCTACCAGGGGCGGATCCAGAGTCTAGTCTTGGGAGGAGCACTATCAGAGTATCGTGCGGTGGTCAACATGCACCCTCCCATAGACTTACATTGAGGGGGTGTGGTGTGATGTCACAAGGGGCATGGCTGTGACATCACAACCCCTGCAGCCCGCACCCAGGGTTCAGAACAAAATTTCCCAAATACTGGGGCAGCAGAGTACCCCTTTAACCCCTTAACGATGCAGGACGTATATTTATGTCCTGCGCCGGCTCCCGCGATATGAAGCGGGATCACGCCGCGATCCTGCATCATATCGCGTCGGTCCCGGCGCTCATCAACGGCCGGGACCCGCGGCTAATACCACACATCGCCGATCGCGGCGATGTGCGGTATTAACCCTTTAGAAGCGGCGGTCAGCTTTGACCGCCGCTTCTAAAGGGTTAATACCGCACATCGCCGCTTCTAAAGTGAAAGTGACCCGGCTGCTCAGTCGGGCTGTTCAGGACCGTCGCGGTGAAATCGCGGCATCCCGAACAGCTGACCGGACACCGGGAGGGCCCTTACCTGCCTCCTCGGTGTCCGATCGACGAATGACTGCTCCGTGCCTGAGATTCGATAACACTGATTACAGGCGTGTTGATACACGCCTGTGATCAGGATGAGAGATCAAGGTGTGCAGTGTTATAGGTCCCTATAGGACCTATAACACTGCAAAAAAAATGTAAAAAAAAGTGTTAATAAAGGTCATTTAACCCCTTCCCTAATAAAAGTTTGAATCACCCCCCTTTTCCCATAAAAAAAAGAAAACAGTGTAAAAAAATAAATAAATAAACATATGTGGTATCGCGGCGTGTGTAAATGTCCGAACTATAAAAATATATAATTAATTAAACCGCACGGTCAATGGCGTAGGCGCAAAAAAAATCCAAAGTCCAAAAAAGCGTATTTTGGTCACTTTTATACCATTAAAAAATGAATAAAAAGTGATCAAAAAGTCCGATCAAAACAAAAATCATACCGATAAAAACTTCAGATCACGGCGCAAAAAATTAGTCCTCATACCACCCTGTACGTGGAAAAATAAAAAAGTTATAGGGGTCAGAAGATGACATTTTTAAACGTATAAATTTTCCTGCATGTAGTTATGATTTTTTCCAGAAGTGCGACAAAATCAAAGCTATATAAGTAGGGTATCATTTTAACCGTATGGACCTACAAAATAATGATAAGGTGTAATTTTTACCGAAATATGCACTGCGTAGAAACGGAAGCCCCTAAAAGTTACAAAATGGCGTTTTTTTTTAGATTTTGTCACACAATGATTTTTTTTTCCGTTTCGCCGTGCATTTTTGGGTAAAATGACTAATGTCACTGCAAAGTAGAATTGGCGACGCAAAAAATAAGCCATAATATGGATTTTTAGGTGAAAATTTAAAGGGTTATGATTTTTAAAAGGTAAGGAGGAAAAAACGAAAGTGCAAAAACGGAAAAACCCTGAGTCCTTAAGGGGTTAAGTAGGCAGCATAGATCCCCACACTAGGTAGGCAGCATAGTTCCCCCACACTAGGTAGGCAGCATAGTTCCCCCACACTAGGTAGGCTGCATAGTTCCCCTACATTAGGTAGGCAGCATAGTTTCCCCACACTAGGTTGGCAGCATAGTTCCCCCACACTAGGTTGGCAGCATAGTTCCCCCACATTAGGTTGGCAGCATAGTTCCCCCACATTAGGTTGGTAGCGTAGTTCACCCCACATTAGGTTGGCAGCATAGTTCCCCCACATCGAGTTGGCAGCATAGTTCCTGCACATTAGGCTGGCAGCATAGTTCCCCCACATTAGGTTGGCAGAATAGGTCCCCCACATTAGGTTGTAGTTCCCCCACATTAGGTTGGCAGTATTGTTCCCCTACATTAGGTTGTAGTTCCCCCACATTAGGTTGGCAGTATAGTTCCCCCACATTAGGTTGGCAGTATAGTTCCTCCTACATTAGGTTGGCAGTATAGTTCTCCCACATTAGGTTGGCAGTATAGGTCCCCCACATTAGGTTGTAGTTCCCCCACATTAGGTTGGCAGTATAGTTCCCCCACATTAGGTTGGCAGTATAATTCCCCCACATTAGGTTGGCAGTATAGTTCCTCCTACATTAGGTTGGCAGTATAGTTCCCCCACATTAGGTTGGCAGTATAGGTCCCTCACATTAGGTTGTAGTTCCCCCACATTAGGTTGGCAGTATTGTTCCCCCACATTAGGTTGTAGTTCCCCCACATTAGGTTGGCAGTATAGTTCCCCCACATAAGTTTGGCAGTATAGTTCCCCACATTAAATTGCCAGTATAGTTCCCCCACATTAGGTTGGCAGTGTAGTTCCCACACATTAGGTTGGCAGTATAGTTCCCCCACATTAGGTAGGCAGTATAGTTCCCCTACATTAGGTTGTAGTTCCCCCACATAAGGTTGGCAGTATAGTTCCCCCACATTAGGTTGGCAGTATAGTTCCTCCTACATTAGGTTGGCAGTATAGTTCCCCCACATTAGGTTGGCAGTATAGTTTCCCCACATTCGGTTGTAGTTCCCCCTCATTAGGTTGGCAGTATGTTCCCCCACATTAGGTAGGCAGTGGCCCCCACAGACATTCAGCCTTCAGCCATATACAGTGTATGGCTGGAGGCTGTATGTCTGTGTACTGCCCCACTTCAGTGCTCCGACCACCGCTCCTCCGATTCGGGGCCCATAGACCATAGAAGCAGGTCCCGTGATTGGAGGAGAAGTGGTCAGAGCACTGAAGATGACGTGCCGCTGGTAACTTTCCGTGAGCACATCCTCGCTATTCCACTCCACTCTGCTCTGCTCCTATGGGCACACGCACGGGACGTCAGTGACATCCCTGCGTACACTACCTCCTGGTGGCCCCTGCATTTTTAAAGTTAACGCAGGGATGCAGAAAGGTAACTGGGACATCCTTGTGTCCTGAAAAGATCTTTCGGGTCACAGGGATGTCCTGAATGTGAGGGGGGAATGTGAGGGGGAAAATCACCTGGATCGCCACTGGGGTTGTACAGAAATGAGCCTAGTCAGGTTTTTGGAATAACAGGGAAACAAAGCCGTCAGCCTCTGCCTACCTAAAAGTATTGCTTCAAGCATACTCGGCCACCTGGTCTGATATCGGATGTATTAAGGCATAATTGCACATTGGGCGGTAAAGCTACTAAGGCAGCCAAATGATGTCCAGTGAAAATTGTGCAAGGGTCATATTGAGAAACATATGCACAATTCTCACGGGGTATCACATCTTTGCCTCAGTAACTGTATTGTGTACACTTATGCATCTCTTATCGTCTGATGTCATACTGAGAAAGAGAAATGCGTGGATGGGCACTTTAACCCCTTAAGGACGCAGGACGTAAATGTACGTCCTGGTGAGGTGGTATTTAACGCACCAGGACGTACATTTACGTCCTGTGCATAACCGCGGGCATCGGAGCGATGCCCGTGTCATGCGCGGCTGATCCCGGCGTCCGCCATTAACCCCTCAGCTGCCGGGATCAATACAGATCCCGGCATCTGCGGCAGTGCGCGATTTGAATGAATGATCGGATCGCCCACAGCGCTGCTGCGGGGATCCGATCATTCAGAACGCCACACGGAGGTCCCCTCACCTGCCTCCTTCCGGCTCCCGGCGTCTCCTGCTATGGTCTGAGATTGAGCAGACCAGAGCAGAAGATCGCCAATAACACTGATCTGTTCTATGTCCTATACATAGAACAGATCAGTATTAGCAATCATGGTATTGCTATGAATAGTCCCCTATGAGGACTATTCAAGTGTAAAAGAAAATGTAAAAAAATATAAAAGTAAAAGTAAAAAAAAAGTGAAAAATCCCCTCCCCCAATAAAAAAGTAAGACGTCCGTTTTTTCCTATTTTACCCCCAAAAAGTGTAAAAAATAAATTTTTTAGACATATTTGGTATCGGCGCGTGCGTAAATGTCCGAACTATTAAAATAAAATGTTAATGATCCCGTGCGGTGAACGGCGTGAACGAAAAGAAAAAAAAAGTCCAAAGTTGCTACTTTTTTAATACATTTTATTTAAAAAAAATTATAAAAAATTTATTAAAAGTTTTTTATATGCAAATGTGGTATAAAAAAAGTACAGATCATGGCGCAAAAAATGAGCCCCCATACCGCCGCTTATACGGAAAAATAAAAAAGTTAGAGGTCATCAAAATAAAGGGATTATAAACGTACTAATTTGGTTAAAAAGTTTGTGATTTTTTTAAAGCACAACAATAATAGAAAATATAAGAAAATGTAATAATGGGTATCATTTTAATCGTATTGACCCTCAGAATAAAAAACACACGTCATTTTTACCATAAATTGTACGGCGTGAAAACGAAACTTGCCAAAATTAGCAAAAATACATTTTTTTATTTTTAATTTCCCCACAAAAATAGTGTTTTTTGGTTGCGCCATAAATTTTATGATATAATGAGGGATGTCATTACAAAGGACAACTGGTCGCGCAAAAAACAAGCCCTCATACTAGTCTGTGGATGAAAATATAAAAGAGTTATGATTTTTAGAAGGCGAGGAGGAAAAAATGAAAACGTAAAAATGTAATTGTCTGAGTCCTTAAGGCCAAAATGGGCTGAGTCTTTAAGGGGTTAATATTGCCAGATAAAGACAATACAATATTGCATTTAAAATGCACAGGAAAGAAAGATTAGATACCCTATAGTGACTCCTTAAACATGATTATATTTTCAGATATCAGTTTAACCTGTAAGAGTTTTTAAATATGAGACCTTTGTGTTTTATGGTCAGCATCGGAGATTTACATAAGATTCCACCAATCACTCACAGAAATGAGGAAAGAATAGGAGTCCCAGAGACATTTTCTATATGCATTTTAAATATGACTCGAATTGCTGGTCACTAAATTATGATTTATGTTCCAATATAAAAGCTTAAAATAGGAAAGAGTTTATTATATGTGAACATATTTAACTCATGAGATTGTGAAGCCTGGGGCAAAGTCTTCTAAATGACAGATAGTATGTGCCGCTGTCAGCTATAGTCACTGCACACATAGGAGCCATTACCAGACGGTATGCTTACTTCTCATCAGCAGTCTTTTGAGGTCATCATGTTTTTAGCTCTGTTGGCGACAGTGTTGATGAGATTAGAAAACATTAAGGTCTATTTCATTAAGCTCCACAAGGAAGATATTAAACAGTATGCTCTATTAAATCTTACAGCAAGAGAAAAGAGATGGCGCTATGGCGTCCTCATAACAATAATAGTGACCAAAGTACTATTATGTTCACAATTAAGATCACAATCTAGATTTAGCTTGAAGTTTTTATGCTCTTCACTGTATGTCACTTTCGTAAGAAGTTCAGATAAAAGGGAAAGTTCTTTATAGTACAAAATGGTTTATAGCAAAACAATAGAAAGTGTGGTCATTTAAAGATGCTTCCTCTCTTAACTTCTTTCTAAACTTTAAACATCCTGATTTGTTTGGGATAAAATGAACAGGTTTTCAAAACAACATGATTTGCTGACACTGTCATGAGATGTATATGTGCTGTATGTGCTGTGCATATGCACAAGGTGATGGCTGAACCATTTACATGCACCAAATATTGTGAATGAGTGTTCCTAGGAGGGCTCAATTACCTGGCAACTGGCCCATGTAAAAGGGTCTTAAGTGACTCTTTATACATTTTATTGCAATACTTTATGATGGCAAAAAACTCCCCTGGTCACGATGACTTTCACTACATGGATCTATATTTTTACTGGGTACTATGGTGATTGATTGTTTATTGTGAACATTTGTGCAATAACCAATGATGTACATAGGTTGGAGGTATACATGTATGCACATGGCTCATTGCTTAAAAGAATCCACCTGTTTTGCTAAAATATTGCTCACATTTGTTAAATAAAGTGTTTCAGCTTTTTGCCATCATGAAGTCGAAGTTGACATTTTTTCTGCTGTTTCAAAAGTGGCCCACAAAAAAAAAAAAAGTACTCTCTTTTCCTTTTGCCAAATTACTATCCAGGCGGCAGGCCATCTTACCTCTTTTTCCCAGGCTTGACTCCGGTAGATCAGTGCAGATAAATGATATTGCATGATATCGATATTGATACATTGATATTGCAAACCTGACATGTTTTTTTCAAGTTGTGTGCCAGATTGTGGCGCATTGCCCCAGAAATTCTGTCTGTGCCAGAATTTGCACCAGAATTGAAAAAAAAACCCGACTAAATCTCCATTTTGCTAAGAAAACTTGAAAAAGGGGCGTAGCCATATGGAAAAGGGGCTTGGTCACCAAAAAGGGGCGTGTTCATGTCATTTTCACAAAAAAACAACATATTTACTAAGGTTTCCACAGAAAATGTGGTGGATTTCAGCTGAGGAAAACCCGACAGATCAGAGCAAGTGTAGGGAAAAGTGCAAAATGTAGGGAAACATTAATAAATGCAGTGAAAAAAAATTGTAGGGAATTAAAACCCTACACTCCACTCTTAGTAAATCAGGGTCATTGTGTATGGTGCTGAATAAGGGGAGGCAGAGAGCCTAGGGATCTCCTCCGCTACCAGCATGTATACACAGTTGTTTCCTCATTCTAAGGATGTGTATACAGTTTAAACCAAGGGAGAACTGGATTAGGATACTACTTTTCTTCATGTCTGCAAACTGACTGATACATATACTGTATAACAAGTGGTTTCAGTGAACTGGCCGGATCCCACCCCTGAGTTACTGTTTTCATGTCCCTTAGAGCTTCTGAAAATAAGAGTCTGGGTTCAGATTTTTTCGCTATGGGCAGCTCTCCCCATGCGTCTTATATTGCCATTCAGTCCCATTGTGTAAGGTTCTGATATACAATACAGGCACATTCATAATCAGGGTGCTGATGATTCTACAAAGAAAAACAAAAGGTTCTTCCTAATCTCATACAACTCCATAAGATTACAGAACATGTTGCGTGTCATTTCGCTCCCCTCTCTTTTGTACCGCCTGTTAGTCTGTTACTTGTTCTCTGTACATTGCTGGACATGTTTAACACTAATAAGTGCATGTCTTATGAAATACAGGAGACTGTGAACTCAAGTGAGAGAGGGCAGGAGGCTATGTTCTCTAAACATACATTCTGACTCTTTCCTTGTTCCTGATTCAGCTATTATATCGACCATTATTTTCAGCTAAATGCACAAATTGATGGAGACTGAGTAGAAGTGAAACGTCCCTCGCACCCTTATAGACTGAACACTCTCTTGAACCCTTTCAGCCCAATTGTTCTATTATACCCAGTCAGATTTAAATGGCCGGTAAAGAACTTGGAATATGTAAAATTACATGGAAATTATTTTCCATTTTAGCTCTGGGTGTTTGTGCGAGCTTCCTGTCTTTATAAATTACATTCGACTGCTGAACCACAGGAAAAATGCATTACTTTCTTGAAATCCTAAATTTTCCCTGTCTGCAAACCATCGTGAGGCTGGAGGGAAATGTCATCTACCTCACCAAGAGTGGAAAAATATGTCCTCCCTTTTCTTTCAGGAGTGTTTGCACAGATGATTTTGAAGCCGAAAATATAATTTTACCGTCAATATCGACACTTCACGATTTAGCGAATATTTAGAATATAGCGCTATATATTCGTAATGAATATTCTTTTTTTTTCTGCACAGTACACATCACAACAATGATGTGTACTGTGTAAAAAAAAGTGATCATCCCCCTGCTTCCAGCTTGTGGTCCAAAGAAGGCTCCAATATTATTTACTGTGTGAGTCGGTGTGGAGCGCGAATATTTGGCGGATATATCGGCACTTCTAGAGGACACTGATCCCTCCCTTCTTTGAGCTTTAGATAGGGTAGGTAAGTTTAGCAGATAGGTTCTAATGTCAGGTATAGTGTTAGTTGAAAGATAAAATCACACATGCGCACTATACGAATTTCATTACGATTTTGGCATGAAAAAAAGTTAAGGGACATAGCGAATTTTGCGAACATAGGATGAATATTCATCCATATATTTGTAAAATATTGCGAATTCGAATATGGCCCCTGCCGCTCATCACTAATGTAATATTGTGTATTTCTGTCCTCTGGGATAGCAAACTTCATCATACTGATTCTTAACAAAAATGTTACTTTAGGGTAAATGCACACATAGCATAAATGGTACGTATTTTCCAAATTTGTGCACATAACACCTGCAGCGTAATTTGCACACAGAAAATACACTACATATTAGGGTACTAGACATGTAGACAAGATTATAACAGAGTCTCATCCCTGCATTAGCTCTTATATGAGTTACATATAAGTGACATCCCCTCACTCACACTACTATATTGGCCCTTATTTACTAATAGTGGAGTGGAGTTTTCTTTGTGGATTTTAATTCCCTACAATATTTCCCACGGTATTTACTAAGGTTTCCCTACATTTTGCACTTTTCCCTACACTTTGCTTTTTTTTACACATGCTCTGATCTGTAGAGTTTTCCTCAGCTCAAATCCACCAAATTTTATGTGGAAACCTTAGTAAATATGTTGAGTTTTTGTGAAAATGTCAGGAACATGCCCCTTTTTCGGTGGCCACATCAATTTTCCTGATGGCCACGCACCTTTTACGGGTTTTCTTAGTAAAATTGAGAGTTATTCAGGGTTTTTTTCAATTCTGGCACACATTCTGGTGCAGACAGAATTTCTGGAGCAATGCGCCAAAATCTGGTGCACAACCCGACAAAACATGTCGGGTTTACAATAGTAGATCAGGGCCATTGTATGTGATACAACATTAGCATTATCACACATGTAACAAAGAAAAAACAAAGGAAAAAAACAGCTCACCGCCTTATGAATGTATGAGGAGGATGATGGTAGTGGTCATGGAACACGGAGTGAAAGTCCAAGCCGCATCTAGGCAGGATGAAACCGAAGACAAAAACAGAAGTGCAGAACTCCAGCTCCCAAAATACGAATAAAAGTCCAAGATTTAATTCAAATCATTAAAAAAGCAAAAAATCCAAGTGATAGTGAAAAAATTAGATTAAAAGCTGGGTAGAAACGCCGTCGCATTACGAACCCTCCGGTTCTTAGTCATGGCACAACGACTAAGAACTGGACGGTTCGTAACGCGTCGGCGTTTGTACCCAGCTTTTAATCTCATTTTTTCTCTATCACTTGGATTTTTGCTTTTTTAATTATTTGAATTCCATTTTGGACTATTATCACACATGTCTACTTTTTGTCTTGCCCAGAGAGCAGGACACAGGACACACTAAAAAGTCTGCACACAGGAGACACAGCCATTGTGATCAGTTGTATTACTGAGCTCATTGTCTCTTAGGGCATATATGAGATCTTCAGCCATGGAGAGGAACAAGGAGGGTGGAGCTAGGAGGGGTAGGATCTGAGCTCCCATGATAGGTGAAAATGTTGTTAATCAATCATGTTGTTCACAAGAAGTCAGATACCCGAGGACAAATCACTTCCTGTGACACAATAAGCCATGTAATTTTCTGGTTGTCAGGCTGGTGGTCACATGACCCAGTAAGAGAAATACATTTTATGGATTAGGCAAGCTGGGATGAAACAGATGACGCTACAGGAAAAACAACCCAGAGAGTGTCTTTAACCACTAATCGGGCATACAGTGGGGCAAAAAAGTATTTAGTCAGCCGCCAATTGTGCAAGTTCTCCGATTCAAAAAGATGAGAGAGGCCTGTAATTTTCCTCATAGGTATACCTCAACTATGACAAAATGAAAAAAAAAATCCATAAAATCACATTGTCTAATTTTTAAAGAATTTATTTACAAATTATGGTGGAAAATAAGTATTTGGTCACTTACAAACAAGCAAGATTTCTTGCTCTCACAGACCTGTTACTTCTTCTTTAAGAGTTTCCGCTGTCCTCCACTCGTTACCTGTATTAATGGCACCTGTTTGAACTTGTTATCAATATAAAAGACACCTGTCCACAACCTCAAACAGTCACACTTCAAACTCCACTATGGCCAAGACCACAGAACTGTCGAAGGACACCAGAAACAAAATTGTAGACCTGCACCAGGCTGAGAAGACTGAATCTGCAATAGGCAAGCAGCTTGGTGTGAAGAAATCAACTGTGGGAGCAAATATTAGAAAATAAACGACATACGAGATCTCCCTCGATCTGGGGCTCCACACAAGATCTCACCCCGTGGTGTCAAAATGATCACAAGACCAGTAAGCAAAAATCCCAGAACCACACCTGCAGAGAGCTTGGACCAAAGTAACAAAGACTTAAACCAAAGTAACAAAGGCTACCATCAGTAACACACTACGCAGCCAGGGATTCAAATCATGAAGTGCCAGATGTGTCCCCCTGTTTAAGCCAGCACATGTCCGGGCCTGTCTGAAGTTTGCTAGAGAGCATTTGGATGATCCAGAAGAGTATTGGGAGAATGTCATATGGTCAGATGAAACCAAAGTAGAACTTTTTGGTAAAAAAAATCAACTTGTTGTGTTTTGAGGAGAAAGAATGCTGAATTGCATCCAAAGAAGACCATACCACTGTGAAGCACGGGGGTGGAAACATGCTTTGGAGCTGTGTTTCAGCAAAGGGACCAGGATGACTCATCTGTGTAAAGGAAAGAATGAATGAGGCCATGTATCGTGAGATTTTGAGTGAAAACCTTCTTTCACCAGCAAGGGCATTGAAGATGAAACATGGCTGGGTCTTTCAGCATGACAATGATCCCAAACACCACGCCCGGGCAACGAAGAAGTGGCTTTGTAATAAGCATGTCAAGGTCCTGGAGTGGCCTAGTCTCCAGATCTCAACCCCATAGAAAACCTTGGGAGGGAGTTGAAAGTCCATGTTGCCCAGCGATAGACCCAAAACATCACTGCTCTAGAGGAGATCTGCATGAAGAAATGGGCCAAAATACCAACAACAGTGTATGAAAACCTTGTGAAGACTTACAGAAAATGTTTGACCTCTGCCATTGCCAACAAAGGGGATATAACTAGAGGTGAACTTTTGTTATTGACCAAATACTTATTTTCCACCATAATTTGCAAATAAATTCTTTAAAAATCAGACCATGTGATTGTATGTTTTTTTTTTCTAATTATGTCTCATTGTTGAGGTATACCTATGATTAGAAATGAGCGAAGTTACAGTGATTTGATTTGTCACGAACTTCTCAGCTCAGAAGTTGCTGACTTTAGCCTGCATAAATTACTTCAGCTTTCAGGTGCTCCGGTGGACTGGAAAAGGTGGATGCAGTCCTAGAAGACTCTCATCTCTACATCTTTTTAAGTGGGAGAACTTGCACAATTGGTGGCTGACTAAATACTTTTTTACCCCACTGTATATGCTTTTGCTGTCTGGGACTTAATGCACCAGGGCGTAAAGTATGCCCTGAAACATTAAGATACTATAACGCGATCGCAGGAGCTGCGCTTGCTTAATAGGCAGCAAGTAATGGCTACACCACAATCAATGTCGATCACGGTGTCTAAAGGAATAAATCTTAGGTGCTGGTAGCTCAGTGTTACTCATCGAACCCCCGCAATGTGATCGCTGGGGTCCAATGACCTAAAATTTTGGAGAAGGGTTCCGTTTACCTGCCTCCGTCTGCCTAATCAATGTTCCAATTGTATTTTTATTATATTTTATTTTTACCCAAAAAAATAAACTAAACGTATTTGGGATTGATAGGTGCAGAATTCTCCAAATTATTAAAATATAATATTCTTGATCTCGAACGGTAAACAGTGTAAATTAAAAAAATATATATATTAAATGCCAAAAATGCTGATTTTGGTCCCATCATTTATCAGAAAAAGTAACACAGTAGTACAGTATAAATTGGGTATCATTTTCATCGCATTAACCCACAGAATAAAGAGAACATTAATTTTTACCATAAAGTCCACTGTGTAAATTAAAAGTTGCATTATTGGCCCTGATTTACTAAAGTCCAATCAAAATTTCCCAGCGGCCGAATTTTACACCGCACAACCTACACTTCTGAAAACACTTGGAGTGTTTTTTTTATTAAAAGAAAATGGCCGTGGTTAACCAGAAAATGGGCGTATTCCCGACATAAAAGCAGAAATTACTCCGAGTACTTCCAAAATCACTCCTGAAAAAGCATGAATTTGGCTTAAGGAATAACTGACAGCCTAGCAGATGTGTAAAAACTACCAAAAGTGAGTGATTTTGGCAAAGGCACAGCTTAATGTGGTGGGGAGTGCTTACACTATTTTCTTTTCTTTTCTTTTTTTTACTGTTTTACAGTTCTACACAAGGATTTTTAAAATATGCCTTTAATTGTATATATACGGGGGAGGGGGGGGGGTAAACTCCTATATTAGATGGTCTAAGTCCAATAAAAAAAATGTAGTTTTATTTTGTTGCTTAATTCTCATTAAATCTTGTGTTTTGCTTGTTTGGTTTGGCACATGCTACTGATGTTTTGTATTCTATACCCATGTTTTTTTTTCTTTTAACTCGGAGTAACAGAAAAACAAATTTTCCAATGCGACACAAAAAAACAATGCGACAGAAAATGAACCGACACGTGCGGCATATTAGTAAATCAGCTCCCAGAAAAAGAGGAATGAAATCTAAAACACTCCAGAAAGAACATTCGGATTTTAGTAAATCAGGACCAATGTGTTTTTCTTTTCAATTCCCTTTCCCAAATTATATATTTTTTTGTTTTTACATACATTTTATGGTAAAATGAAATGTATCATTACAAAGTAAAACTGGTATAAAACTAGCCCTCATATGGGTCTGAAGACAAAAAAAAGTTAAAGGAGTATTCTGGTATGCAAGCGTTCTGAACATTTTGTTCAGAATACTCAGAGCCAGAGGCCATGATCGTGACATAACGGCCACGCCCCTCATGGTGTCATGCCACGCCCTTCCATTCATGTCTATAGACATGAATGGAGGATGCATGGCGTGACGCCATGAGGGATGTGGCTGTGACGTCACGACCACTGCCGCAGGGACCTGGCATTTGTTTAGAATGCCAGGTGCTGCAGGAGATTGCGGGGGGCCCCTGCAATCAGACATGTTATCTTTTGGATAGGGGATAAGATGTCTTGCAGCGGAGTACCCCTTTAAGGTTCTTAAAACGCAAGGAGGAAAAAATGAAAATGCAAAAATTCACATTAGCAGTGTAGTTTAGGCCAAAATGGTCTGTATCCTGAATTTTGGCTACGTATTGCATACTGTTTTATTATTCAGTTTAATAGGAGCTTTATACAGTAAGCTACAGATTTAGAGCTCTGTATCAGAAAAACAGAACTCCAACCACTAAGAGAATATATTATGATATTAAAAAGCACACGATTATTGACCTTTAAACAAAGAATGCTCATTCACTTAAAATGCTAAGCATTTGCATCATGAAGACAATACAACTTTTCGCATTTAGTTTAGGACTATAACCCTTAATTGTATCCTGCAGTTCCTGAGGGTGTGTTCACACATTCAGGTTTTTAATTGCAATTATTGAATGCAATCTGTTCATGGCTTTGTGTTCAATCGTTGCAATTAAAAACCTGTACGTGTGAACACACCCTAATCCATTTTCTAGTTTCCTATTGTCTTCATTAATACTAAGACAGGAAAGCAGTGTGGTTACATTTACAGCCATTTAACATAGAAAATCAAGTTAGTAGTGGCCTATGGGGATCAGAAGGAGCAATAAACTGTGATGGCATCTAAAACACAGTAAGAAATACAGTGTTTGACATTTTGTTACCACTAAATAGGAAGTGAATCATTTATGACCCTTTAACCTCTTGGGGACGCAGGGCGTACCTGTACGCCCTGGTCCAGTATAACGGGTTTAAATTGTTAAACGGGTTAAACCTGGTGGGTCCCGGTTGCTACGGGCAGCCAGGACCCATAGCTAATGCCGGGCACAGACGATCGGGCCAATGCCTGCCATTAAGCCTTTAGATGCCGTGATCAAAGTTGATTGCGGCATCTAAAACAAAAGTAAAAGAATCCCGGCAGCTCAGCGGAGCTGATCGGGTCTATCGCGACAAAATTGCGATGTCCCGATCAGCTTACCAGATGACGAGAGGGTCCTCACCTGCCTCTCCGTTGTCCGATTGGCGATCTTCTGCTCCATGCCACAAAGCAGGCTAGAGCAGCAGATTGCCGGTTACACTGATCAGTGCTTTGCAATGGCATAGCACTGATCAGTGCATGCAATTAGAAGACTGCGTGTTTAAGCCCCCTATGGCGGCTAAAAAAAAGTGTAAATTTTTTTTTTAAATAAAAGTTAATTAACCCCTTCCCTATTTAAAGTTTAAATCACCCCCCTTTTCCCATTTTTTAAATAAAATAATGTAATAAAGAATAAAAATAATCATATGTGGTACCGCCACGTGCGTAAATATCCTAACTATTGATATATTAGGTTAGCTAAACCCCATGGTCGAAGGCGTAAAAAAATACCAAATTCCAAAATTGTGCATTTTTGGTCCCTTCATATACCATAAAAATATTAATACAAAGTGATCAAAAAGTCCCATTAAAAAAAAAAATGGTACTGATAAAAACTACAGATGACAGCGCAAAAAATTAGCCCTCATACCGCCCCGTACACGGAAAAATAAAAAAGTTATAGGGGTCATAAAACGCCAATTTTAAACTAACTAATTTTGGGGCATGTAGTTCATAATTTATTTAAACTACATTTAAAAGTATTGAAATAAAATAAAAACTATATAAATTGGGTATCCTTGTAACCGTATGGACCTACAGAATAAAGATAAGGTGTCATTTATACCAAATATTGCACTGAGTAGAAACGGGAGCCCCCAAAAGTTACAAAATGTGGTATTTTTTTATTTCATCCCACAAATAATTTTTTTGGGGTTTTGTACAATTGGTGACTCAAAAAACAAGCCCTTATATGGGTCTGTAGGTGCAAAATTGAAAGCGTTATGATTTTTAGAAGGGAAGGAGGAAAAAGCGAAAATGCAAAAATGAAAATTTGCTAAGTCCTTGTTACGCCTAGCGCTCCGGGTCCCCGCTCCTCCCCGGAGCGCGTACGGCGTCTCTCTCTCCGCAGCGCCCCGGTCGGTCCCGCTGACCGGGAGCGCTGCACTGTCATGGCCGTCGGGGATGCGATTCGCACAGCGGGACGCGCCCGCTCGCGAATCGCATCCCAGGTCACTTACCCGTTCCCGTCCCCTGCTGTCATGTGCTGGCGCGCGCGGCTCCGCTCTCTAGGGCGCGCGCGCGCCAGCTCCCTGAGACTTAAAGGGCCAGTGCACCAATGATTGGTGCCTGGCCCAATTAGCTTAATTAGCTTCCATCTGCTCCCTGCCTATATCTGACCTCCTCCCATGCACTCCCTTGCCGGATCTTGTTGCCTTGTGCCAGTGAAAGCGTTTTGTGTGTCCAAAGCCTGTGTACCAGAACTTCTGCTATCCACCCTGACTACGAACCTTGCCGCCTGCCCCCGACCTTCTGCTACGTCCGACTTTGCTTCTGTCTACTCCCTTGTACCGCGCCTATCTTCAGCAGCCAGAGAGGTTGAGCCGTTGCTAGTGGATACGACCTGGTCACTACCGCCGCAGCAAGACCATCCCGCTTTGCGGCGGGCTCTGGTGAAAACCAGTAGTGACTTAGAACCGGTCCACTAGCACGGTCCACGCCAATCCCTCTCTGGCACAGAGGATCCACCTCCTGCCAGCCGGCATCGTGACAGTAGATCCGGCCATGGATCCCGCTGACGTCCCTCTGCCTTATATCTCTGATATCACCACGGTGGTCGCCCAGCAATCCCGACAGATCGCCCATCTAACCCACCAGCTGTCGGAAGTGTTCACCATTGTGCAGCAACTTCAGTCGCAACTTCAGCAGCAATCATCTCCTCCGCCAGCTCCTGCACCCCTTCCGCAGCGAGTGGCCACTCCTAGCCTCCGCCTGTCTTTGCCGGACAAATTTAATGGGGACTCTAAGTTTTGCCGTGGCTTTCTTTCGCAATGTTCCCTGCACTTGGAGATGATGTCGGACCAGTTTCCTACTGAAAGGTCTAAGGTGGCTTTCGTAGTCAGCCTTCTGTCTGGAAAAGCCCTGTCATGGGCCACACCGCTCTGGGACCGCAATGACCCCGTCACTGCCTCTGTACACTCCTTCTTCTCGGAAATTCGAAGTGTCTTTGAGGAACCTGCCCAAGCCTCTTCTGCTGAGACTGCCCTGCTGAACCTGGTCCAGGGTAATTCTTCCGTTGGCGAGTACGCCATACAATTCCGTACTCTTGCTTCTGAACTTTCCTGGAATAATGAGGCCCTCTGCGCGACCTTTAAAAAAGGCCTATCCAGCAACATTAAAGATGTTCTGGCCGCACGAGAAACTCCTGCTAACCTGCATGAACTCATTCATCTAGCCACTCGCATTGACATGCGTTTTTCTGAGAGGCATCAAGAGCTCCGCCAGGAAAAAGACTTAGATCTCTGGACACCTCTCCCACAGTCTCCATTGCAATCTGCGCCTAGGCCTCCCGCCGAGGAGGCCATGCAAGTGGATCGGTCTCGCCTGACCCTGGAAGAGAGGAATCGCCGTAAGGAAGAGAATCTTTGTCTGTACTGTGCCAGTACCGAACATTTTTTGGTGGATTGCCCTATCCGTCCTCCACGTCTGGGAAACGCACGCTCGCACCCAGCTCTCGTGGGTGTGGCGTCTCTTGATGCTAAGTCGGCTTCTCCTCGTCTCACGGTGCCTGTACGGATTTCCCCTTCAGCCAGCTCTTCCCTCTCAGCCGTGGCCTGCCTGGACTCTGGTGCCTCTGGGAATTTTATTCGGGAGTCCTTGGTGAATAAATTCCACATCCCGGTGACCCGTCTTGTCAAGCCACTCCACATTTCCGCGGTCAACGGAGCCAGGTTGGATTGCACCGTGCGTTACCGCACGGAGCCCCTTCTAATGTGCATCGGAAATCATCACGAAAAAATTTAGTTTTTGGTCCTCTCCAATTGCACTTCCGAAATTCTCCTTGGACTACCCTGGCTTCAACACCATTCCCCAACCCTGGATTGGTCCACAGGGGAGATCAAGAGCTGGGGTACCTCTTGCTTCAAGGACTGCCTTAAACCGGTTCCCAGTACTCCCTGCCGTGACCCTGTGGTTCCTTCTGTATCCGGTCTCCCTAAGGTCGTTATGGACTCTGCCCGCCTTAAGAAGTGCCTCTCCCCCCCTCCCAGTCCAGTCAGGCAAGCCTCGGTGCCTCCTCATGGCCCTCGTCCTGGTGTCACACTGCCCCGTGCCAGGCCTCGCCCTCTGCCCTCCCTCCCCATTCCCACTCCTGCTGTACTGCCTGCCGTTGAGGAATCCCTCCATCCTTTCCCGGTGTCCTCATCCCAGGGGAGGCAGTTACCGGACAAAGAGAAGGGGAGACCTAACGGGGGGGGTACTGTTACGCCTAGCGCTCCGGGTCCCCGCTCCTCCCCGGAGCGCGTACGGCGTCTCTCTCTCCGCAGCGCCCCGGTCGGTCCCGCTGACCGGGAGCGCTGCACTGTCATGGCCGTCGGGGATGCGATTCGCACAGCGGGACGCGCCCGCTCGCGAATCGCATCCCAGGTCACTTACCCGTTCCCGTCCCCTGCTGTCATGTGCTGGCGCGCGCGGCTCCGCTCTCTAGGGCGCGCGCGCGCCAGCTCCCTGAGACTTAAAGGGCCAGTGCACCAATGATTGGTGCCTGGCCCAATTAGCTTAATTAGCTTCCATCTGCTCCCTGCCTATATCTGACCTCCTCCCATGCACTCCCTTGCCGGATCTTGTTGCCTTGTGCCAGTGAAAGCGTTTTGTGTGTCCAAAGCCTGTGTACCAGAACTTCTGCTATCCACCCTGACTACGAACCTTGCCGCCTGCCCCCGACCTTCTGCTACGTCCGACCTTGCTTCTGTCTACTCCCTTGTACCGCGCCTATCTTCAGCAGCCAGAGAGGTTGAGCCGTTGCTAGTGGATACGACCTGGTCACTACCGCCGCAGCAAGACCATCCCGCTTCGCGGCGGGCTCTGGTGAAAACCAGTAGTGACTTAGAACCGGTCCACTAGCACGGTCCACGCCAATCCCTCTCTGGCACAGAGGATCCACCTCCTGCCAGCCGGCATCGTGACAGTCCTTAAGGTGAAAAAAGGTCCCTAAGGGGTTAAATATATATTTTTTAATAGAAAAACTAATTGTAAAATGTTTATCAGCAGCACTGAGAACCGTAAGCTAGGAAAGCTGTGTGAAATATCATTGCCCTAGTTTTTCCTTTCATTCCAGTGAGTGAATCCTCACAGAGCATACAAAACCGAAGATTAACAAAGGATTTCCCTTTAGAACATGTTTATGTTAGATTACACAATCCTACAGGCATTGTTCGTGTTTGGGTCTCAGTATGCACAATAGTTCTGTTTACTGAACACCAGAGCTTTATTCTCACCAATCATCAGATAGTTAGTATTTGTCTGGATTTTAGTGTTTCTTTGGAGTTTTCACCACCCTTTGTGTTCTGTAGACAGAGATTATGTATACTTTTTTGTCACTGATCATTTTTTGTCATTGTGATGCTGTTAGTTCATCTGCCAGTTACTCAATGTACTTTACTGGGCAAGGGTAAGGATTAAGCCTATATATAAATGATAGGTCATGCTCTATGTACACAAAACCTAAGGATAACAGGAAACTGTTTCTGTCTATAACTTTAACCTCTTTAGGACTGAGCCAATTTTTGTTGTTGCACTTTCGTTTTTTCCTCCTCACCCTTTAATAGACATAACTCTTTTATTTTTTCATCTATACATCCATTAAATGGCTTGTTTTTTGCAGGACCAATGGTTCTTTGTAATGTCTTCATTCATTTTTACATTACATATTCTCCAAAATGGAAAATAAATATATTTGTGAGGTGAAATTGAGAAAAAAAAGGAGGAAGTGTTATGTTCCACCTTTACAAAAGAACTCCATTAATCTGTGTGATCTGTGCTCATTTGGTTGAGCCTGGCAGGCTCAGTAAAATACACATCCAGAGACAGCACAGGAGAAGAGGTAAGCTCTCCAGCTACCTCTGCAGTCGATCGGGTTGTTGTTGTTGGGGGTGATCCACCCCACTACACCACCAGGAACGAATAAAATATACATTTAGACACAGCTGTCAGCTGCAATCTAAAGGGTTAATAGCCGCCCGTGGCTATTGGCAGCTGCCCTCACCTACAGGAATCAGCTAATCGCCGCCCGGTATGGCTTGGGCTCCAGTCAGGAGCCTGCACCATATGCCCTTAATGGCACAATGACATGTATACACGTTAAGAGGTTAACCCAATTACCCATATTTACTTGCGTCATATTTTAAAGTGACTATAGAAAAAAGGAGAACCAGCTTTTATTTTCATGAACTATACTATTGTGGAAAGAAAAGAGATGGGAGTAATTGACAGCTGGAAGCCGAGCCCTGTTTCCAAATCTGCAATTTGTATGCACAGCACAGGAATGAAATTTGGAAAAAGGGTTTGGTGCTGGAAGCTGGACCCTGACTGCCAACCAAGTAAAGGCAGGGATGGGAGGAGGAGAGAGGAGGCCTTGGGAACGTCTCTAAAACATTTTTCTACGTTAAGGAAGCACAGACAGATATTTTAAAGTACCATGTGTCTTTAAAACAGTAGAACAAAAGTCTTGGCACTCGGATATTGCTAATGTGAGTTTTATTTCATGTGTAATCCAATATAAGTGATAACGTTTCGGTCAAACATTGACCTTCGTTAGATCAAGGATTGCTGTGGAGATTGGATAGAGGATGGCCTATAGCCGCGGAGGTGGCATGCAGGTAAGCGACCGTATCACACCGCCATAGCGACTACGGTCGCTTACCTGCATGCCACCTCCACGGCTATAGCCATCCTCTATCCAATATCCCCAGAAATCCTTGATCTGATGAAGGTCAATGTTTGACCGAAACGTTATCACTTATATTGGATTGCACAGGAAATAAAACTCACATTCTTAATATCCGAGTGGCAAGTCTTTTGTTCTATGACTTAAGGAGTGGCATCCTACTTGAGCACTAGTAATGCTCGCGAATATTCGCAATTCGAATATTATTCGCGAATATCGCATATTCGCGAATTCGCGAATTTCGCGAATATAGCGCTATATATTCGTAATTACGAATATTCGTTTTTTTTATTTTTTTTATTTTTTTTTTCTTCACAGTACACATCACAGTGATCACCCCTCTCTGCTTCCAGCTTGTGTGGTGTAAAGAAGGCTGTAATACTACTGTGTGAGACTGGCGTGCGAAAATTCGCATATGCAAATGTTCGCATATGCGAATTTTCGCGTACGCTAATTTTGTATTTGCTAATATTCACATATGCTAATTTTCGCATACGCGAATATTCGCATATGCGAAAATAAAACGAAAATATAACGAATATGCGAATATCCGCGAATATATGACGAATATTCGTCCATATATTCGCGAATATTCGCGAATTCGAATATGGCCTATGCCGCTCAACACTATTGAGCACCATTCTTTTGACCTAGAGTGCCGTATTCTACTACTAATTGCTATGGAACAGTGTCAGTGGTTTGGAACTTGACTTGTAATTAATGGAAAAATGTGGGAGAGAAGTACTGCTGTTTATGGAAAAGGCTGATCATTTTTTATTTCATACATTCACTTGGAGTTGTCCAAAATTAGAAAACTATGGCAGTTTTTATTTGATTTTTTAAAGCAGTCCTATGCCTGTCCATTGGCTGCAGCTCAACTCTCTTATCCTGTGTCTCTGAAGACTTGCTTCTTATAATAGATAAGACATTCATATAATGTTCATATTGATACTATCTGCTAGTATCCCTAATGACTTAATGATGATTATTTTAGGATGAACAATGTGCCACGCATAGTCTATAACTGAATTAGAGTCAATAGTAGGAAATTCAGTTCTATCCCTATATTGTTAAGACATATTTCTTACAATTTATAAAGCAGACATATGTCCTAAAATGCCGACACACGTGTTAATTATTTGTCTGGAAAATTTTAGAAACTTTTCTGAAACAATGTCGATATTATGTCATGTTTAAATATGTTATTCCAAGACTACTGTACAACTTATCACCTTTTCACAGACTACTAGATAAGTATTTGATCATTGCGGGTCTGGGGGTTGCCCCCCCCCCCCCACACACACACACAGATGACAAGAGGGTTCTTCTCGCTTAATGCGAATACATCAGCAGTCAAGCATGTAAGGGTGGATTCACATATATTAGTTGTCCTGCACAGTTTCCCTCTGGTGTGCCCCGGAGGGGAACTGATGCTAGAACTGATCCCATTAATTTCAGTGGGACAGTTCACAATCATCCAGTGTCTCAATTTTGACGCCAGATGATTGGACATGCCGGAGTGCATCGGACAGGGGAACGCAGCTTGCTGCATTCCTCAGTCCTCCCTCCAGAAACAATGGACACCGGAGGCCATACAACTGATGACAACTTGTGGTGTCCCGGTACCGTGTTGTATACATTACCTGTATAGAGGTCCCCATAGTCAGAGTCCCTAGGATGTCGGGGTCCCTCTTTTGTAGTTTTCCCCTTGTCACCTCTCAGTTAGTCAATGACTATATAACAGTTCTTATCAATATAAATATAAGTATAAGTATAGATATGTATATATTTAGTTATCTACCTGTTCGGAGAGTAGCAGGACCTGCGGGTCACGTAATCAGGTTAAAACTCTATGGTTTTGCTACAGGTTCCCGTGACGTGTTCACCCACAATGCACTGTAACGGTGAGTGACAGTCGTTACGGACCAATCAAAAACGGCCAGCCCCTGCCCATATAAGGGACCTGCGTCACCTTGATCGCTCTCTTGGGTTGCTGACTTTGGAAGAGGTAGGACCTCCGCAGCTTACAAGATGATCAACTAGGCCAAAGCCTTGCGGCCTAGGCCTTTAACATAGCGGATAGACTAAGCAATTCTCCGCTACTCATCGCAAGATCACTGGACCTAAATACTCCCCTAAATCCAGCGGATCTCTGCTATACAATCCTTAAGAAGCTAAATGGGGCTTATCTGATCCCAACCGACTGTCAATCGCTGCTCAAGCTATATGAAAAGAGACTCTGTTATCTGCACTGTGACTATTAAAGAAATTCTTCAGTAAAAGTTCCAGCAAGTTTTCAGTTAACAGTGGTTGTGGACAGTCCTTTATTTCTGCATCACCTATTGCTCTTGGGAAGAGTGGCAATAGGCCTATCAAGAACGCAGCATTTAACCCACACCCTGGCGTCACGAGTGACAAGGGTTAACAGCGCCCTTAACTATCCTGAACAGCAACACCCTAACTACCCTACATTCTCCCACAAGACTTTATCCTTTCATCCGCCACCTCAAACTTATCATCAGTTGTGGCATTACTTTCGGAGAGATATAGGCTTAGTTCACTTATGCCGGATGCCAGACATATGTGAACCCAGCCTAAACTTCCCAACCATGTTCTAATGTAGAAAGCTGAGTACAATGCTTGGCTATCTATTAGCTCAGGAATTCATGGTAAAAAGTATTTCTACTCACTATCCATTTTATTCTTATACACAAATGACATCATTCTTCTTCTCCCATGTATGTGACATGGTTAATTATGCTTTGATTTCCATACTCTATAGAGAGAGGAAGGCTCATACTCTGAAATGTCACATCTTTATGCATTTTGAAAGGATTGCTGTGAATGGAAATCTGAGATACGGCATTGTAGGAAGTCATATTCATGTTGTGTCGTGTGTAGAGCACTTTACTAAATTCATCCAGCCTTAGGCTGCCATTGATTTTCATTAGCAATTTCACTACTAAAATAAGTTTGGGCTGCCGTCTATTGAGCAATAGCAGGGTGCCGAGAAAAAAAAGTTTTTCTAGATGAAAGTGGTCATTAATGCTTATATGTGCTTTTCTTGTTCTATTTTTTTTAACCATTTTACATAAACACAGATAAAAATGGCAAAAGACTGTTACACTTCCATAGTTCAATTATTTTTATGTTTGTTGTCCATCAATAAATAGACTAAAGAAGTTTAACATGGTCTTGTACTACCCTTAGGCCTTGTCAGGTTGAGTGACCTGGGGGCTCCCCAACAAGGTCTCCCCCTGTTGGTTTTATAAAGGTGTGTGTGTCACTTTAATAACTAGACAGGATCCCTATGTATAGGTAGTATACAGGACCTGTGGGAGGTCTCAGGGACCTGTGTAAGTCTGTCACATGTTATGTTATGCAGTCACATGATTTGTTGTCACATGTTCTCCCAGAGAGTACCAGCTTAACCTATGACCCACAGCTTGACCAATGGGCTTTAGTCCAGCCCCCCACTATATAAAGGGGCAGCCATTACAATTTCTGGGAGAACAGATTCCATCTGCTACTGAGCACAGCAACCACCAGAGATCTCAGTACTGGAAGACCCCAAAAGCTACAGTCATTCCAGTAAGTCTCAAGTCTATGTCTGCTGTTACTACAAGTAGTCAAGTCCTGCACATAGTCAAGTCAAGTCAAGTCTAATTTCAAGTCAAGTTAACTACAAGTATATTGGTCCAGCAAGCTGCGAGGTCATCTGGGTTCTGGCCACCTCTCTGGGAATTCTGGCCTAAGCTGTGAAGATAATTACACCTGTCTTCTACTCAGTAAAGCCTCCGTTTAACCATAACTGGTTGTGGACTCTCATTTCACTTCTAGCAATTGGGATAGAAGAGAATCTGGGCATGTGGTGTTCCAGAACCCGAAAACCACACTGGCGTCATGAACACTAGGTGTTCATACCATCCAGCCCCCGGGGATAATGCCATCTGATCCCACCACTCACACCGCTACACCCGTGATCCACCACATATTCTTTTAGCAACAGAAGCATTATAGATTATAGAGTCCTAACTGTCCTGAGGAACATAAGTTAAATGGGCACTCTCATTAAAACAAATTTTTGCTATTGCACTCCTTATGGTAAATGAAAAAATCTTTCTAATATACTTGGTTAAAAAAAAAATGTCTATGTTTTATTTGTGTTTAAAAAAGCTCCCACTAGGTGTCTGCCACTTGTCCAGAGCACATTTACCACCTATCTCATGCACAGACTTTGTACTCCTGCTGGCCTGGCAGAAGTCCAAACACAGGAAATGCAGCCTGGAGTGCTGAGGGGGGGGGGTGTCCAGCCTTATCCAATCATAGCTCATCTCACACTTAACTGCCATTTGCAGTTGGTTGCAGAGTAAGGGAGGAAGTTCTCCCCTGTATGGCTTCAGATGATGTCACACCTGCTGGGTGACGCCCTTTCCAGCTTGTGAACCTGAACTTGAGGCTGAGCAGAAAATACAGAGCAATATCAAGGAAGAAACGTAAAAAAAAAAATGCAAGGGGTGGTTTATCACGATGGCGGCAGTGAACTGGGAGGATTATAACATTTTTCAAGTTAATGAGAGGTACTCTTTTAACTTGAGAAATACAGAGACAGAAAGATCTGGACAGAGATGGAAGCAGAGAGCACTGTGGTCTGACCAGAAAGAACTACATAACTTCCTATGTAGTATACAGCAGCTGATAGGTACTGGAATGATTAAGATTTTGAAATAGCATAATATACAATTCTGTATAACTTTTTCCCCTTTAAACAATTACAATTAAAGGGGTACTCCGGTGCTCCAGAGGCCGTGATTTTGACATCACACCCCCGCCCCTTGTGATGTCACGTCACATCCCCTCCCCTCCATTAAATGTGCTGTATCCATAGATTCCAATGCATACCTGAGAATATTCCAGGGTCAAAATTTCCATGGCAAAACATTCCCCGTGCAAGTTCAGTAGTGTAGATGGTGCAGTCCCACAGGCTGCTGAAACGTATTTTCTGGAGTGGAATTCTGGATACATAGTACGAATGGGACCTTAGAATTGAGGCCGAAAATATTTAATCAGACCAGAGGATCTTGTTTCTCCCAGTCTGACAGACCTTGGGGTTCTTTTTTGTCAACTCAAGGTGGGTGTCACGATGCCGGCTGGCAGGAGGTGGATCCTCTGTGCCAGAGAGGGATTGGCGTGGACCGTGCTAGTGGACCGGTTCTAAGTCACTACTGGTTTTCACCAGAGCCCGCCGCAAAGCGGGATGGTCTTGCTGCGGCGGTAGTGACCAGGTCGTATCCACTAGCAACGGCTCAACCTCTCTGACTGCTGAAGATAGGCGCGGTACAAGGGAGTAGACAGAAGCAAGGTCGGACGTAGCAGAAGGTCGGGGCAGGCAGCAAGGATCGTAGTCAGGGGCAACGGCAGGAGGTCTGGAACACAGGCTAGGAACACACAAGGAAACGCTTTCACTGGCACAATGGCAACAAGATCCGGCGAGGGAGTGCAGGGGAAGTGAGGTATACATAGGGAGTGCACAGGTGAACACACTGATTAGAGCCACTTGCGCCAATCAGCGGCGCAGTGGCCCTTTAAATCGCAGAGACCCGGCGCGCGCGCGCCCTAGGGAGCGGGGCTGCGCGCGCCGGGACAGGACCGACGGAGAGCGAGTCAGGTACGGGAGCCGGGGTGCGCATTGCGAGCGGGCGCCACCCGCATCGCGAATCGCATCCAGGCTGGAGGCGGTATCGCAGCGCACCGGGTCAGTGGATCTGACCGGAGCGCTGCAGTAGCGAGAGTGTAGCGAGCGCTCCGGGGAGGAGCGGGGACCCGGAGCGCTCGGCGTAACAGTGGGCATTTCTTTTATTTTAATAAAACATCATGTGCAAAAGTCAGTCTGAAAACTCTCTGTATTTCACCTATAAGAGTTGTCTGTTCTAAAAAATATTTCTCTATTAATAAAAAATACAGTGCACCCTCTTGAAACTTTCTCCATTATATTCTGAAGAAAACTCCTTGTTAATTTAAAATTGCCAGCATATGTAGGACGGATAGGGGAAGAAATTCCATTTGAGATCATAGAAGTCAGACACCTTTCATTGGGGACATTCATTTGTAGCTGTAAAACCACAATACAAGCAGTGATCGGTGAGCGGTAAGCTTTGTTTTTGGGAGGTGACACAAGTGTTGGATGACCACAGGGCAGCATTTTAATACCTAATACGGGAAAACATGACTTAATGAGCCCGCATGCCAGAAGAAATAGCTTTGTTTATACCTTTGTTATAAAATTAAGAAGTCTTTTTAAAAGGGACATGAAAAACTAGTTAAACTAGTTTTTTTTTTTTGACAAGTAAGCAATATATCTCCAGTGCACCAGTTGTAGCTCACCAACTTTCTGAAGATAACAGACATTTCTATAGTCTTTATTTTATACCAAAATGTATTATCAAACTTTAACGGGGTATTAACAACTATTACAAGGTATACTTTATCCTATGTAGAGGGGATAACAAGATAACAAGCAGATCACTGGGACCCAACATTAATCATGAGAACAGAGAACAGAGAATACTGCCCCATGTAAGAGACACAGTGATCAGCCAGCAAATGTCTTGTTCGTCTGTTCATCATGCAGACCTATAAATCATTATGTGTTGGCAGCACATATGTGCCGACTTTGGTGGAAGTGAATAGCCACATAGACAATCCAGCTTTCTTTAATCAGCATTTTATTGCTAATTATTGGTTTGTCTTAGGTTGTGTTTACATGTTGCAGTTGCATTGTTACTGTACTGCAGTGTTTTCACCATGATTTTGAAGTACCGTGATAATACTGCCAATGTTAACACAGTCTCAAGGGTCTTTTAAACAAGCACTGATCGATTTGTACATAGTACATCTGTCTGCCTAGTAAATGGACCCTTACTTACTGAGATGTGTTTGTTTTATATACTTAGACATAAAAAGGTACAGCACTGAAATGTTATATAGTATTTTTCAATCCACATTTTATACATACTACATGCTGAGGGTCTAACCAATAGTGTATCAGTATAGCTTCATAACTAACTTAAACCAAAGTTTTGTTTTATATACTGTAGCATTGTTGAAAAAGGACAACTTTTGTCCAACCTAGTCCCCTGCATTGTTGATCCAGAGGAAGTGAAGATCAGCATAGACCATCCACAGACAGGGCATCCTGATACCAGAGACTATGAGGGAGCGAGGAGTTAAAATGTTCCTGTCGTCAACAAAACTTTATATATAATGTAGATAATACAATTATATGTATATTTGTAATATACATTGGTTTAATAATGTGTATATTTATGGGTGAAAAAGTGCTGTCCCTGCAGCTATTGCCTGTGAGGAGTCCAAATGCAGGAAGTGAGGACAGGACAAGCAGGGCTCTGTGCAGGCTCCTGGTTTGTCAATGATCCTCATGTGCGAGCCGGGAGCGTGTCACAGATATTACTGCACAGAGGCCTGCTTGTCCTCACTGCACAGAGCCCTGCTTGTCCTCGGTGAACAGAGCCCTGCTTGTCCTCACTGCACAGAGGCCTGCTTGTCCTCAGTGTACAGAGCCCTGCTTGTCCTCACTGCACAGAGCCCTGATTGTCCTCACTGCACAGAGCCCTGCTTGTCCTCGCTGCACAGAGCCCTGCTTGTCCCCAGTGTACAGAGCCCTGCTTGTCCTCACTGCACAGAGCCCTGCTTGTCCTCACTGCACAGAGCCCTGCTTGTCCACCCTCACTTCCTGTATTTGGACTCATCATAGCGACACACAGGCAATAGCTGCAGGGAGAAAAATATACGCATTTTTTAACCAATGTATATTACAAATATACATATAATGGTATTATTTACGTTACATAAAATGTTTTTGTTGATGACAGGTACACTTTAAATGTTCCATTGATTAATTTAGCGGACTGGGCACATTAGGGTAAAAAAATAATCACAGGACAACCCCTTTAAGAATTATGTCAAGTCCATGCTACAAAGTGAGATTATTATTATTATTATTATTATTATTATTATTAAAATACAATGGTGGTTTATGTTTTTTGGTGCAGTTTTGGTGTTTGCATGTAAAAAAAAAATAAAAAAAAATAAAAAAATATATATATATATATATATATATATATATATATATATATTACAATGGATAAACAGGATGTGTATCTTTATGTCAAATGTGACAAACACATTGAAGACCATAAGACACAAGAAAGTGCAGAAGGCTGGATGAGTCAAGGAGATCACATACAAATCATATAGATATTGGTGCTGGGACATTTAAAAAGACATTTGCAACTAATTGTGCTAAAAAGGAACTGCGGCCATTCCACCCAAAATGATATGTTACTATCCTTAAACAACGAAGGGATCCCTGATTACATAGCTTTTTACATAGTCTTGATACTTGCTCTTGTGCTTAAGATATGTGGGTTTATCTGACAATTCAGGGAATCAGTCAGATGGGCGTGAAACTAATTTTATAGGAGTTAACATTAGGTGATGAGTGTGACTTTATGCCCCCTGACTGAATACACCCGCCTATAACCTGATGAATATTTAATTGTCAGACAAAATAGAAACACACCTGTCTTGAGAATGAAAGGTTGGATCAAGAAACTGTAGAAAAGTGTGTAATCACCGTAAAAACTGTTATATATTACTCAGTACCTCATCTTGATCATGTACATGTAATTGTTATGTCTCTATCACCCCATATTTCACTAAAAAAACGTATATTACAGCTGCTCAATGTCTTTTTAATTGTCCCAAAGGGAGGGGGTGTGTCCTTCTCTTGCCTGCCCTGTGATGACTCCTCTTACTCTGCTGATTCAGCCCTGCTCTGTAACCCTTTCCTCTCTGGTTTTATGCTGTACACACAGACACAATTGGGGGAGATTTATCAATAGTGTTGAGCGGCATAGGCCATATTCAAATTCGCGAATATTCGCAAATATATGGACGAATATTCGTCATATATTCGTGAATATTCGCATATTCGTTATATTCTCGTTTTATTTTCGCATATGGGAACATTCACGTATGCGAAAATTAACATATGTGAAAATAAGCATATACAAAATTAACATACGTGAAAATTTGCATATGCGAAAATTAGCATATGCTAATTTTCGCATATGCAAATTTTTGCACGCCAGTCTCACACAGTAGTATTACAGCCTTCTTTACACCACACAAGCTGGAAGCAGAGAGGGGTGATCACTGTGATGTTTACTGTGAAGAAAAAAAAAAAAAAAAACGAATATTTGTAATTACGAATATATAGCGCTATATTCGCGAAATTCGCGAATTCGCGAATATGCGATATTCGCGAATATCAAAAGGATTTAGACAATTTTTTCCCGTCTAAAATTGTCGCACAGAAAGTCGCAGTCTAAATACATGCAACCTTTTCGCGACTTTTTCTTTAGAGGATTTTTAGTTCATGATGAACTCTAGGCTTTTATAGATGGAAACATGCATTGTTGCTGAATATATTGCTGAAAATACGCTGAAATGTCAGACCATGCTGGGACTTGTAGTTTTGGAATAGTTGGAGGCACAGTGTTTGGAGAACTCTTTTTTACAGCAGTGTTGCCTTCAGCTGTGTGCCTACAGCTTTTGCATCCTTTGACTGCCAAGATATGCCTAGAGTTGTAGTTTTGGAACAGCTGGAGGCACATGATTGGTAAAGCTCTGTGTTAGGCTAGGTTCACACTATGGAATTTCTGCCTGCAATTACACTTTGATTACACAATTGCAGGCAGAAATTCTGCTTACTAAAAAGTATAGTATAATGAATGGGTTTCCATTCACAAATTCACACTTCAGCATTTGTGAAGCGGAATTCGTTGCTCATTCTTCTGGTGGAAACACTCACGGAAGACATTGCAGTCTATTGGAGTCTGCAGTGTCCGCGCGGTCCTGATTCAGTCAGCGCTGGCCGCACTCGAAATCTCCGGAGATTTTGCAGTGTGAACCTAGGCTTACAGCAGTGTTGCTGCAGGCTGTGTTCCTCCCGCAGCCTTGTCAATCAGCCTTCTTGTGTCCATGACCCTTGGACAAGCTGATGCTGCTGTGGGACTCATGAGTGTCCCAGGAAGTATGGGGACCCCTAGTGGTGGGATTTTCAAAGGCAGTTTTCTTTAGTAAAATGTGAACATTTTTAAAAGAAGTATATTAGAAAAACGATTGTTTTGCCAAGATGTACAACATATAAAAAGTTTTTATATTTGACAGTGCCCATTTAAGATGTTATTCAGGATTAGAAAAACATAGCTGCTTTCTTCCAAAAACAGCGCCATATTTGTCCTCAGGTTGAGTGTGTTATTAGCGTTTGACTAGATTCACCTGTGGTCACCTGAAATAAATTTGTTATTGTAACCTTTGTCACATACTTATCTATCACATACCTATTTGTAGCATATTGGTCCCCTAGCCTCCCATTGCTGATATATAAGGCATTGTAGTCCTTTTGACGGTTCAGATAATCTGAAGCAGGAACCATGATTACAATGTGACTTGTGTTCAATATGGTGACTGTAATAGGAGTGCGCATGTTTAATATTCGTGGACAATTATTTGGCGCTGGTTGCGCTCTTATGAGATCCTGTTCACTAAGCACACTGAATACACACCCCCTGACATTAAATATTCACATCCTCATCTCATTTTCTTGAATTGGCCACATGTCTTCTATACGATTCTGCCCCAATGTAGTAAAACTGTTCACTTAATACAGCCACCTATTGTTTTCGCATGGTGTAACCACTGATGCGTGATCCTATTGATGTGTGCAAAATATTGTAGTTTTCTATATCTGTCACGTTAGGTTGTGAACAGCAGTGCAGCTCGATCTCACCCCAACCACTGTCCTTGCCAACTTGGATGATCCACCCTAAGCGACAGTCCCCAACTGGACAACTGTACCTATACTCACTAAGTGCTAGACATGTGGGATTCATTTCATTCCGAATCCAAATTCGTACGAATCTTTGGAAATTCCAAAAGTTGGAGCATCGGATTTTCCGACTTGCAATGTGCCCGAAGTCATACGAAACCGAAACTTCTGGGCATAAATTTCAGAATTGGAACACATTTACGATTTTGAAATGTACGAAGCTTACGATCGCAAACGAACCGATTGTAAAAACGATTGTGCGTTCGAATGACCGAAGACACAATTAAACACGTGACTGCTTTCTAACCAATCATATGTATTTTTCAGCTGCTGGGGGTTGTATTGTGGGTTATCATGTGACTTCTCTTTGTGGGTTAGAGAAGTGGATAGAAAGTGTTGTTGACATCTGTGCTAAAGACTTAGATTTATCTTTGCCATCCTTAGTTTATTTAGTTTTTTTTTTCATTTATCTTAGTTGTAGTGAGTGAGAGGATCTTATTTTGTTTATTATTTTCTGTTTTTTTGCGCTGTGAGATTAGATTGTTGTTCTTTTGCTTTTTCCCCCCCTCATCTGTGTCCTTCATTTCACATTTCTTTTCTTATTTTGGGGTTTAGTTAATCTAGGTGTTCTTTTCTTGGGGTGTGTACTAATTTAGTAAATTTTAGTAATTTTGTGCCACAGGCAGGCATTTTATAATTCTGAAGGATCTGATCTGATCTGTGATTGTATTGTGACTGCCACAACTTCAAATCAGCCTCATACTGTTGTGACCTAGATTCCTTGTTGTTGTGCATTGTTTAGAGTCACAAACAATGTCGAATCCTGGTGGCTCTGATAGTGCTCGCTGTCGACCTTCTGTCAGCTTATCTCAACTCAGCTCCCCTCCTGTGAGGCTCAGGAGGACAGGCAGTATCAGCTCAGCTGGCACAAGCATAGCATCTGCTAGAAGCCGAAAATGCCATGGAGCCAAGAGCTGCCTACAACTCTTTAAAGATTTGCCCCCTAGAACCACCTGCACATCCTTAACCAAAAGTGACGTTACTACCACCGCTTCCGCCACATCTGCTGCTGTGAGCATAGTGCCTTACATGTTTTATGGCCAGGTGAAAGCTGTGCAAGGTGCAAGGCATCCACGCCTTCAAGCATTTTGGATATTATTTCACTTTTTAAGACTTCATTGCAAAAAACGAAATCATCAGGATAAGGGACTTTTTTTCAAAAGTGACAGGCATGTACTTTTATAAGCGTACTACTTAACCCTAAGAAGGGCAATTCTGCTATGTACAAATAATCGCGTGAATACGAAGAAATTACGAACAATCGGAAATTAAGAAAGAATCGGGAAATCCGAATCCGATTCCGAACCCGATTCCGATCCGAATCCTATTCGGAACACGATTACGATCCCCCAACATAACTAAATTTGTTAAAAACAAAAAAAATGAAATCTGAAATGATATGAAACATAACTAAACAAATTTTTTGCCAGTGCACATGCCTACTAAGTGCACAGGGAGCTAATGGGAGGGTAAGACGGGCCAGGTTAAAACCATGCTGTCAAATCAAGGACTGAGTCACTACACAGAAAGGGATAACCAGGATATGGGTCAGAGGGTCAGAGCCAGGAGGACTATGCAGCACAGAATCAGAACCCAAAGCAAGAACAACAGCAAGCAGAGGTCAAATCAGGAGACCAAGGATCAGGTCCAAATCGGCAGGCATAAGGCAGAATCATGGAACTAACAAAAGGTGAGATCCAGGAAACAGTACAATAAAAAAGACAAATGCCTTTTAGGAATAGACACCACCGTCACAGACATGGAACGCCAGTGCCACAAATGAGCGTAGTGTTATGTAATGGGCCAGGATAGCAGGGAGAAGGCGGGGCCCGGGCCCATTACATGACACTGCTCTCAGCATATCAGCGGCCGAGGCGGGACATCGCAGAGGCCGCAATAAGCTGAGCTCAATGCAATGTGTCTGGCTCCAGGATTCAGTAGAAGACCAGGCCAGAAGACAGAAGAGCGATATCAGAAAGTGAGGAAAGAAAACACATTTCACCAGAGTACTCCTTTAGCATAACCTCTAGCATTTACACCCTATTCTATAAGTTACCACTCATTTGACTATTTCAGTGCAGACAACCAAATAATGAAATCCCTATATTTCTGGAATGGGAGGGCATAGTAAGAAATTAAAAACACTATAGGAATCAGTATATTTGAGGCTATTAAATTATCCAAAAAGCTCAATTTTTCAACCCAACAAAGGAGCTATTTAAGTGATTGAAATTCTGAAAGGTGTGTCCTGAATTTTGTCAAGATCCTTACATATTACATATTACATACTCACAAGAAACATTGTGGAAATGCTGTGTATAACAAACCGGATACATGTTCACCATGTAGGGAAAAACGATTCATGCTGGGTACATGTGTACGTTAGTATTTAGGTCACCCTTTTTTCATGTATGAATAAAAAATAGTGGTTGTTGGGATGAGCTAATGGCCATAGTCTTTTTCTTCTAGTCTATTTCTAAATACAGGGCTGTCAATGGTTTTCTTGATGGAGAGATCAGCTGTAGGAAACAGGATATTTTTTATCCTATTAACCTTGTCTTATTAAAAAGGGATATTATAACACTTGATCCTTCTACTTACACAAATAATAATTTCTTTTTTATGTCATTTAAACTTAAAGGAAAAAAGGGGACATTTGTCATCCTAATTTCAGAAGCAGAAATGTGTCATATTACCCATGATCCTTTGTATCAAACAATAATAGCTGCATTCTCAGCTGGTAACCCAAGCCCTTACAGACATATTGCCTGAACTAGGGACCTTGGTTTTCCAGGCAATGTTCTGAGTATCGTAATATTTTTTGATTCATTTATGCCATTTACAATGTCATTTGAAGCAATGTCATTTGAAGTTAATAAAAATACACACTAATTTTATTTGCTTATATACTTTTATTTGCTTATATACAGCATGGGCTAGTATAAGAGAATAATGTAGATGTTCTTGTATATGCCTTGTGCTTACCTGTTTTAGCTGATGTGGCAGGCATATTAGATGCAAATTTATCACTGAAATGACTTAATACTGCTGCTTGCCTTTCCCATGAAGCTTCAGACTGTACAGAGAGAGGTTGTGGAGATTTATCGCTGCAGCTGGTCATCTATTTAGACATCCGGGCCGACATCTATAATTGTTTTTAGACTTTTTTCAGTCTAGAAAAGGCGCAAAAAAGGTGCAATCTGGGTTTATTTGCATCTTTTTTGTGCCTTCTGGTTTACACATTTCTGCTGATTTTGAGTTGCAATCCACTGATTTTGGCAATACACACGATACGGAAGGGATTTATGAACTTTTTGTGAAAAGGAACAAGAAAAGGTGCAAAGCCACTGAAAAGTCTCTAAACTTCACCAGCCCAGACCTAGCTTATCTTTTTGGTGTATGTGAAGAGTAAAATTTCAGAAAATGCGTACCTGAACAGAATTTATGAAATGCTCTGAGACCATTTAATAAATTTGGTGCTCCTACACATTACTAGCACACAAAAAGGTGTAGAAAAATGCTTCACTTACACCTAAAATGATGAATGACCCCCCCCCCCATCAATAGATTTGTATATCGACTATACAGTATATTTTGATCCCATAAAGATAGCAGCAACATATAGATGCTGGGACAGCAGGGATTTGGTAGCAAGCAAGATTCATCAGGTGGGTAATAATGTCATCCTGTAGTACACAGGAAATAAGTTAAGCCAGGACTGACACCTTCTGACATCATAAGCCATGGAACTTTATGTGGCTGGAGATCTCATAACCCAATTTAAAATAATGAAACGCATAGATGCAGTAGAGCTAGAATAAAACTAACGGCACTGTATGACTAGTGATGGTGAGTGTGCATGATTTGGCCAAAAAAGTACTTCTTTAACTAGTTAAGGATGCAGGGAGTACAGGTGCGCCCCGTTCCCGAGTCCTTAAGGACGGAGGGTGTACCTGTACATCCTGAGTCCCGTTAAAGGGGTTTAAACCGTTCTCACAACCGGAGAATGCTTTAAACCCAGTGGGTCCCGGCTGCCGATCGGGCCGATGTCTGGCATTAACCCTTTAGACGCTGCAATCAAAGTTGATCGCTGCATCTAAATTGAAAGTAAAACAATCCCGGCAGCTCTGCGGAGCTGATCAGGACTATTGTGACAGAATCGCCATGTCCCGATCAGCTTACTGGACAACAGGAGGGTCCTCACCTGCCTCCTGGCCATCTGATTGGCAATCTACTGCTTCAAGACAAGTCAGCAGGCTGGAGCAGCAGAGCACCGATAACACTGATTAATGCTATGCTATGGCACATCATTGATCAGTGTATGCAATCAAAAGATGGCATGGTATAAAATTAGTGCCCTCTATGCTCTCCTCTTAGACGAGGTCTCGACGGAACCCCTGTCCTTTCGTTCTTCCTGGGAGAAAGAGCTAAACAGATCATTCTCAGAGGAAGACTGGGATAGGGCGTTGAACGTGTGCCATCGTACGTCGATTTCGTGTAAAGCGCAGGAAACAAATTATAAAGTTCTCACAAGATGGTACCGAGTGCCTGCATTGCTGTCAAAATCTACCCCTCAGTTCCAGATACTTGCTGGCGGTGTGGTGGTAGTGGCGGCACGATGTCACATGTTTGGCTGATGTGTCCTGCACTTGACACTTTTTGGTCGAACGCCCTGAGTGTTTTGTCCCGCTTCACCCCCAACTCCCTTTCTAAGATGCCTGAATTAATCCTTTTTTCCATACTGCCGAACTCGGTCCCTTACCACACTGCTCGCTTGTTACGATACCTCCTCCTAGCTGCCAGAATGTTAGTACCCAGATAGTGGAAATCGACCTCACCGCCATCAATTTCATCCTGGTTTCTGGAAATATCACATATTTGTAGAATGGAGGAACTTACAGCTGATAATCATAAACAGATTGACAAATTCCACGATATATGGGGTCCATGGCTTAGTTATATGGCCTCCCCGGAATAAGTTAGCTCCCACCTAGCTAGTTAAAAACTGAACACCTCTATCACTTTGTAACCTGAGTCCGGAGGTTCCTGGCTGCCCACCGTCTGCAGGGTAAGTTGACGAGCTTCAGTCTACAAGATGCAACCCTCTCCCTTACACTTTTCGGATTTTCCCTCTTTCCTCTTCTTTCCTCTTTGCTTTTCTTCTTCCTTCTTCCAGCTCTACCCCCCACATTGCCTGACTTGGGCCTGTTGATGTCTAGTAAACTGCATCCTATGCATGTCATGAGAGATTGTAGACCATTATGATGTGCGTTGTGTGTTATATTTCCTGAACCTGAAACGCTACAATGTGATGCACTACCATGCTAAGGCTCTTAACAGTTTGTTTCAGTTACCAAGTGTTCTTCATATGGATGTATGTGGAACCCACGAATTGTGGGCATCTTCAGCTGGAAGACATTTGACTTTGATGTTTGATTACTTTTGTTCTTTGTGCTTTAAAACAAATAAAAAACTTATGAAAAAAATAAAAAATAAAAAATAAAAAGATTGCATGGTATAGCCCCCCAGGTGTCAGAATATGACAATTTTAAACATATAAATGTTGGTGCATGTAAGTATAATTTTTTTAAAGTAGTAAAATAAATAAAACCTACATAAATTGGGTATCCCTGTAACCACATGGACCTCCAGAACAAAAGATAAAGTGTCATTTTTACCGAAAAAAAAGTGCACTGCTTAGAAACGGAAGCTGCAAAATGGCGTTTTTTTTTTTTTTTTTCATTTTACTTCACAAATATATTTTTTGGCTTGTTTCACCGCAGATTATATGTTACGCCGAGCGCTCCGGGTCCCCGCTCCTCCCCGGAGCGCTCGCAACATCCTCGCTACTGCAGCGCCCCGGTCAGATCCACTGACCGGGTGCGCTGCGATACCGCCTCCAGCCGGGATGCGATTCGCGATGCGGGTGGCGCCCGCTCGCGAGGCGCACCCCGGCTCCCGTACCTGACTCGCTCTCCGTCGGTCCTGTCCCGGCGCGCGCGGCCCCGCTCCCTAGGGCGCGCGCGCGCCGGGTCTCTGCGATTTAAAGGGCCACTGCGCCACTGATTGGCGCAGTTGATCTAATTAGTGTGTTCACCTGTGCACTCCCTATGTATACCTCACTTCCCCTGCACTCCCTCGCTGGATCTTGTTGCCATTGTGCCAGTGAAAGCGTTTCCTTGTGTGTTCCTAGCCTGTGTTCCAGACCTCCTGCCGTTGCCCCTGACTACGATCCTTGCTGCCTGCCCCGACCTTCTGCTACGTCCGACCTTGCTCTTGTCTACTCCCTTGTACCGCGCCTATCTTCAGCAGTCAGAGAGGTTGAGCCGTTGCTAGTGGATACGACCTGGTTACTACCGCCGCTGCAAGACCATCCCGCTTTGCGGCGGGCTCTGGTGAATACCAGTAGTAACTTAGAACCGGTCCACTAGCACGGTCCACGCCAATCCCTCTCTGGCACAGAGGATCCACCTCCTGCCAGCCGAATCGTGACAGTAGATCCGGCCATGGATCCCGCTGAAGTTCCACTGCCAGTTGTCGCCGACCTCACCACGGTGGTCGCCCAGCAGTCGCAACAGATAGCGCAACAAGGCCACCAGCTGTCTCAACTGACCGTGATGCTACAGCAGCTACTACCACAGCTTCAGCAATCATCTCCTCCGCCAGCTCCTGCACCTCCTCCGCAGCGAGTGGCCGCTTCCGGCCTACGACTATCCTTGCCGGATAAATTTGATGGGGACTCTAAGTTTTGCCGTGGCTTTCTTTCACAATGTTCCCTGCACTTGGAGATGATGTCGGACCAGTTTCCTACTGAAAGGTCTAAGGTGGCTTTCGTAGTCAGCCTTCTGTCTGGGAAAGCTCTGTCATGGGCCACACTGCTCTGGGACCGCAATGACCCCGTCACTGCCTCTGTACACTCCTTCTTCTCGGAAATTCGAAGTGTCTTTGAGGAACCTGCCCGAGCCTCTTCTGCTGAGACTGCCCTGCTGAACCTGGTCCAGGGTAATTCTTCCGTTGGCGAGTACGCCATCCAATTCCGTACTCTTGCTTCCGAATTATCCTGGAATAATGAGGCCCTCTGCGCGACCTTTAAAAAAGGCCTATCCAGCAACATTAAAGATGTTCTGGCCGCACGAGAAATTCCTGCTAACCTGCATGAACTCATTCATCTAGCCACTCGCATTGACATGCGTTTTTCCGAAAGGCGTCAGGAGCTCCGCCAGGATATGGACTTTGTTCGCACGAGGCGTTTTTTCTCCCCGGCTCCTCTCTCCTCTGGTCCTCTGCAATCCGTTCCTGTGCCTCCCGCCGTGGAGGCTATGCAAGTTGACCGGTCTCGCTTGACACCTCAAGAGAGGACACGACGCCGCATGGAGAATCTTTGCCTGTACTGTGCCGGTACCGAACACTTCCTGAAGGATTGTCCTATCCGTCCTCCCCGCCTGGAAAGACGTACGCTGACTCCGCACAAAGGTGAGACAGTTCTTGATGTCAACTCTGCTTCTCCACGCCTTACTGTGCCTGTGCGGATATCTGCCTCTACCTTCTTCTTCTCTACTATGGCCTTCTTGGATTCCGGATCTGCAGGAAATTTTATTTTGGCCTCTCTCATCAACAGGTTCAACATCCCGGTGACCAGTCTCGCCAGACCCCTCTACATCAATTGTGTTAACAATGAAAGATTGGACTGTACCGTACGTTACCGCACGGAGCCCCTCCTAATGTGCATCGGACCTCATCACGAAAAAATTGAGTTTTTGGTCCTCTCCAATTGCACTTCCGAAATTCTCCTTGGACTACCGTGGCTTCAACGCCATTCCCCAACCCTTGATTGGTCCACAGGAGAGATCAAGAGCTGGGGTACTTCTTGTTTCAAGGACTGTCTTAAACTGGTTCCCAGTACTCCCTGCCGTGACCCTGTGGTTCCCCCTGTAACCGGTCTCCCTAAGGCTTATATGCTGACGTATTTTTCAAAAAACAAGCTGAGACTTTACCTCCTCACAGGCCTTATGACTGTCCTATTGACCTCCTCCCAGGCACTACTCCACCCCGGGGCAGAATTTATCCTCTGTCCGCCCCAGAGACTCTTGCTATGTCTGAATACATCCAGGAAAATTTAAAAAAGGGGTTTATCCGCAAATCCTCCTCTCCTGCCGGAGCTGGATTTTTCTTTGTGTCCAAAAAAGATGGCTCCCTACGTCCTTGCATTGATTACCGCTGACTTAATAAAATCACGGTAAAGAACCGCTACCCCCTACCTCTTATCTCAGAACTCTTTGATCGTCTTCAAGGTGCCCACATCTTTACCAAACTGGACTTAAGAGGTGCTTATAATCTCATTCGCATCAGGGAGGGGGACGAATGGAAAACTGCATTTAACACTAGAGATGGACACTTTGAGTATCTGGTCATGCCCTTTGGCCTGTGCAACGCCCCTGCCGTCTTCCAAGACTTTGTTAATGAAATTTTTCGTGATCTCTTATATTCCTGTGTTGTCGTGTATCTGGACGATATTCTGATTTTTTCTGCCAACTTAGAGGAACACCGCCAGCATGTCCGCATGGTTCTTCAGAGACTTCGAGACAATCAACTTTATGCCAAAATGGAGAAATGTCTGTTTGAATGTCAATCTCTTCCTTTCCTAGGATACTTGGTCTCTGGCCAGGGACTACAAATGGACCCAGATAAACTCTCTGCCGTCTTAGATTGGCCACGCCCCTCCGGACTCCGTGCTATCCAACGTTTTTTGGGGTTCGCCAATTATTACAGACAATTTATTCCTCATTTTTCCACTATTGTGGCTCCTATCGTGGCTTTAACCAAGAAGAATGCCAATCCTAAGTCCTGGTCTCCTCAAGCGGAAGACGCATTTAAACGGCTCAAGTCTGCCTTTTCTTTTGCTCCCGTGCTCTCCAGACCTGACCCATCTAAACCCTTCCTATTGGAGGTTGATGCCTCCTCAGTGGGAGCTGGAGCAGTCCTTCTACAAAAAAATTCTTCCGGGCATGCTGTTACTTGTGGTTTTTTTTCTAGGACCTTCTCCCCGGCGGAGAGGAACTACTCCATCGGGGATCGAGAACTACTGGCCATTAAATTGGCACTTGAGGAATGGAGGCATTTGCTGGAGGGATCAAAATTTCCAGTTATCATTTACACCGACCACAAGAATCTCTCCTATCTCCAGTCTGCCCAACGGCTGAATCCTCGCCAGGCCAGGTGGTCTTTGTTCTTTGCCCGTTTTAACTTTGAAATTCATTTTCGCCCTGCCGACAAGAACATTAGGGCCGATGCTCTCTCTCGTTCCTCGGATGCCTCGGAAGTAGAGGTCTCTCCGCAACACATCATTCCTCCTGACTGTCTGATCTCCACTTCTCCAGCCTCCATCAGGCAAACTCCTCCAGGGAAGACCTTCGTTTCTCCACGCCAACGTCTCGGGATTCTCAAATGGGGTCACTCCTCCCACCTCGCTGGCCATGCGGGCATCAAAAAGTCCTTGCAACTCATCTCTCGCTTCTATTGGTGGCTGACTCTGGAGACGAATGTTGTTGATTTTGTGCGGGCCTGTACTGTCTGTGCCCGGGATAAGACTCCTCGCCAGAAGCCTGCTGTTCTCCTTCATCCTCTGCCTGTCCCCGAACAGCCTTGGTCTCTGATTGGTATGGATTTTATTACAGACTTACCCCCATCCCGTGGCAACACTGTTGTTTGGGTGGTCGTTGATCGATTTTCCAAGATGGCACATTTTATTCCTCTTCCTGGTCTTCCTTCAGCGCCTCAGTTGGCAAAACAATTTTTTGTACACATTTTTCGTCTTCACGGTTTGCCCACGCAGATCGCCTCGGATAGAGGCGTCCAATTCGTGTCAAAATTCTGGAGGGCTCTCTGTAAACAACTCAAGATTAAATTAAACTTCTCTTCTGCTTATTATCCTCAATCCAATGGGCAAGTAGAAAGAATTAACCAGGTCCTGGGTGACTATTTACGGCATTTTGTTTCCTCCCGCCAGGATGACTGGGCAGATCTTCTACCATGGGCCGAATTCTCGTACAACTTCAGAGTCTCTGAATCTTCTTCTAAATCCCCATTTTTCGTGGTGTACGGCCGTCACCCTCTTCCCCCCCTCCCTACTCCCTTGCCCTCTGGTTTGCCCGCTGTGGATGAAGTGACTCGTGATCTTTCCACCATATGGAAAGAGACCCAAAATTCTCTTTTACAGGCTTCATCTCGCATGAAAAAGTTTGCCGATAAGAAAAGAAGAGCTCCCCCCATTTTTTCTCCCGGAGACAAGGTATGGCTCTCCGCTAAATATGTCCGCTTCCGTGTCCCCAGCTACAAACTGGGACCACGCTATCTTGGTCCTTTCAAAATCTTGTGCCAAATTAATCCTGTCTCTTACAAACTTCTTCTTCCTCCTTCTCTTCGTATTCCTAATGCCTTTCATGTCTCTATTCTTAAACCACTCATCATCAACCGTTTCTCTCCCAAACTTGTTTCTCCCACTCCTGTTTCCGGTTCTTCTGACATCTTCTCCGTGAAGGAGATACTGGCCTCCAAGACGGTCAGAGGGAAAAAAAATTTTTGGGTTGATTGGGAGGGCTGTGGTCCTGAAGAGAGATCCTGGGAACCTGAGGACAACATCCTAGACAAAAGTCTGGTCCTCAGGTTCTCAGGCTCCAAGAAGAGGGGGAGACCCAAGGGGGGGGGTACTGTTACGCCGAGCGCTCCGGGTCCCCGCTCCTCCCCGGAGCGCTCGCAACATCCTCGCTACTGCAGCGCCCCGGTCAGAACCACTGACCGGGTGCGCTGCGATACCGCCTCCAGCCGGGATGCGATTCGCGATGCGGGTGGCGCCCGCTCGCGATGCGCACCCCGGCTCCCGTACCTGACTCGCTCTTCGTCGGTCCTGTCCCGGCGCGCGCGGCCCCGCTCCCTAGGGCGCGCGCGCGCCGGGTCTCTGCGATTTAAAGGGCCACTGCGCCACTGATTGGCGCAGTTGTTCTAATTAGTGTGTTCACCTGTGCACTCCCTATGTATACCTCACTTCCCCTGCACTCCCTCACCGGATCTTGTTGCCATTGTGCCAGTGAAAGCGTTTCCTTGTGTGTTCCTAGCCTGTGTTTCAGACCTCCTGCCGTTGCCCCTGACTACGATCCTTGCTGCCTGCCCCGACCTTCTGCTACGTCCGACCTTGCTCTTGTCTACTCCCTTGTACCGCGCCTATCTTCAGCAGTCAGAGAGGTTGAGCCGTTGCTAGTGTATACGACCTGGTTACTACCGCCGCTGCAAGACCATCCCGCTTTGCGGCGGGCTCTGGTGAATACCAGTAGTAACTTAGAACCGGTCCACTAGCACGGTCCACGCCAATCCCTCTCTGGCACAGAGGATCCACCTCCTGCCAGCCGAATCGTGACATTATGTTATAAAATACCGTATTTATCGGGGTATACCATGCACCGGCCTATAACACGCACCCTCATTTTACCAAGGATATTTGGGTAAAAAAAGTTTTTTACCCAAATATCCTTGATAAAATGAGGGTACGTGTGTGTGCATGTGTATACCCAGATACACTGTTTCTGACCCCGCAGAAGCCCCCAGGAAAGGCAGGGGGAGAGAGGCCTTTGCTGCCCGCTTCTCTCCCCCGCCTTTCCTGGGGTCTAGAGCCCTGCTGCCACCGCTTCTCTCCCCCTGGCTATTGGCGCCGCTGCCCCTTCTCTCCCCCTGGCTATCGGCAATGGGGCAGCGGCGCCGATAGCCAGGGGGAGAGAAGGGGCAGCGGCACTCATTGCCTCCCCCATCCCCGGTTTTATAATTACCTGTTGCCGGGGTCGGGTCCGCGCTGCTTCTGGCCTCCGGTGTGGCGTCCCCTGCGTCGTTGCTAAGCGCTGCGAGACACAATGACGAGTGACATCTTCAACATGGTGTCACTCGTCATTGCGCCGCGCCGTGCAGCGCGTAGCAACGACGTAGTACGCCACACCGGAGGCCAGAAGCAGCGCAGACCCGACCCCGGCAACTGGTAATTATACAACGGGGGATGGGGGAGGCAACGGGGCAGCGGCACCGATAGCCAGGGGGAGAGAACCGGCGGCAGCAGGGCTCTAGACCCCAGGAAAGGCAGGGTGAGAGAAGCGGGCAGCGACGGCCTCTCTCCCCCTGCCTTTCCTGGGGGCTTGTGCGGGGTCAGAAAAACCGGGGATGGGGGGAGGCAATGGGGCAGCGGCGCCGGCAGTCTCTGGACCCCAGGATAGGCAGGGGCAGAGAAGCTGGCAGCGACAGCAGGTCTCTGCACCTGCAAAAGCCGCTGCAGTTCATTGATTTAAAGCGCCCACTTTAAATCATTGAACTGCAGCGGCTTATCGGCGTGTAACACGCAGATAGACTTTAGGCTAAAAAACGCTGATAAATACGGTAAGTAATGTTATAACAAAGTACAATTGGTGATGCAAAAAACAAGCCCTTATATGTGTCTGTAGGTGCAAAATTTAACGCGTTATGATTTTTAGAAGGTGAGGAGGAAAAAACGAAAGTGCAAAAACAAAAATTGTTTTAAGTCCTTAAGGTGAAAGGTGTTAATAAAAAGAACACACCTATTGTATATTGGAAAGCAACATTATACTTTACGTTGCCGTGTTCCTCTTGTGATTGTTTTGATACTTTTGCTCCTTTTCAGGACTATAGACGTGATCATGTCTTAGTTTATATGTGTAGGTGTTGCATATAGGGTTTATGGGAGGAATTACTAAAACTGTCAGTCTTTAGTACCATCCCTCTGCCATTGCATTTGTCAGATTCCTTCTGCCCCTGCAGCTGATGCCCAAAGCCCTACACTTAGAAATCGACACTAATTCATAGCTAGCGTTGATTTTTCCTGTAGTTCACTGTAGTTACTGGTGTATAGTGTGGAAGTCTGTTAAGCTATGGAGGTGAGCCCAGAGTAAAACCATAAAAAGTCTCTCATTTTTGTGCAAATATTTGCTACTTTTATATGCTAAAAACAAGCATACAAGAAATGATTAATCCCCTCCCCCTATGAGTCTGGCACTTATGGGGTCATATACCCAGAAAAAAACACCAGTTGAGAACAATATATATCGATAAAAAATGACAATACTTGCAAATAGCCAGGAGAACACAGAGTAAATACATAATACAATCCATAGTAGGATATACTACAGCATAGTGGTAATACCTAGGACCACCACAAATTGGAGATATTGCAAGAGTATCATGAATATTTGACAGCAATAGACAATATACAGTGGTCCCTCAACATACGCTGGTAATCCGTTCCAAACGGACCGTCGTTTGTTGAAACCATCGTATGTTGAGGGATCCGTGCAATGTAAAGTATAGGACAGTGGTCTACAACCTGCGGACCTCCAGATGTTGCAAAACTACAACACCCAGCATGCCCGGACAGCCGTTGGGCATGCTGGGTGTTGTAGCTTGGCAACATCTGGAGGTCCGCAGGTTGCGGATCACTGTTAGAGGAAGTTGTACTCACCTGTCCCCGCCGCTCCGGACCCATCACCGCTCGTCACCGCTGCCCTGGATGTCGCCTTCCATCGCTGACGCCGCGTCCCCGAGGTGTCCCCGACGCTCCGGCAAGGCCTCTGCTTCCCCGGCATTCTCGCTTTCCGTCGTCGCCATCACATCGCTACGCGCTAAGCTCCTATTGGATGATGGGACGGCATGCGCAGCGACGTGATTACGATGGAGAGCGCCGACGATGCAGGGGATCCTGAAGAGGACGCGCCGGAGCCCCGAGGACAGGTAAGTGATCGTCAGCGGACCACACGGGGCACCGTAAACGGCTATCCGGTGGCAGCTGAAGCAGTCTGTGCTGTCGGATAGCCGTTTATGCGATGGCCCCGACATACAAAAGCATCCTATGTTGATGCTCCCTTCAACATGCGATGGCCTCTGAGAGGCCATCGCATGTTGAAATTATCGTATGTCGGGGCCATCGTAGGTCGAGGGGTCACTGTACGGTCAAGAGCAATTTAACTGTACAATCTAAAAGGCAATGGAGGGGTGCAGAAGGTATAACCACTATGGGATATGCACCCTATACCGTTGCGCCCTGTGCAAATATCCGATACAGGACTATGTGTTCACATATAACAGCGTTGCAACTCACCCATGCCGTGTGATTGAGTGTGCTCCCGGACCCCGAGCTCACTTTCGCTCCACTCAGGGTTCGGGAGCACACTTAATTACACGGCATGGGTGAGTTGCAACGCTGTTATATGTGTATATAAGGGGCATGGGTTTACAATATATTTGGAGAGCATGTTATAGGCAATATATATTAGGCATGTGGCTTCACTGTGTATGGGAGGTATGTAATAGGGCTTATTGGAGATCTGTCCAGACTTTGCTGGCATCTAGTTGACATTTGTATAAAACATGTAACTTTAACAGACATCTACATGGGGATAGTGCCGTATTTAGGATTCCTGTGACTTTATTTTGGAGCATATGGACATTGCAGTATGAGGTTCTGCGGTTATTTTCCTATCTTGCAACAAGTTAGGGTGCATTCACATCACGATTTTACCATCCTACTTCTTCTTTGAAATCGTACAAATCTGCATGCCAAGTCATATCCACTGACTTCCATTCATTAATGATAGACAACAAATGCATCAGTTTTGACCTGATTTTGCACAATTTAAGATCTGAGGTAAAACCATATTGACCAAGATTTTTCGTCCAGATTTAAAATCGGATCAAAATCGTGTCTGATTTTTTTATTATTGATATCTTTGTAAATCCCATGGAATCGAGTGACTGTGCGATTCTATCAGATTAATCGCACACATTTTTTCTGTACGCATGTGCAGTAGACTTCAAAACACATACACTTCAAATACATAAAACTTTATTGCCATTGGCATACATATTAATTTTAAAAGCATGATCAGATTTTTATGGAAATCGGATGGAATTTTTCATCTGTACAATTTTTGGATACGATTTTAAATCGGATTGCAAAGAAATTTTTACATATGATTGTATACAATTTTTTGCAATCTGATTTCATCCGATTTTACGGTCCGATAATAGGATGGTTAAATGGTAATGTGAACCTAGCCTTACTCAAGGAAGTGCAAACATGCTACATATACTGTACAGAGTCAAATACAGCATAATAGTATCTCCTAGTATGGTGAATTTTGGAAATCTAAAAGATCCTGTAGATCTCTCATATTGGATTAACATATCCCAGACTTATAAGCTACAGTATATAAATGTAATGGGTCTGTGCAGGAAATGACTGAGCTGTTCATTCTGCTCTCTTGACTTTTATTTCATTATGGGATCAGAAGGTAAATGATCCAAGCAGACAATCCTATTAAGCACAGACCTCCCTTTAGTCAGTTCACTGAGGGCCAGAACCAACACTTAAAAGCTTCATTTGGCAGCGAACCTGAAATCTAAGTCTACAAATTGTCTTTGTTAACATATTCAGCTTTTGATGAAATTTAACCATAAAGGAATGAAATTGTCTTTGTCTAAGCAGGCAGTAAAATCATTCCAACCTCTAATGCCGTAAAGCAGTGTTTCCCAACCAGTGTGCCTCCAGATGTTGCAAAACTACAATTCCCAGCATGCCTAGACAGCCTTTGGCAGTCCAGCCATTCTGGGAGTTGTAGTTTTGCAACACCTGGAGGCACACTGGTTGGGAAACACTGCAGTAAAGCTTGTAAGGTATTTAGCACTCATCCCATGATACAAGATCTCTTGAAAATTATCATAAAGTCTATATATATGAAGTGGATAATCATTGGAACCTTACCTTATATGGATGTATCTCTTAGGGTACGTTCACACGCACAGATTTTTTAGCGGGTTTTCCGCTGCATATTTGAAAGTGGACAGGCTCTTCTCGGCTGTCCACAGCCGATTTTCCGCGGCAGAATGTACACTGCGGAAAATCTGCCACGAGCCCCATTGAAGTCAGTAGGGACTGTGGCGGATTTTACACAGCGTAAATTCCGCCGCAGAAAATCTGCTGCGGACAGCTGAGAAGAGCCCGCCCACTTTCAAATACACAGCGAAAAACCCGCTAAAAAATCCGCGAGTGTGAACGTACCCTTAGGGGACATAACTTGAGTCCTATGGGCCCCTTGAGAAATTGTGGACCTAGGCCCTTCCTCTGTAACCATCAGAATTGCTAGGATAGATAATGATATGTTTTATGTTAAAGTCAGACAAATTTTCTTATTTTCTATGTAGAATAATAGTCTTAAAGGGGTAATCTGCCCCTAGACATCTTATCTCCTATCCAAAGAATAGTGGATAAGATGTCTGATCTCCCTGCAGCACCCGACGTTTGTTAAGAATGCAAGCTGCGGCACCGGAGGCTTGTGTCATGCTCCTCATGACATCACGGCCACACCCCCTCAATGCAGGTCTATGGGAGGGGGCACGGTGGCCATCACGCCCCTTCCCACATACTTGCATTGAGGGGGAGGGTGTGGCTCTGACGTCAACGCTGCATAGCTAGTCATCAGGCAAAGAGAGAAGTTCGCACTGTGCACCGGATGACTGCGGTGCCGCAGCAGAGATCGCAGGGGTTCTCAGTGGCGGGACCCCCACGATCAGACATCTTATGGTGTGGAGTACCCCTTTAACCTCTATTAATAGCTATACAGTTACCAATTAATACCAATATACAAAGAGCAAATCAATATTAATAAATTTGTTTTACTCAACTCAGTATCTGGATCATCTGCCTGCTGTAAGCAGCCCAGTGCAGGCAGAATTTGCACCCCGCTCTCATCCTTGTCTGTCCCAATCACTTGTAGGATGCAAGCTTAAAGTGTACCCGCCAGATTCAACAAAATAATTTTTTTTTTTATATATCCCTCAGTACCTAATCCTGACCATGTACATAATTTTTATGTGTCTGGCACCTTTATTTTTTTATTACACTTTTAATTGAACTCACTAGTCTGAATGCCTCTCAAAGGGAGGGGGCGTGGTCTCACTGTGCAGGTCTCGCCCCCTCCCTCAGTATGCTGTCTGCTCACATCTCCCCTAGCATTAGCAAAACTACAACTCCCAGCTTGTCCTCACTGACAGTAGCGAGACACAAGCTGACAGTGGGATGATTTTTCCTCCAGCTGTGAGCCCTGCACTCACAGCTGTCAATCAAGGAAGTGTGTCCGTGACATAGGTGATGATGCATGGACACAGCAGGACTAGTATGTGTCCAAGCAGGCAGGAGAGCAGTTGTTTGACTGGCTTTTTCAGTATGAAATATTGAAAATTTTCTAATGAAAGCAATTGCAAAACCTATTTGTTTTGCATGCTTTACAACATATCAAACATTTTTGTATCTGACAGTGCCCATTTAAATCAACCTGTGGCCTACAAAAGCAAGGGATAAGGCTGGGGGGGTCAACGACTCTCTTCTCGGCTATAGTTTTCAACTGTATTGTGTCCTGATGAAGTGGTTACTGGCTAGCCCTAAGGGTATGTTACTGGGTAGACCTAAGGCTATGTTCACACAATTGAATTCTTCTGGGGAATTCTGCACGGACATTCAGCAGCAGCAGAATCCCATTGATTTTAATAGGATGTTGCTGCACTGTTCACATGGCTGAATTCAGATTCCAGCATCCGCAGAAAGAATAGTCAAGAGTCCGCATGGAAATGCATTGCCATCTATGAGGCGGCACATGTTTGAGAGGTCGTAGTGCCGGAATGTTCTGCCAGCGTTCCACTATTGGTAGAATGTCTGCTCAATAACTTTCTGGGTGGACATTCCACTATGTAAACATAGTCTGATTCTCCCCTCGGTGTAGGAGCAGTTGAAGCAAAGACAGAAGCAATCAAAGGACAAATGTTTAAAAACTCATATACTTTATACAGAATGAGATTATAGTTGGAGGACCTGGTTTAGAATGGTTCTTTTTAGTGCAGCCACCATTGTAGACACATTGAGTAGCGCAGACATTAGTTTATGTCAATTTATAGGATGGGAAGAAACACATTAGTTATTTTGGGTGCATTTTTTCCTAAATAATGCTGATTCTGCTGAAATGTACCAGAAAAGTTGCCAAGGTTTGCATTACTGGACCTTATACAGTACGTCATTTCTATATCACTCATGTTTCATTAAAGTTGCTTATATTTTTCTTACCTAACTTCACCCTGATAATGTATGAATCATATTTTGTCATGTCATTTTCACGTGTGATAACTCCATGTATCTCATATAGAAAAACAATAATGACATTTGCTTAATTAGATGGGGAAATGACATGGCCTCTTTTATTCTATTCTGCCATATGCGGTGATGATTTCATTAAACTTTTCAAGTGACACATAATTTAATCGGATTTTAATGAAGCGGTTACCATACCACCGGTCACAAAAAATGACTTAAGATGGAATCTGCATAATTGTTCATAATTGTCAGGCATAATTCTTCCATGTCTTTCAAGAACAAGTCATTTGCCTTTCTGAAGCATACACCATAAAATCACAGCATGCCGAAATGTACTTATATATTACTTGTGGTCATCGCATCATTACCAGAATAGATTCCTCATTTCACAAACACATAGACTAGAATTGCTCATTACAGATTATCACTTATTACCAAATCAATGGATTTCACATTATTTCGGAGATCATTAGGCAGAATTTATCACAAAAAAGCAGTAACACTGGGTTTCTGAGGCTTGAGGGTGCATGAAAACCCCTTTTGGACACTAGAGTTGTTAGCGAATATTCGCAATGCAAATTTTATTCGCGAATATCGGATATTCGCGAATTTGCGAATATTCGCAAATATAGCACTATATATTCGCAATTACGAATATTATAATTTTTTTTTTCACAGTACACATCACAGTGATCACCCCTCTCTGCTTCCAGATTGTATGGTGTAAAGAAGGCTCTAATACAACTGTGTGAGACTGGCGTGCGAATGTTCGCATTTGTGAAAATTTGCATATGCAAATTTCCGTATATGCGAAATTTCACATATGCGAAAATAAAACACGAATATTACGAATATGCGAATTTTGCAAATATATTACGAATATTCGTCCTTATATTCGTCCTTATATTCGCGAATTCGAATATGGCCTATGCTGCTCAACACTATTAGACAGCATGTTGTTGTTTTTTTTAAAGATTTTTTCCTGCAACATATAAAACATAGATGAAGTTGCATAGCAGCAAGGAGCATTGTGTCAGACTAGAAAGAACAACACAACTTCCTCCAGGACATTTGGAAGCTGGAAGGCTGAATAAAAAAAAAATATACAAATACAAATATATGCAGTAAAGAAAGCACGTATGTGCACTCATTGCTCAACGGAGACAATTCAGCATGGGAGTCTGGTTCACGGGAAGCTGGGTTTCAGCATCGGCGCAGGTAGAACGGCGCTTGGAGGCTACGCCGGCAGTTACACACATGAATGCGTGCTTCTTCTGGCCTTTGAGGCTGGAAGAAGCACGCATTCACGTGTGAAACTGCTGGCGTAGCCTCCGAGCGCCGTTCTACCTGTGCCGACTCCCATGCCGAATTGTCTCCGTTGAGCGGTGAGTGCATGTACGTGCTTTCTTTACTGCATATATTTGATACTTCATACATTTGTATGTGCGCCCCGCACGAGATATTGCAATAGGCTGCCGAGACCATGCTGCATCTTTATCTCAGGTGAAGAAGCCTCTTTGTGTCCTCTCTCCTTTCTTGCCTCTCCATTTTTTTGTCAAATACAAATCTGTTTAACTTGCTGTCACTAGTTGATTTAAAGGAGATATATCATGCACAAAAACTTACATATTAGATTGCGGGTTTCCGCCCACTGGGACTCCCATGATCTGTACAGGGCCCCAGCTATCTCAGGGAACAGGGCATGTTGACACTGCAGTCACGGGATTTACTACAAGTTGTAATTACGGATCAGCGCTAGAGAAGTATCTTGATCTATTTATGAAAATACTCTACTTGTTATGTAAATGTATTAGATGTGTTAACAGTAAAATGAGCTCAAGGGTCTACGGACACTTTACATACATAGTTTTTAAGGTTGAAAAAAGACAAGAGTCCATCAAGGTCAATCCAAAACCCTACTGTGCTGATCCAAAAGAAGATTAACCCCCCCTATGGGGCTGATGCCTATTCCCCATACCAGGGGGGATTATGTCCCAACTCCAATATGGCAATCGGACTAAATTCCTGGATCAACGTTCTATCCTCATAAATCGACTACCCATAACTTGTAATAGTATACTTTTTTCAGAATAATATCCCGGCCCCCCTTGAACATGTTTATTGAGCCAGAAATCACAACATCGTGTGACAGAGAGTTTCCTAGTCTCACTGCTCTTACAGTAAAGTGTACTTCAAGTATTTTATTATCCTTAAAGCTTTAAACATATTTCTGTTACAATATTGGACCTTTGCAATCTATAGTATTTATTTAAGCTGTATTTTCTTATATTATTTCGATTATCTTATATTGTACTATTATTAGAGTTGAAGACTCTAAGAAAGAAACTGCATACACTTTATTGTTGTGGTGGAGTATTTGTTCAGCCATTGCTGTGTCATCTCTAATATGGCTTTTCTTTGTCTCTTTGTTGCCTCACAAGTAATACAAGTGACACAAGTGACACATTTTTTAATACATGCCCACAGTACATTAAAAGAGAGGTTTAGTCTGGGTACATCCTAGTACATTAATTCCAGTAAAACAGTGCATTCTGCTGAATTCTCAGCTCTGGATTTATTTTCACATGCCTCTAGGCATCTGGCTTAAAGCCTAAAAACTTTTCTTTGGTATAGTTTCCCTTAGTGGTATGCACGCTGTTGATAAATGCATTTCACCTCCAGAATCTCAAGTTTTCCTGGCTCCGTACTTTTCATTACTTGGATTATTAAAGACTTGTTGTGATATTAATCTCTCCTGTCTGGGCTTGAAATGAAACAGCAAAAAAATGCATGTAAAAGAAAAAGCTAATAGTGACGTACGCTATATTTATATGAAGCTAAGCTCATGCTGGGGATATTGACTGTCCCAGCCGCCTGCTGCTCTTGAAATAGTATTTAAGAAATGGAATCAATCACTGCTGTAACAATTGCCTGTCACATGAAAGCTTATTTTAGAAGGCTGTGATTTCTCCTGGGTGCTAGTGATGGAGTTCTCATTTACTTAGCGATTATTCCAATATAAACAGTAACAGGTGTGACGGGGAAAGCTTGGCTTAATTGAAACAAAGGATTTGTATGATGTGAAACAAACAAATTAGATAAGTCAGATGGTATCTCTCCGTCTACGTCTGCACATTTATACCAATCTATGGCTGTAGCAACGTGTAGGACAACTGCGGTTTTGTCATTACCCAAAGTAGTTTTTGGTGCAAATTCCACACCAAAAACCACGTTGTGTTATATTTGAAAACATTGCTCTTAGGCTGCGTTTCCTCTTTCAGTTTTGTTTGGGAGACTGTCACAGCAAAGTAAGAAGTAAATTCAAAAGGAATGGGACATATAAAGGAAGGCTTATACTTCTCCTTACAACTGGATACACTTCTAACGTTTGCTTAAAAACTGCAGTGGCAGTATTCCCCAAATAACTGCCACGTCGAAATACAGCCTCAATGACTACAATGGGTGCGGGGTAATCAAGCAGAAAAGAAGTTGCATGTGACAAGTGACATTGGTTTCAGTGGGAGCTTCATGGCTTGGTATCTCTGTGCTTCTCTTGGCTCAATGAGAGCAAAGGGACATCATTTCACATGAATACGATGGGATACAAATGGCCTTAAAGGGGTACCCCAGTAAAATATATCCATTAAAAAGCTCCAAAGTTACCTGCAAACCATCCTGCCTGATATGCATGCCTCATGTGGCACCTGTTGTTTTCTCTGGCTGCTTGATATTCTTTGCCAGAAATCATTGCAGCTCTGCTCTGCCATCCCCCACCCTCTTGCTCTAAGCAGCAGAGAGAGCTCCACCAATATAAGATTGACTGAGACCATACACACCTCACGTTCTCAGCACTAAAGGGAGCATACAGTAACTCATCAGTGCAGGACAGAAACCACATGGTCTTTGTCTCTCAGGAGGGTGGGGGCTGCTTTCAGAGAAGGATATGGACAGAGACAGAGTAGATGGCTGAATGATATAATTGCCTCACCCCCAGCAAGTGACAACCAAAGAGGGGAAACTGCTCTATATAGATAATGAATGATATTTAGATAATTAAATAGGTTAATGAGGTAAAGCATGGGCTATGGCTTTAGTGACCTAGAGTACCCCTTTAAGCATTTATGTAGGTGCATATCTAGAATTCAGAGGCAAGAGTTGCACCCAAGCCTTGGTTCCTATGGGAGCCCAAAATCCTCTGTGGCCCATGTGAAGACACCGATATTATAAATTCCACTTAAGTCAAGGGCCCTGTGACAGATTTAGCAGGGATCCAAGAACTTTGTTTAACTTACTATGTTTAGTAACATCCATTGAATTATGTACCCAACGATTAATATACATTGAGCAGAACTATTGGCTGCTTATAAATCTAAACCTACTGAGCAAGTATATTGCATCCTATCACAGATGTATGAGCAGTGTTTTTGCTAGAACTTTATTTTACTTTAAAACTTTAGCCTTAATGGGGAACCTATTAGATCTCCTATTCTACATAAAGGTGTAGGCAGCATTTTATAAAGAAGGTGTTATTGGTATACTCTCGTGTTATTGTGTTTTCTGCTTTATTTAAGACCAATACTTCGGAAATACTGTCTTAAATCATAGAGAAATTGATTTACAGTGATGTTCCCACTGCTCTATACTCTCTTCAGGAAGCATATGACTACATACGACACCTATAATTTTAGAATAGTCTGCTATTCTTACAACTAGATTACATTGTATTGTACATATTAAACAGCATTTAAAGTTTATTGCCAAAAGTAAAAAGGTCTGGCTATTTATACCATAGAGATAGCTACTGCAGTTGCTTTCATCCTTATTAAGGTGAGAGACAGCTTAGAATGGTTAAGCAATAAAATAGGAGGTGAGGGTAGCATTAGTGGCATTAAACACTGGATAAGCGTAGGGTCAAATGCAGCATATCTGCAGTGTATTTGATGCTGCAGATGCGATACTGACCGTCCCCAGCAGTATTTCTCCATGATATCTTCAGTATTCACAGCATTACAGAACACACTGAAAAAACCTACTGTGTGTGTTTTACCTGATCTGTCACAGCACATGTAATGTATTGGCAATTGCAAGAAACTAATGGAGAAGAACTAAAAGAAAGGAAGTCTTTCATAGAAAACACAGGTAGAACCATTGTTTCAGTTGCCCCTTTAATTTTACTGCCATAGATGGTTTGCCTTCATAGAAACCTAAAGTACATTTATTTTATTCCACAGAAATGTCGAAGGCTACAGAAAATGATCTTTACAAGTTATATTTATTCTTATGTAATACATTAGATAGATCCAGTGGCCTATTATTTGCTTAGTGCTTAGGTTAATAGAGTTGCTTCTACCTGAATGGATATAGAGTCTGGATGTAATTTAGAAGAACAATTTACAGTTTTAAGATTAGTAATGTCTGTGTGAGGCTCTTGTTGGCTCGCAACACAGCAAGACAAAACGATTGCCCCGAGGGTGAAACCTTCTTTATTGGTTGTGTTAGACTTTATCTTTTCAGAAAATTGTTCTTCATATCTATTTCCTCTTCTGCACTGTAGTTAATTGGAAATGTTTCATGGAGTCAGGTTCCATAGAACTATTGTACTGTATTTATATATAAGTACTGTACATGCATGCCTTTAATAAGGGACAGAAGTGAAATATTAAATAGTAATTACAGTAAATCTATTAATAAGAAAATGATTTTAGTTCTTCTTATTGATAGTAAAACTATCAATAAGAAAAACAATACAGGGGTAATATAAATTTGCCATATTTTGCATGTTTTGTCAATGGCTGTCCGGGCATGCTGGGAGTTGAAGTTTTGCTACATCTGGAGGGAAACAGTTTGAGACCACTGGTTTAACCCCTTAAGGATCGGTTTTCCGTTTTTGCATTTTCGATTTTTGCTCCTTGCCTTTAAAAAATCATAACTCTTTCAATTTTGCACCTAAAAATCCATATGATGGCTTATTTGTTGCGCCACCAATTCTACTTTTTAATGACATCAGTCATTTTGCCCGAAAATCTACGGTGAAACGGAAAAAAAAATCATTGTGAGACAAAATTGAAAAAGAAATACGCCGTTTTGTAAATTTTGGGGGCTTCCGTTTCTACGTAGTATATTTTTCGGTAAAAATGACACCTGATATTTATTCTGTAGGTCCATACGGTTAAAATGATACCCTACTTATATAGGTTTGGTTTTGTCGTACTTCTGGAAAAAATCATAATTTCATGCAGGAAAATTAATACGTTTAAAATTGTCATTTCTGACCCCTATAACTTTTTAATTTTTTTAAAGGGTTAAAATCGCGTGGCACCGCAATCAATGCCGCGCACTATTTGCCACGGGTCCCGGACATTGTTAGAGGCCGGGCCCAACCACGCCGTGGCCCCGCGTTATAGATTGGGAGCGGACACATGACGTTCCAGTACATCATGTGTCCTTAAGGGGTTAAAGGGAATCTGTCATCAGTATCATTTGATCTAACCAATTGGTACAGGGTTATAGTGCGGGTGGTACTGATGAAAACCACACTTACAGATCTTCTGTCAGTGCCTCTGTTTTTTTGTAATCCCTGTTCTTCTGCATATAATAATGAGAAGCTCGGAGCACGGTGACCTCCGTTGTTCGGAAGATTTGTGTGCGCCGGCTTTTTCAATGTCATGGCTTCTCCATCTGTGCTGAGCCTGCTATGCTGCAGAATAGAGCTCCACTCTGCTGCATAACTGCTGTAGCGGCGGCTATTGTACATTCGGAGGAGAGCCTGATGATAGATGCACATTGTATGTATCTAAGGTGCCTATTAAAAAGTGTGAATTTTATTCCATAACAGGTGTCAATACAGCAGCGACGTTTCAGTCAGCTCAACCTGACCTTTCTCAAGCAGGTTGAGCTGACTTAAACATCGCTGCTGTATTGACACCTGTTATGGAATAAAATTCACACTTTTTATGGAATTCGGTGCTGTGGACAAGATTTTTTCTGTTTTCTAAGTGTTTTGATCCCCTAACCAAGGATCCAGGATCCGCGTGCACCTCCTTACGGCTATATTGGATTTGGTTGTACTGTTCTTCTACTTTTTTCTCTACGGTGCCTATTAGAGATAAGTGAACTTTTTAAAAGTTTGGTCCTGCTAGTTCACCAACTCCTGGCAGAAATAGGTGGTAACTAATGAAGACCTTTTTTTTTTGCAAATTATCCCTTTGTAGAGGAAGATACCTGTCTATGATTAGTAGGTTTTGTGCCTCAAAAGTAAAGAAGCAATGACTTTTTACAAACTTTGAAAAATTATTCCCATTTTGGGGCGCAGCAACACAATTGATATCCTAGAAAGTGCAATAAAGTGACACAAAACCCTCAATGTCATCTGGTTTCCTCACAATTAATGTGAAAAAAAATGCAGAGCACTCTTCCCAGGACTGCTTTACCACAATTATAATATTGTTATATATGTGTGCTCCTACTTCTATCTGTGTTGTTCACTGTTTAGAGTCCCTCACAGAGAACTTCACCTAACACCTGCTGTCTCTAATATGGCTGCTGAAACTGTGTGCATAGGCTTTTGTAGTGGCTTTGACATCACCTCTATAATGCCTTCTGAATGGCTGGGATAGCTATTTGAAAGGAATTATGGGATTCTGTAAGGTCATGTGATCTTGTTTTTCCCCACACTAGACATCCCAATTTGATTTTGAACTACAGCTCCCTTGTGTGTGCTACATACATATCTTTTAACAAATGTTAGGGTTCCCATACACTTTATTCAAAAGTCAGCCAAATCTGCAGAGTTTGATCATGCCATAGCCATGCAGACAATTTTGATGAATTGTGCGGTGTATGGTCTGAGCACTGACAGACTGACCCTCCAACCCTTTAACTTCTGCAGCAATGCTGGAAGCACTCATACCTCTATTTCCTATGTCAGAAAGTATGTTGCTGACAGTAGCAGCTCTGTGGGCACCACCCATTTTCCCAGGCCCAGTGCAGGTAGCAGCAGCAGCCCAATGCTTGATGGTAGTAGTAGAAGCATCAACAAGGAAACACTCTTACTGTCTTCCAAGGGTTGTTTAGTTTTTGGAGGAGAATATGGACCTTGTTGACTGTTTGATTTGTTCTCGGTCATCTCAGGAGAAAGGAGAGTCTGGCGAGATAACGATGAGCCAGATGTCAATGGATTCCTTATCATCTACAGTTACATGGATTATTAGAAATGTCTATCCTAGATTGTCTGTTCGATTATCTCTGTCTTTGTTCTCCCCACTAGTACTATGCAGAAGGATAGTATTAGCCACAAGGAGGAGTTGTGTGAGGACAGTTAGTCTTTGGGGTGTATTGAAGGTGGAAGCTGTGGAGTATAGCACTAGTAGGACTTGTGGTGGTAGGCCTGGTGGGAATACTGTAATTCATCATAGTGGTAATGATGAGGGGAAACAGGGAGCCCTTGATCAGACATTTGGCCGAGGTAGGGCCAAAACATCTGTCAAGCTACCAGATGGAGGCCTGATGGTATGATCAGCTCATCTGTTGGCTTTAGGAAAAGTCTTCCAGAGGAGGGGCACAGTCAGGTTGTAGCGAACCTATTTATTTTTTTATTTTTTTTTGGTACTCTGCGAGTCACATTATCCATCAAGATTGTGGCCCCCCCTGGAGGCAACAGGAGTCCTTTTTTGTACCTCATATATTCTAAAAGACCATTCATGCTAGAGATCCCTGCCAGATGCAGAATATATTTTATAAACGTCTATGTTATTTTACTAATCCCTTTTTTCCACTTAGAAAATTGCATGTTCTACAACTGTAATTACAATATTATCCATTAAAAACACAATCATATGCTTCATATTGTGATCTGCTTTTATTGTTTAAAAGTTAAATTAAATTTATGTACAGCAGTGAAAGAGAATATATAAAATGATGTACTCTATATTTTATGTGGGTAGTTTCAAGCTTATGAAGGTGGATTTAAGCGGTGAGCACATTGCACAGCAGAATTGTGCTTGGTAGAGAAACAATGAACTCTCTCACATGCAATTTCATACAAATAACTGAACAAAACTCATACTATGCAAACCAGAGTTTCTTCCATATTGAAGAATCCCACCTCTGTAGACAGTTGGGTCAGGGTTCCTGCCCCTTTTCATTAGACATGGCTCAGGATGGTACTGATTTCAGGGTAGAGATGTAGTGCCTTATGTGGTCTTGTTATCAGGTAATGCTGCTTAGGAAAAAGGAAAGAAAGGAAACTATTACATACTAGCCAAAAAGAGATCTCGTCCAAAAGTAATAGTCACTAATCTTTAGACAGCGATACCTTTTCTTGCAACTCCCCTGGAAACTCTGGTTTGGTTAGAATGAGATAGTTTTCCTTTGAGAGGATAGCCAGATCTCATATTTTCCCAAGGAGCATTGAAGAGGTTTACTAGGCAAAATTTATTAATGACCTATCCTGCGTGAGGTGCCGACAGCCAGCACCCCAAGCAGAACCAAAGCAGATGGCTCCGTACATGGTGTAGTGGCTATGCTGGGTTTCTGCAGCTTAGCTCTCATTCCCTTGAAGCTGTAGTGCAGTAATACAGCATGGCCAATACACATGTATGGTTGAAGTATGGAGCTGTCTGCTACCAGCCCTGTTTTAATATGTATCCCTGTGCAAGCACTTAGGCAGACAGTTGAATAGTGTGGGGTGCTGGTTATTAGTATTCCACCAATCTGATATTGTTCAGCTATCCTAAAGATAGGAAATCAATACATATTACCTGGAAAGCCTGTCTAATAAATGGAATCATCTATTAACCCCTTAAGGACCAAGGACGTACCAGTACGTCCTTGGTCCTGCTCTTCTGATATAACGCGGGGTTACACAGTAACCCCACGTCATATCACGGCGGGCCCGGCGTCATAGTGAAGCCGGGACCCGCCTCTAATAGCGCGCGGCTAAAACCGAAAGTGAAAGTTCCCGGCTAGCTCAGTCGGGCTGTTCGGGATAGCCGCGGCTAATTGCGGCATCCCGAACAGCTGACAGGACAGCGGGAGGGCCCCTTCCTGCCTCCTCGCTGTCCGATCGCCGAATGACTGCTCAGTGCCTGAGATCCAGGCATGAGCAGTCATGCGGCAGAATCGTTGATCACTGGTTTCTTATGAGAAACCAGTGATCAGCATAGGAGATCAGTGTGTGCAGTGTTATAGGTCCCTATGGGACCTATAACACTGCAAAAAAAAAGTGAAAAAAAAAAGGGAATAAAGATCATTTAACTCCTCCCCTATTAAAAGTTTGAATCACCCCCCTTTCCCAATAAAAAAAAAACACAGTGTAAATAAAAATTAAAATAAACATATATGGTATCGCCGCGTGTGGAAATGTCCGAATTATAAAAATATATAATTAATTAAACCGCTCGGTCAATGGTGTGCGCGCAAAAAAATTCCAAAGTCCAAAATAGTGCATTTTTGGTCACTTTTTATATCATTTAAAAATGAATAAAAAGCGATCAATAAGTCCTATCAATACAAAAATGGTACCGTTAAAAACTTCAGATCACGGCGCAAAAAATGAGCCCTCATACCGCCCCATACACGGAAAAATAAAAAAGTTATAGGGGTCAGAAGATGACAATTTTAATGTAGTTATGATTTTTTCCAGAAGTCCGACAAAATTAAACCTATATAAGTAGGGTATCATTTTAATTGTATGGACCTACAGAATAAATATCAGGTGTCATTTTTACCGAAAAATGTACTACGTAGAAACGGAAGCCCCCAAAAGTTACAAAACAGCGTTTTTTTTTTTCAATTTTGTCGCACAATGATTTTTTTTCCCGTTTCACCGTCGATTTTTGGGCAAAATGACTGACGTCATTACAAAGTAGAATTGGTGGCGCAAAAAATAAGCCATCATATGGATTTTTAGGTGCAAAATTGAAAGAGTTATGATTTTTAAAGGCAAGGAGCAAAAAACGAAAATGCAAAAACGGAAAAACCCCCGGTCCTTAAGGGGTTAATAGAAATATTCATAATGAAAATTGGGAATGTAGAAAGTAACTTAAATCAGTTCTCATGCACTGTAATTGATTTTTAGTATAGATGGACTATACAGCATAGAGGGGGAAGATAGTGTAGATAGAGGGGGGGGGGGACTTAATAATGTACCTGGGGGTGGAGCGGAGTGAGGGGTTAGAATAGTTAATAGGGATAGGCATCATAGGAAAAAAAAAACATACACCATTGAAGTGCATGTTGAGTAATGCCAGAAGTCTGTCCAATAAAACTGACGAACTGTTCTTTAATAAAAAAAAAGTTATAAAAAAAAAAACTGACGAACTGGAGTTGAAAATTGAGGAGGATTATTACATAGTCGGTATAACAGAGACTTGGTTGGACGATAGCTGTGACTGGGCAGTAAACATACAGGGTTATAGTCTATTCAGGAAGGATCGGACAAAACGGAAAGGGGGAGGAGTCTGTCTTTATGTAAAGTCCAGTCTGAAGGCCGCACTGCTGGAGGATATTTGGGAGGGAAACAATAATGTGGAGTCATTATGGGTAGAAATATATGGAGATAAAATAAAAAAAAAATTTGGATAGGGGTTTTCTATAAGCCACCAAACATAATGGAAGAGTCAGAAGATCAATTATTGAGGCAAATAAACAAGGCAGCAAATCAAAATGATGTGATAATAATGGGGGACTTTAACTATTCTGATATAAACTGGGAGACTGAGACCTGTGAATCTCATAAAGGAAACAGGTTTCTGACTATAACTAAAGACAATTATCTGTCCCAAATGGTGCAGAGCCCGACCAGAGGGGGCGCCCTACTAAACTTCATATTAACCAACGTACCCGACAGAGTAATTAATGTGCAAGTAGATGGACACCTAGGAAATAGTGATCATAATATAATACATTATAACTTGTTCTTCAATAAGGGAATCTCTCGAGGGGCCACAAAAACAATGAACTTTAGGAAGGCAAAGTTTGATCAACTTAGAGAAGCCCTTAACAATATAATATGGGATAATGTCCTCAAAAAAGAACAATACTGACACTAAATGGGGGACTTTTAAAAATATCTTAAATTTTCACTGTAAGATACCTTATCGGAATAAAAGGGTCAGAAATAAAAGAAAACCAATATGGATGAATAAAAATGTTAAGGGGGCAATAAATGACAAAAATAAAGCATTTAAATTACTAAAACATGGAAGCAGTGAAGAAGCATTAAAAAGCTATAGAGAAAAATTTAAAATATGTAAAAAAAAACAGATAAAAGCCGCAAAAATAGAGACAGAAAGACTCATTGCCAAAGAGAGTAAAACTAACCCCAAAATGTTCTTTAACTATATAAATAACAAAAAGGTCAAAAATGAAAGTGTTGGCCATTTAAAAAATGATGAGGAAGAAATTACAAACGGGGATCAGTAAAAAGCAAATATATTAAACAAATTCTTCTCCACTATATTCACAGAGGAAAATGAAGTGCCAGGTGAAATACAGTGTGATAAGGTAAACTCCCCTTTACATGTCACCTGTCTAACCCAGGAAGAAGTACAGTGCCGCCTACAAAAAATCAAAAAAGACAAATCACCAGGTCAAGATGGCATTCACCCCCATGTTCTAAAGGAATTAAGAAATGTAATAGACAGACCCCTATTTTTAATATTCAGGGACTCTATAGTGACAGGGACTGTTCCCCAGGACTGGCGCATGGCAAATGTGGTGCCAATATTTAAGAAGGGGTCAAAAGGTGACCCTGGGAATTATAGACCTGTTAGTTTAACCTCGGTTGTATGTAAATTGTTTGAGGGTTTCCTAAGAGATGCTATTTTGGAATATCTTGATGAAAATAATTGCATGACTCCATATCAGCATGGATTTATGAGGGATCGATCCTGTCAAACTAACCTGATCAGCTTTTATGAGGAGGTGAGCTCCAGACTGGACCAGGGGCCATCGCTGGATGTCGTATATCTGGATTTTTCCAAAGCATTTGATACGGTTCCACATAAAAGGTTGGTGCATAAAATGAGAAGTTTTGGGCTGGGGGAGAATGTGTGTAAGTGGGTAAGTAACTGGCTTAATGATAGGAAACAGAGGGTGGTTATTAATGGTACTTATTGTTTTTGGGTGACTGTTACTGGTGGTGTACCACAGGGGTCCGTCTTGGGTCCTGTCCTATTTAATATATTCATTAATGACCTTGCAGAGGGGTTGAATAGTAAAGTATCAATCTTTGCAGATGACACTAAGCTCTGTAAAGGGGTAAACACTATAGAGGACAGTGCACTGTTACAAATGGATCTGGATAGGTTGGAGGTTTGGGCTGGGAAGTGGCAGATGAGGTTCAACACTGATAAATGTAAGGTAATGCACATGGGGAAGAAAAATCCGGGCTGGGATTATGTATTAAATGGGACGACTGACATGTAAAAGGACTTAGGAGTCTTAGTTAACAGTAAATTTAGCTGTAGTGACCAGTGTCGGGCAGCTGCTGCCAAGGCTAATAAAATCATGGGGTGTATCAATAGAGGCATAGATGCCCATGACAAGGAAATAATTCTACCGCTGTACAAGTTACTAGTCAGACCACTCATAGAATACTGTGTACAGTACTGGGCACCAGTGTACAGGAAAGATATAGTGGAGCTGGAGAGGGTTCAAAGACGGGCAACCAGAGTAATATGGGGAATGGAATGACTACAGTACCCAGAAAGATTATCAGAATTAGGGTTATTTAGTTTAGAAAAAAGAAGGCTTAGGGGAGACCTAATAACTATGTATAAATATATCAGGGGACAGTACAGAGATCTCTCCCATGAACTATTTATACCCAGGACTGTATCAATAACAAGGGGGCATCCTCTACGTCTAGAGGAAAGAAGGTTCCTACACCAGCACAGACGGGGGTTCTTTACTGTAAGAGCAGTGAGACTGTTGAATTCTCTTCCGGAGGAGGCGGTCATGGTGAATTCTGTAATAGAGTTCAAAAAGGGTCTGGATGCATTTTTGGAGAGTAATAACATTATTGGTTATGTATACTAGATTTATAGGGACAGAAGGTTGATCCAGGGATTTATTCTGACTGCCATATTTGGAGTTGGGAAGGAATTTTTACCTCTAGTATGAGGTTTTTTTGCCTTCCTCTGGATCAACTCAACTCAATAGTGACTTATTAGGGATATAGGTTAAACTTGATGGACACTGGTCTTTTTTCAACCTTATGAACTATGTTACTATGTTACTATGTATATGTTACTCCACAGCAGGTAGCCTATGCTACAGCATGCAATACTACTGTACAATGTACAAATTCAAATACAAACACAAATTCAAAAAACATTTTATTAACAGGATTGTCTTATCAAGACACCCCTAACTAAAATGATCTGGCTGCTGGTTGCTTTCCATCCATTTTCCAGCCATTCACATCCCCTGTAGGAGTCTTATCTGTTGTTACTAATGAAAATGAAAGTCCTTTTGTAATATGGTTGTTTACATTTTCTTTTGAATATTTAATGAAGAAAATGCTCCCCTGAAAATCCCACTACTAGGGGTCGCCATACCTACTGGGACACTAACCAGTCCTGCAGCAGCTTGTCCATGAATCATGGACAAGAAATCACTCATGGACAAGGCTGCATGAGCAGACACACCAATCACCTCCCACCACCACAAGGTGGGACATGACCTGAGAAAATTTCTAACACTGTGAGCTAATATAAAGAGGGATTTTTATACTAAATATAGGTGATAGAGGCATAACAATTAGATGTTCATGGTCAGGATAAGGTACTGAGTAACATATTAATTCTTTTTTCTTTTGGGGCGGGGGGGATCTAACAGGTACACTTTAAGTTTGTCTGAGACTCCAATTCCTTACTGGAGCCATACATTTTCTATGATTCTCAACGATTTAGATCATAATTTCCATATGATGCTCAAAGGTATAGATCATAAGTTCCCTATGATCTTTCAATGTATTCTCAGTTGAAGTGTGGCTGGGATTGACAGTTAAACTTCTGCAATTGTGGTGATTAACCTCTGATGAGCGATGATCGCTCTATTGGTGAAAAGGGAATGGGCTCTCTTTTTCCTATCTGATAACACAATCTCTTATAGATATGTCTTAACATATACAGTACACAGGCTTCACATATGATCGTAAATTATATGGACAAAAAACTTCAAGATAAATTACCTAATTTTCAAAAAGGACCTACTAGTTGTGTTTAACATACACTTTGGTTTCTTGAATTTTGATTTCTTAAAGAGGTACTCTACTGGAAAAAAAATTTTTTTTAAATCAACCATAAAGTTAAACAGATTTGTTAATTGCTTCTATTTAAAATTCTTAATCCTTCCAGTACTTATCAGCTGCTATATACTACAGAAGATGTTCTTTTCTTTTCAAATGTCTTTTTTTGTCTGACCACAGTGCTATCTGCTTAGCAGACTTTATGGACTTGACTATGACTGACTAGACTTCTACCCTGTGGTTGCTTACCAGGTTTTGACTTTCACCTAAAGGGGTACACGGTTGGTGGAAGCGTGGCTGCGTGGTTAGGCCTAGGTCTCCCTTAGGAAACCAGACACTCTCAGGTCTTACTGTAGCTCAGCAAGGTCTAAAACTCTAAAACTAGAAATAACTAGTTCCTCCCTTGGTTTATAAGATAGCAATTTGGAGGACTCCCATAGGTCACCCACAAGTCACCTGGTCACCGACACCTTCCCTGGTTACATAGGATTTGGAAACAACGTTTAAAGGAATAATAATATCAGAAAGACAATTCAATACATCACATAAGGCACTGTTAACCCTTTAGGGTTTATGGAAAGGAGTTGGACTCAGGGGCACTGAAATAGAGTTCGCCACACAGGAAAGAAAAGGCTAAAGGAGGGCAACTCCTGTACTGGGCAATCCCATTTACATCCCCATGGGTTACACAACACAAGACGTGTTTCGGCTTCCGCCTTTATCAATAGGCAATGGATAAAGGCAGAAGTCAAAACGTCATCATGGATATCCTTTGTTTTTAAACATGCTACATTAAAGGTGAAGTTTTAATTTTCTAATTGGACTTTTTGGAGCAGCTGGAGGCCCCCCTACACGTGTGCTTTCTTCTTCCAGAAGTCAAAACGTGTCTTGCATTGTGTAACATATGTGGATGTAAATAAAATCCTTTCAAGCATTCAAAGAGTTTACTTTGTATCTTGAAGTTTCTGGGTCCACGCGCATGGCTGCATCACTCGAGTGCTGTCCTCTTCCTATCTAAACTTTGATTTGCAAGCCAGTCCGCACAAAAAGGGTAGAAAATAAAAGGTGTGTGGCTTAAATGGTGGGCGTGGCTTTGCGATATGGGTGTGGTATGCAGGGAAGGTGTGGCTTGCAAGCCAGAATAACGCACTAACCAGGAGATGCTTCACATGAGGGGGTAGGTTATACTTTTATATTTTTATTTGACATATAAGTAATATGTGTACCAAGGATTATCAAAATATCTCCAGCTGTTTAGAAGATTACAGTGGGACAAGTTAGCAAAACCCACGATTCAGATAGCTACCGACTTTCTCAGAAAAAAAAACATTTTGGGCATGATTGACACACAATGTTAATAAATAAAGTGAAATGAGTTTCCACATACTTTGTTTCACCACAAAAGAAAGCAAAATCAACCATAAAACTAAATGATGTGAACTATCCCATTTACTATGGCTTAGAACACTTGTACCACTGTGGAGCATTCTACAGTGAAATGCTCACAACTCTCCTCCATTACACAACGGGGAATGCTAATGTAACATAATATTCACATGTAATAACATTATGAGACAATTACAGAATGTCCGAATGTTTTAATTGCTCCAATAATTCTGTATGTAATTATAACACATTTTCAAGAATACTCTTAATGCATTTGCCATTGAATGAATGTAAATGTAGAGCAGAATTTTAATAATTAAAGTCTAATAAACCTTTATATCCATAGATGGCTTAATATATATTTTTTGTTGCTATGACCTGCAGGTTACGATGTTTGGTAAAACAGCTGGAAAGAGGAGAAGCATCTGTGGTAGACCTGAAAAAGAATCTGGAATATGCAGCGACTGTGCTTGAGTCAGTTTATATTGATGAGACAAGGTGGGCAATACTTATACATTCTTATGTACAACCCATTATCTTGTAATATCATTTTTTATTCAACAATTAATGTAACTGTTATACAATGTATAATAAAAATGCAAATGAGAGAGCCAACATTCTATGAATTGCTTGTATAGCTAGTTTGGTCTTGTTAACCCTGTTTGTTTCACCTTTTTATCTCATACACAATATTTGATCTGTGAAACTTTTATTACAAAAAACATTTTGCATTGCTGTATCGACAGGCTTGACATTTAGACTAGATAGCCCAGATTTACTATTGAAAATACACTTGAATTCAGGACCAATTAGTGCCAAAAAACTGGCCATGTGCCAGATCCTCATATGCTGTCCTCATATCCCATTCTCAGGTGGGGCGGAATTGTGATAAAGAGATTGTAGGCTAAAAATAGAGGGGGCGTGGCTTTGATATAGTGGGTGTGGTTTTAATATAGTGGGTGTGGCTTTGTGAGAGGTACGTGGCTTGAAAACAGGAGATGCAGAGCCAAGCTTGTGAAATAAGGGAAGTCACATACACTTGCATGTGGAAGGTTAGGGCTAATTTAACTATCCTATATTTTAATTTTACATATAAGCAGCATGTGTACCAAATATTATCAAAATATCTTCAGCTATTTGGAAGTTTTGTTGGAACATATATTTCCTATAGACTTGCATAGGACTCCAAACAAAAAACTCAACCCTTGCAAATGGGGGTGGGTAAGGGTTAATTTAACTACCCTATATTTATAGTTGACATACAAGTAACATGTGGGCTAAGTTTCATCTAAATATATTCAGCCGTTTGGAAGTGATGCTGGAACATACACCCACAAACACCAATACACACAGAAAGTTATATACAGTGGTCCCTCAACTTACAATGGCCTCGACAGACAATAGTTTCAACACACAATGGTCTTTTCTGGACAATTGTAACTTGAAACCAGACTCAACATACAATTCTACAGACAGTCCAGATCTGTGAAATGTGTCAATGGCTGGAAGGACCGACCAATCAGAATGGGCATTTCACTGGTAAAACTCCTGTGTTACTGAAGTGCATGCACTGACTGGCTGTCTGGTAGTGCCTCCCTACAGTACAGGGTGGTATTACATGTCCTGTACTACTCTTTACCTGTGTCAGGGTTAGCTGCTCCTTTGGACACCAGGTAAGGGCGGCTCCATTTTACTTTTTTAGGACATTGTGTGTACTGTATAGGACCCTGAAGAAGCTCCTGTCCTCTACTTAGATAGTGAATTACAGCTCCTGGCAGCTCTTTCTTACTTTTATATGTTAGGACTTGCTTTATATATATATATATATATATATATATATATATATATATATATATATATAAGCTATCTACTTATTTTTCTTTATTCCTCACTTTTTCCTTTTATGGATGACATTTGTTGGCTTCAGAACCAATTACCAAGTTTCCATAGAGTTATGGTCTCATCATAGAGTGTTTTCAACATACAATGGGCATCCTGGAACCAATTATTATTGTAACATTTATATATATATATATATATACTGAGAAATACAATCAAATCCATTGGTGTTCATTTAAAGTAATAGGTATTACATTGAAGAATTTCTAGAACTTTCTTTGATGTGACCTTTGTAACCAATATTCTGCACTAACATAACATCCGAAAATGTTGCTATATAACAAACTGTGTCTTTTCCAGACGTTTACTGGATACAGAAGATGAACTCAGTGACATCCAGTCAGACTCAGTCCCCTCAGAAGTGCGGGACTGGCTCGCCTCTACATTTACCCGACAAATGGGGATGATGTTAAGGAGAACAGAGGAGAAGCCGCGGTTTCGAAGCATTGTTCATGCAGTGCAGGCTGGGATATTTGTGGAAAGGTAAAGAAGGGTTGTAAATGTTGTCTTATATAACGTGATTTCTATTTTATAGCTCCAGTGTCAAACTGAATTTATAACTGAGAAAAAAATAATTCTTACTCTGTGATCTGAACCAGAAGGTATATGTATTATGAATGACAGTACAGATCCAACCTGGGTAAGAGCAAAACTACAGAAAATGTGAAAACTGCTGCTCTCATCCCTACACTTTAATATCATCACACATCAACATGACTGTAATCTATATATATTTTTAAGTGTACATTTAACCCAAACAAACTTGCATTGGCCCCAACTTATAATATACTATAATATATCATGCATGTTTACTAGCAAACATACAAAGTATAAAACATAGCCATTTTACCTAAAGCATTAAAACTCTTAATCGAAAAGAATCCAGATGTTCTAAACTCTAAAGATTATTTTCCCCCTATGTGAAGAAATTCTAGATACAGCTTTATAGTTACGACATGTTTTCCCACTCCCGACGTTCCTATAAATCTTCATGGAGGATCTCTCCAGACTTTGACTTCTACATTTGGATTTCTGATTTAGGGGTCATCTAATATACAAAAGCTAAAACTTATTAATGAAACACAAAAAATTAAAAAAATGTTTTGACCTTTTGAATCTTGATTAATTAGAAGTCCAACTTTCTTCATTACATCCCTGGCACAATGGTTTCCAACAGGATGTGATGTTGACACAATGGGCCTCATTTACTAAGAGTTGGGTGTAGTTTTTTTGGGTATTTTGGCATTTTTTGGATTTGGTGCAAAAGGTATTTTTGCACGTTATTTACTACTGTGTTTTGTAGTTGGCGATTTTCCCTATGTTTTGCTCTTTTTAACACATGCTCTGAGCTGTTGGGTTTTCCAGAGCTCAAATCCACCACATTTAACCCCTTAAGGACCAAGGACGTACAGGTACGTCCTTGGTTCTGCTCCCGTGATATAACGCGGGGTTACACGGTAACCCCCCATCATATCACGGCGGGCCCGGCGTCATAGTGAAGCCGGGACCCGCCGCTAATAGCGCGCAGCGCCGATCGCGGCGCCGTGCGCTATTAATCCTTTAGCCGCGCGCTCAGAGCTGAGCCGCGCGGCTAAAAGTGAAAGTAAAAGCTGCCGGTTAACTAAGTGGGCTGTTCGGGATAGCCGTGGTGAAATCGCGGCATCCCGAACAGCTTACTGGACAGCGGGAGGGCCCCTACCTGTCTCCTCGCTGTCCGATCGCCGAATGACTGCTCAGTGCCTGAGATCCAGGCATGAGCAGTCAAGCGGCAGAATCATCGATCACTGGTTTCCTATGAGAAACCAGTGATCAATGATAAAGATCAGTGTGTGCAGTGTTATAGGTCCCTATGGGAGCTATAACACTGCAAAAAAAAAGTGAAAAAAAAAAAGTGAATTAATATCATTTAACCCCTCCCCTATTAAAAGTTTGAATCACCCCCCTTTTCCCATAAAAAAAAAACACAGTGTTAATAAAAATAAACATATATGGTATCACCGCGTGTGGAAATGTCCAAAATATAAAAATATATCATTAATTAAACCGCTCGGTCAATGGCGTACGCGCAAAAAAATTCAAGTCCAAAATAGTGCATTTTTGGTCACTTTTTATTTCATTTGAAAATGAATAAAAAGCGATCAATATGTCCTATCAATGCAAAAATGGTACCATTAAAAACTTCAGATCACGGGGCAAAAAATGAGCCCTCATACCTCCACATACACGGAAAAATAAAAAAGTTATAGGGGTCAGAAAATGACAATTTTAAACGTATTAATTTTCCTGCATATAGTTATGATTTTTTCCAGAAGTACGACAAAATCAAACCTATATAAGTAGGGTATCATTTTAATCGAATGGACCTACAGAATAAAGATAAGGTGTCATTTTTACCGAAAAATTTACTACGTAGAAACGGAAGCCCCCAAAAGTTTTTCTATTTTTCGCACAATGTTTTTCTTTTCCGTTTCACCGTAGACTTTTGGGCAAAATGACTGACGTCATTACAAAGTAGAATTGGTGGAGCAAAAAACGAGAATGCAAAAACTGAAAAAACCCCGGTCCTTAAGGGGTTAAAGGGGTTGTTCAGGAATCGAAAAATAGACCTATTTTCTTTCAAAGACCGCTCCCTGTCTGACACTTTGGGTGTGGTATTACAACTTGGCTTCATTCACTTCAATGGAACTAAGCTCCATAACCTCACCTAACCTGAAGACAGACAGGGAGAGGTCTTTGAAATAAATTATCTCTCTTTTTTGATTCCTGGATAACCCCTTTGCTTTGTAGGTTTCTCAAGAAAATTTAGTTTTTATTTTTTTTATTTTTTAGAGACCCTTTTCCCTGATGTCCATACCCTTTTGTAGGGTTTTCTGCATAAAGTGGAGAGTTTGTAGTGTTTTTCGGATTTTTTGACTAAAATTCTGGCCCAAGACACATGTGACACAAAAAGCCCTACAAAATCTAGTCGGAAAAGCCTTAGTAAATGAGGCCCAATATGCACTAAAATATACAGTATAAAATATACACCAGGTAGCATGGTAAATGAGTTTGCCCTTTTGTCAGGACATCCTGTCAATTCATTTTAGTTATTATACAATGAATATAAAGACGTTCTACTCTTGTAGCATACAAATGTCTCATTTTGTGTACTTGTAATCGAAATGCACATATATTTGGTATACTGCTCATCTTTTCAATGCTTGTAATATGTAAATGTATGATTTTTTTTTTATTGTTAATCTATGTGACCCATTTGAAAACAATAAAATAAAACAAGAATTTATTTGCATAGGATGTACAGACGAACGTCGAACATGGTTGGGCTCAGTTATCCCTCTGCCGTCATTGCTGTTTTAAAGGTAAGTTACAATGATAATACAGTCAGACTATTTCAGATAACTAGAGATAACACAAAAACATGGTCTTTCTTGATTTTAAAGAAACACAAGTCTTAGTAAAAATATACAATATGTTTAAATATACTGGGTGATTTAACAAAGATGGTAGAAAGGCCTGTAGTAAAACATCAGTGGTAAATGGTCGGTGACTAAAGCTTTTATTTTTAAGATAAGAATTTGAAACGTGCTTCTATAGCGTGACATAAGGAAAAAGGAAACATGCTCTTTGAGATAAGCAGGTGCAAGGGCTACAGTCCCTTCTTTTTGCAGAGGATATTGTCACTGGCCACTCCTTCCTGGTAAAGAAATGGATTATGCCACAAATAGAGGAAGATCAGCCCAAGGTAGTCTGTCAGTAGGATGGTGCACCGCCACATATCCATTTAAATGTTTGCCAATACCTGAATAAAAAATTGAACAGAACACTGGATTGGCCACTCTGGAAACAAGGATTCATGAATGTGGTGCTGGCCACGGGGATCACCAGATCTAACACCCCACAGCTTCTTTCTGTGAGGCTACATCGAGGACTTCAAGTTATACTCATTGTATTTTCCATCATTTCCAGCCACAGGACATGAATGATCTTAGACAACACATCACTGAGACATTGGAGTTCATATCTGAGGGTATGCTTGCATGCACATGGACAAAATTGGACTAAAACCTAAACATCTGTTATGTCACCAATGGAAATCACATCTGTAGTGCATGTAAAAAACTTGGATAGATAGTGAAGGACATATTCAAAACTCTTCACGTTATAAATTTAGTGTTTTGCGCAACAATTTTGGCACAAAAAAAGTTTCCATCAGATGTTCAAAGGGTTTTACATGAGAATGATCGACGTTTACACTAGTCATGGCAGTTTTGCAAAATTGGGCATAGTTATGTTAATTTCATATTTAATATAATATTTTCAAAGGGGTGAAAGTCCATTTACATTAAAAAGAAATTCCCACCAGCTCTTTGCCAGTGTAGAAATCACAGAAATTGTTTTAGTTTTTTTTCTTTAATTTTTTTTTCTTCATTTTTGGGGGAAAGAATTTATTGAAATATAAATATAACCAAAAAGAAATCCTTATCACAGGTATTATGGGATAGAAGCTTGTATGCTGCCGAAGTGTATAATGGTGAGAACTTATCTAACCACCAAGGAGATATATACCGTATTTATCGGGGTATACCACGCACCGACCTATAACACGCACCCTCATTTTACCAAGGATATTTGGGTAAAAAAAAGTTTTTTACCCAAATATCCATGATAAAATGAGGGTGCGTGTGTGCGTGTGTATACCCCGATATACCCCCAGGAACGGCGCCGCTGCCCCGTTGCCTCCCCCCATCCCCGGTGGCATAATTACCTGAGTCGGGTCCGCGCTGCTCCAGGCCTCCGTCGTGCGTCCCCAGCGTCATTGCTATGCACGGCGCGGCGCTCTGACGTCATGCGCCGCGCCGTTCAGCGCATAGCAACGACGCTGGGGACGCACGACGGTGGCCTGGAGCAGCGCGGACCCGACTCAGGTAATTATGCCACCGGGGATGGGGGGAGGCAACGGGGCAGCGGCGCCGGCAATGGGTGCCGCTGCCCCTTCTCTACCCCTGGCTGCCGATAACCAGGGGGTGAAAAGGGCCGACAGCAGCACTCTAGACCCCAGGAAAGGCAGGGGGAGAGAAGCGGGCAGCGACGGCCTCTCTCCCCCTGCCTTTCCTGGGGGTGTATCGGCGTATAACACGCACACAGACTTTAGGCTAAAAATTTTTGCCTAAAAAGTACGTGTTATACGCCGATAAATACGGTACATAAAAACAACATAATACACTGGCACTGTTCAGGACTTACAGTATACTGAGAGGCTATATACCCTATAGCTAAAGAAGCACAGTAATATTTGCCAAAGTGTACTAAGGTAATAAATTCAGAATCCATAGGGTTAATTACGTCCGTTATGCCCGTGAAGTCAATAGCACTATACCTTGTGCTGGATTGCGATGTATTTCTCCTGATTCTGTCATTTGACAGTAGAATGAAGGTCCATTGAAGTCCCGGCCTTTAGTGCTTCCTGGGCTCCGTTCTGTACTGGTAAATAATAACTCCAGCTAGAAGCCTACGGTCCCGGTCTACAGCGCTGGGAGATCTGCTCCGGCCGTTGGCGTCTCAACTAGCGTGATGCCCGCGGGTTGCGGAACGAGCAAAGAGAATTGTCTCTTCATGTTTAACCCTTTGGATTCTGAATTTATTATCTCTGTACACAAATATTACTGTGCTTCTTTAGCTATAGGGTATATAGCCTCTCAGTATACTGTCCCGAACAGTGCAAGTGTATTAATTTTTTTTTTTATTGAAATATAAATATTCATTATTGGAAAATGTTAATACATTTTTTTCTCTTCATGGTCGCCGCACTCGCATTTAACCCCTGGACATGTTTTATTCATATAGTTATCCCATGTCTGGGCACTAGTAATCATGGAATATTATGTGAGATGCTTCTGCCAGAATGTTCCAGGATTTAATATGTGACACCAAAATGCAATTTTGGCAAAAAAAAAAAATTCAAAATGGCGGCAACATTTTTAGTATTTATGCCACATTCAGCAATTTTGGAGTGACAAAACAAAAGTGGCACAAAAATGAATTCTCACATATTTTCATATTTTCAGATATCTACTAGATCTCAAAAGTATGTCCTTACATGGATCAACATTACACATTCTTACTATTCAAAATACGATTACAAAAATCAGGAATTTTCATATTATAAATCAGTACAAACTACAGTTTTAATAGTGTTTAGAGAGCTTTCAGACAGACAGACCTTATTTATTGATACCCTGTTGTGCAGTCATGTAAATTATTAGTTTAGTTTTAAGATAGATCACAAAGTTGAAATGGTTGGATAAAGCAGAGTCCACAAAGCTCAACCTTTAATCTTACTGTGTTAATCTAGAGAAAGACAGTAGAACTTTATGAAACATTAAAAATATAAAATGCAAATAATAAGCTCACCGAACTTGCAGAAAAGATTCAGCGTGCAGGGATATCCTGCACATCCATAATGTCTAAGAAAAATGGTCCGGCATGCTTCTGGTGTGGAGAAAATTCAATGTGAAAAAAATTCAAAAACATTGAATTTTATCCACATCGGAAGCATGCTGGACTATGTATATTGGACTTATAAAATATGCCACATGCCCCATTCCAGGGATAAAGCTTTCTTCCCAACTTTATGTATTTCATTCAATACAAATCCTTCAGTCAATGTCATGCTTGTAAGATTATATCATCTTTTTCAAGAAAACATCAAGGCCCCCCTTGTACTTATTTATTGACTCAGACATCACAACATCATGGGGCGGAGAGTTCCATAGTCTCACTGCTCTTACAGTAAAGAATCTCTGTCTGCAATGATGGGGAAAACTTCTTTCTTTCTGTTACGATTCGGCTGGCTGGAGGTGGATCCTCTGTGCCAGAGAGGGATTGGCATGGACCGTGTCGGTGGATCGGTTCTAAGTTGCTACTGGTTTTCACCAGAGCCCGCCCCAAAGCAGGATGGTCTTGCAGCGGCGGTAGCAACCAGGTTGTATCCACCAGCAACGGCTCAACCTCTCTGACTGCTGAGATAAGCGCGGTACAAGGGAGTAGACAAGAGCAAGGTCGGACGTAGCAGAAGGTCAGGGCAGGCAGCAAGGATCGTAGTCAGGGGCAACGGCAGGAGGTCTGGAACACAGGCTTTGGACAACACTAAATGCTTTCACTGGCACAAGGCAACAAGATTCGGCAAGGAAGTGCAGGGGAAGTGAGGTAATATAGACAGGGAGCAGGTGGAAGCTAATTAGGCTGATTGGGCCAGGCACCAATCATTGGTGCACTGGCCCCTTAAATCTTAGAGAGCTGGCGCGCGCGCGCCCTAGAGAGCGGAGCCGCGCGCGCCAGAACATGACAGCCGGGGACCGGGACGGGTAAATGACTCTGGATGCGATTCGCAAGCGGGCGCGTACCGCTATGCGAATCGCATCCTCGCCGGCAATGTCAGTGCAGCGCTCCCTGTCAGCGGGTCTGACCGGGGCGCTGCAGAGAGAGACGCCGCAAGTGCTCCGGGGAGGAGCAGGGACCCGGAGCGCTCGGCGTAACACTTTCCTTCTTGCTCCTTGTCATGGTTATCGGCCTAGGTATAAAAAGATCACTAGAAATATCTCTGTATTGTTCATTCATATATTTGTACATTGTGATGATGTTGTGTTCATGTTTGTTTGTAAACTAAACTACCCCACGTTTTATCATTTGATCAGCCTCTTGTGCATCCGCTCCAGTTCAGCATTGTCCTTCTTTCATATCAGTGCCCACAACACAATATTCCATAAATGGTCTGACTTCATATAAAGGCAAAACTATGTTCTTGTCATGATCATTTACCCCTTTTTGATGCATCCCATTTATTTGCCTTGGCAATAGCTACACGTCACTGGTCGCCAAATTTTAGTTTTCATTTTGTTCTTTGGCCCCAGTGCATAGCCTTACAACTATCCATATTAAACTTCATCAGTCATTTCTCTGCATAAGTCTACAGTATAATAGTAGTATAATATGATCACCCTTTGTGTTGTTTATCTTACATAGTTTAGTGTAATCTGCAAATATTTTAATTTACATTCATGGCAGAACTGCACATCATTTCTATGCTTAAAAAGTGCAGCATTTATGCAGCAGTAAAATAGAGAGATTGTAAAAATCCCATCTACCTGCTGCGGAATAAATTTACACAAAATCTGTGCAGAAATTGACGTCCGATGCAGCATGTAAATTTTGGTATCAGAAACTCTGTAGGTTTATCTTGGATTTTCTCCATTGACTTTAAAAAGAGGTTGTGTACATTTTCTTTCTTTTTAATTGACATAATTGCTCCAAAATTGGCAGTGAAAATTCTGCACAATTTAGATTTTCTGCTCCACAAATCAGCACTTCTGCCATGTCTCTTTCCATTTAGACATGAATGAAGGTGAAAACTTATTGTAACTCATAATCCGTGCAGTAAAGTAAATTATTTGCCAAATTACTTCTGAAGATACTTTAGATATGGAATGTTGTTCATTAATGAAGTTTTGCTTTAAACCAGTGGCAACTGTAACATAATTGGTATGGTGGGCCAATGTGATAGCACTGGTAGATCAGTAGAGAAATACTTTGATGACATCATGACACTGTTTAGATATTGACTTTTCTACAGCTTCAGACCTCTGATATAAAATCAACATTTCATGTACAGACACAACTGTAGTCATAGACGCTTTGTATTGGGCAGGGATTGCAGTCTGTAAAAGTACAGATAATCCTAGGATGAAAAAAATTATAATCCCATGGCACCACTGCCACTTCATTCTTCTGATCAGTTCAGTTATATCATCATTTTTTGTACTGGAGACTTACATTTATTTAACTGCTTAAGGACTCATAACTCTTTTATATTTTCATCCACAGACTAGTATGAGGGCTTGTTTTTTGCGCGACCAGTTGTCCGTTGTAATGCCATCACTCACTTTACCATAAAATGTATAGCGCAACCAAAACAAATACTATTTGTGTGGGGAAATTAAAAAGAAAACCACAATTTAGCAAATTTTGAAAGGTTTCGTTTTCACACTGTACAATTTACAGTAAAAATGACATGTGTTCTTTATTCTTTGGATCAATACGATTAAAATGATACCCATTATAACATACTTTTCTATTACTGTTTTTGCGCTTTAAAAAAATCGTAAACTGCTTAATCAAATTAGTACGTTTAAAATCCCCTATTTTGCTGACCTATAACTTTTTCATTTTTCCGTATAATTGGCGGTATGAGGGCTCATTTTTTGCCCTGTGATCTGTACTTTTTTTTTATTGATACCATATTTGCTTATATAAAACTTTTAATACATTTTTATTAATTTTTTTGGGAATAAAAAGTTATAAAAAAGCAGCTACTTTGGACTTTTTTTTTTTTACGTTCACGCCGTTCACCGTACAGTATCATTAACATTTTATTTTAATAATGGGGATATTTACGCAAGCAGTAATACCAAATATGTATATAAAATATTTTTTGACACTTTTTGGGGGTGAAATAGGAAAAATGGGACAATTTACGTTTTTTTTTATTGGGGGAGGGGGTTTTTCACTTTTTTTTACTCTTTTTTACTTTTATTTTTACACTTTAATAGTCCCCATAGGGGACTATTCATAGCAATCATTTGATTGCTAATACTGTTCAGTGCTATGCATAGGACATAGCACTGATCAGTATTATCGGTCATCTTCTGCTCTGGTCTGCTCGATTTCAGACCAGAGCAGAAGACCCATGGAAGGCAGCGGAGGCTGCCATGCTGGATGATCAGATCGCCTCGGCAGCGCTGCGGGCGATCTGATCATCCATTTTAGTGTCCGCAATGCTGCAGATGCCGTGATCTGTATTGATCACGGCCTCTGAGAGGTTAATGGTGGACATCCGTGCGATCGCGGATTTCCGCCATTACCGGCGGGTCCCTGGCTGCTATCAGCAGCCGGGACCTGCCACGCATGCTCCAATGCTCGCTGTTATGTATAGGACGCAAATGTATATCCTGGTGTGTTAAGTACCAGCTCACCAGGACGTACATTTACGTCAGGCGTCGTTAAGGGGTTAAAAAGTGTTTTTTTTTTTGTAATGCTCAACCACAGAGAATGTACAGTAAATGATTGGCATTACTCAGTAGCAGACAGCATTAAATGTCAGGCGTTCAATCAGCTGAGCTGTATACTCCCATATCTAGTCAATGATTTTAGTGTTACATGTTAATAAACAGTTAATCAAATCCACATCAGAAGATGCAAAACAGGAAAAGAACAAAGCACTCGCTTTCAGATAACTTTGGTTATTCAATGTAAATTCTAAAAAGACAAAAGAGAGCTTCTGTGCAAGGTAGTAAGACAAACACGTCAGTGTTCACTGGGCGACAGTCGTTTCATGGCGATCAGCCCTTTACCTGGCCTATTGTGCCAATGGACTGGATGAAGTGCTGATCGGCATAAAATGTCCATCTCCCAGTGAACGCCTCTTCACTTGTATCGCTACCTTGCGAATAAACTCTCCATTGTCTTAATGGTCAAGTATAGTTTTTAACAATATATAACAAAATGGATGCTTATACACGTTGAAAACCATTCTGGATACTTATTGAGCTGTTATCCTGTCTATCAGGGATGTGCTTAATATTGATTAAACGAATCATATATTTAGATCAATATAGTGTTTTCAGCTGACTATTAATACATCTTGAAGCCATGAAACTGAAATATAATACAAATAGAAGGTTGCAGAAGCACTCTTGGTCTCTTAGCGCACTTTTTGATCAAAATGTGTACCCCATTCATCATGCGGAGGTAGCTCACTTTAGTTGGGACCCTTACATGCTCACTTTACTCACCTTTGCTGGGCATATAGCCTCTGACTGGGTGACATGCAAGTTCTACTATCAATTTTAAAACCACCTATGTATTAGGTTATTGTGCTTTTTTTTTTTTTTTTTTTGTAATATTGTGAATAAGTGTGCCAATGGACTGAAGGCAACAGTCCTGCCAGATGATATACCATGTAAATATAAATTTAATACATGCATATTCAATGGTTATTTTTAGACATACTTATTCAAATGGTCATCTCACTTAAGACATGACATATCATTTGAATATCCTATAAATGTCTTTCTAAAAATAGTCAGAGCACTGTACCCCCACCAATTACTACAACAAAGTGTTAACTGTAGCAGTGGGGAACTGTGTTCTTTCAGCTCATGTCAGCAATTTCAAATGCTTCACATAGTTCACATGGTTGTCACTTTGTGCTTAGTTGCTCAATGACCATCTTAAGAAACTGAATGCACTCACTACTGAAAAACCAGCCAAGGATGTAAATACAAAAAGTACAAAGTGTGAGTTTAGCAAGGGGAGGGAAGCAAGAAATATTGACAGTAAACTAGGTGGATGAATGATGTTTGAGGACTGCATGGGGCTATGGGGAAGATTGTATAGTATTCCATATAGTCCACTATATACTGTAGGTCCACACTATACTGTATGAACCTTTAGAAAAGAAGATTGGAGCTTAGCCTAGCCCAGCCTTCCTTCACTGAGGATGTCAGATTCAGTAGAGTTTGGTTTAGTTATGTGGTGAATGCAGGGAGGAGACGTTTAGCCTGTAAGGAGAAGTTGTACTTCACAGCTACATACTAGTTCTCTAACACTTCTGGCCAGGCCTAGGGAAGTTCTGGTTATTGCATTATAGATATTTGTAAGATCTGCACCTCACAGCTGGGGATTGTAGGACTAAAAGGACAAAATAACAGCAAAAAAAGGAAAATGTTATGTAAGATGTTGTAATTCTGCACCAAAGAGAAACCTGACTACTGCAAGGCTAGTGAGAAGAAGAAGCTTTAGAAAGCTACTGATTGATTATATTGAGAATCCCTGCTTCAGCCTTAAGAAAGCCTGACTGTAACTACTGGTAAAGATTGTGTCTTAATCTTGGAAATGTCTACTGTCAGGTTTAAATAGTAAAGAGAATTGTGAGTTGTGAATTACAAGTTATTCCTGTCGTTGGCCTGTTGTTGAGATGCTATCCTATCATCTAGAGGACCATGACCTTTATGAGTCAGGAGATATACACTCATAAGGAGTACCCTAGAAAACTACCATCCACCAGCACCACCAGACTGTGCCTTTTAAGGGCTATTACCCTCATCACCCACCAACAGAATCCACCAGTAACTCTATTAAAATGACATTCCCCCTTGAGCAAACAGAAAACGTAGAATGTTAGCACAACGGTTAGGGTCCCTACCAATCTGATTATCCTCTGCCATCCTGTAGATAGAAAATAAGTTGTTATATTGGGATAACCCTTTAATGTGCCTTTTTAACCAAAGTATGTAACCTTGTACAGTGATCCCTCAACATACGATGGTAATTCGTTCCAAATGAGCCATCGTTTGTCAAATCCATTGTATGTTGAGGGATCCGTGCAATGTAAAGTATAGGAAGCTGTACTCACCTGTCCCCGCCGCTCGAGATGGTGTCCCCGCCGCTCAAGATGATGTCCCCGCCGCTCCCGATGGTGACCCTGGCCTCCGCTGGGCTCTCCGCTGTCTTCTCCGGTCCTCCGCTGTCTTCTCCGGTCCTCTTCTGTTTTCTCCGGTCCTCTTCTGTCTTCAGCAAGGCCTTACTGGGCCTGCGTAGCGATGTCATTACGCCGCTGCGTACGCCATTCCTATTGGATGATGTGCGCAGCAGCGTATTGACGTCATCGGAAAGGTCCGAGAAGACACCGGAAGACCAGCGCTGGACCCAGAGGGCACCCCGGAGCATCGTGGAGGGGTAAGTAATACTTACCGCACCACACGGGGAACATTAAGCTGTTATCCGGCAGCAGCTTAAGCATTTTGCGCTGCTGGATAGCAGTTAATGCGATGACCCCGACATAAAAAAGCATCGTATGTCGATGCTGACATAGACATGCGATGGCCTCTGAGAGGACATCGTATGTCGATTTCATCATATGTCGGGGCCATCGTAGGTCGGGGGGTCAATTACTCCTGGGAGTCAAATAGAAGAAGACCAGAGTAATAGTTTAAGGAATAGTTCCTGGTACCTTGCTTTGCCTATAACATTAGCAAATAAATCTGACAGTTTGCTGCATTTGAAGTAAAACATTGAAGTTTTTTTATGCTTGGGTTAAGTGTCAGAGTCTGATCTGAGAATGTGCAATTATTCTTTATGAAACTTTTATGACAGCCGTCATAAGGCCTGAGCTTTTCTCCATAAGTCGTTTGTCACCAGTGAGTCATATAGTACATATACAAGAAAACAGTAGCATTATTCTCTTTCTTCATTGAAATGACTAGAGGGAATTGAGGAAATAACCCCTGACAGATATTGAGCATAAGACCAAAGTTTAAATATAAAGATTTGAATCTTTAATGTAGGGCTACAACAATGAGCCACAGATATGTATAAATTTATACATACAGCATTATTTTCCTTAAAAATGAATTAAGTCTAGCCACCAGAGAGGACTGTGGTCAGACAAAAAGGAAATTCAAAAAGAAAATAACTGGAAAAGTCAGTGCACACTGTTTAAAAAATGTCTGTAGCTGCTATTATGGAATCATTTCAAAACAGTGTTCATAATCACAAATGTCCAGCATTAGCCTTGAGCCTATTTATTTTATTTTGTATCCAAAATATTAAAATTAAAAAATAATTTAATATATGATGAATTATTAAAATATGTTATATTAGCCTTTATATGAATCTGAAAAAGAAATTCACAAATTTAGTGCAATGCATTATTGTCCATTAGAGAAAGCATTTTGAACAAAACTAAACTACTATTGTACCTGTGGATTACCACAACTCTCTCAGGTTGTACCTACATAGACCACGGTTGTCAAGATGTTAAAGTAAATATGCAGCCATAATAACTTATCCCCTATGTGTCTGATCGCGGGGGGTCTGAACGGGGGGACCCCCCCGTGCAATATCCTGCACGGGGCCCCAGTTCTTCTATGTATTTATATGGGAGAGGCAGGGATGCAGCATTTGTGCCTCCCTGCCTCTCCCGTAGAGCTGTATGGGGAGAGGGCGCACCGTTAACCTCACTAAGGTCAACACTACGCGCATTAGCCGCTCTCACAGAGAGGCAATGTCGGGGCTCGTTTGGGAGATCGCGGGGGTCCCAGCGGTCGGACCCCTGCGATCAAACACGTTTCCCCTACCTTGTGATAGGGTATAAGTTTTTATGGCAGCAGTTGTCCTTTAAATGTAAAAAGTGGCCCTTCTTTCATGCTGCCTGAATGAGTCATTAGTGCTGCAGGCCTTGATTGAGAGATGTCTGTTTATAGCTAAACAGGGAGAGATCTATCAATTAAGTATGATTGTGCGCCCTAATGACATGTGGTTCAAGCAGCATAAAACTGATGATAACCCAGGCAAAACATATTACAGACAAATAAATAGTGTCTAAATTATACTCGACCTGCAGCCAGTGTGACCCCCAACTATCAGTTTTAGCTATTTCTCACTAGTCTTAATGCGTTCTCTTCAGAAAAAGAGAGCGGTTCATCAGAGGACGCAAATGGGGTTTACATAATCATCATCATGGATAACTCATATAATAAAACTAACTACCATAGTAGTATCAGTGGATACACCATCTCACAGAAGAAAGTAATGACTGACTGACTGTCCAGCTTCCTATTCAAAAATAAGCTGCTTGCCAGGAGTGATGGGCACGGGTCCTGGGTTTTGAAAAACAACCTTTTTAATTAAAGGAGTACTCCACCTCTAGACATCTTATCCCCTATCCAAAAGATAGGGGATAAGATATCTGATTGTGGGGGGTCCCGCTGCTGGGAACCCCCACAATCTCTTCTGCAGCATCCCCTGTCATCTGGTGCACAGAGCGAGCTTCTGTCCGTGCCTGATGACTGGCGATGCAGGCGCTGGAGGATTGTGATGTCATGGCCCCGCCCATGCCCAATGTGATGTCACACCCCACCACCTCAATGCAAGTCTATGGGAGGGGGCATGATGGCCACCACACCTCCTCCCATAGCCTTGCATTAAGGGGGCAGGCCGTAATGTCACGAGGGGGCGGGGCCATGGGATCACGATCCTCCGGCCCTTGCATCGCAAGTCATCAGGCAGGGAGCAAAGCTCGCTCCGTGCACCAGATGACAGGGGGTGCTGCAGGAAAGATTGCGGGGGTTACCAGCGGCCGGACCGCCGCGATCAGACATCTTATCCCCTGTCCTTTGGATAGGGGATAAGATATCTAGGAGCGGAGTACCCCTTTAAATATGGCTATTTCTGGCATAGAAATATCTACCCAAATATATGGAATAGAACTGAGATTTTATAGATTTATAAACACAAATGTTTCCCAACATGCTAATGTGATTAACACTTTTTTTTTTTGGGGGGGGGGGGGTACCACATATAAATATTAATACAAATGACTATTTACTGGTCATATTGCATCTTTAAAATTGGCAAAATTTAGAGAAAATACTTAGACATGTACAAAATTCTTAATCTGTAAAGACTATGTAGATACCATTAACTATAGATGAATTGTGGGATTTTGCAATAAGTAATTTCATATAGATTTCTGAAAAAGCAGAATATATAACACAGTAAAAGTTAAAATCCTGTGTGTATGTGTAATTATGGAGCCTTGAACTGTATTGAACCACTGAGTTCCTATTGCTGCATCTTGAGGATCTGTTCTACTGTATTATTTCTGCAGCGTTTGTTAACTATGGAGCCAGCAATAATGCTTTAATAATGTGTCCTCCAATGATCACAATGTTGCTCAACCTTATAATACATGGCCAGCTACCAGTCTCAAACAGATGAGAACCAAATACTGTAACAGCTGGCTCCATAGATTCCCTAAGCAAGGACTGATTTGACCTGGCTATTGCTGTAAAGCTCTTTAAAACCGTAAGTGTATGCCTCAGTAGTTATACATTCATATGTAAGTATACACTTAACCCATTCACCATTAAAACTCTAGGTCTATTGAATCTTTATAACAAGTGAAGATATCACTGCTTCAAATTAATGGTTCCAAATCTGAGCTGAGGACATAATAAAACCACAATTACATTTACTCCAGGAGAAAGACTGGTGAAAGTCATGGCTATCCTTCAAGAAAAGCAATTACTAGAACATTCTACTACCATCTGGAGCATTTACATACCAGGTCTAATTTGTTCCTCACTTTCAATAAAGAAGACGGTCTTTTTATATATTCCGTTTAGTTTTGCAGCCACACTCTCTTATCTAGTGGACTCTTTTGCTACTTAAGTATGTGTTTGATAAATGAACTTTCTCTGCTGTATAGAGATATAATGTATTGAGTCCAGCTGCCATGCATAATACATGTATAATATCTACAGGCCACACTCAATCACCCACAATGCTTCCTTCCATACTTATGAAAGAACTTTGAAAGATTTGATTTGACTCTAAAAAATAGTTTTAACTTTGTGACCATTTGTGACCATAGCTATATCTTACTCTAGTTGTACACGCTTTCTAAATCAAAGAACCGTTCCTTAACTAGAAGGACACAACTGTAGATTTTACATCTTATACTGCATTTGTCCTCAGCAACTATCATTGCTGCTGTCTTTATGCAGCTATCTGTTCTGCGGGGGGAAGCAGTAAAATTTCCTCATGGCTGCTCTCCTCTATTCCTCATGGCTGCTCTCCTCTATTCCTCATGGCTGCTCTCCGTTGTAAAACGATTGATAGGTACAGTAAATGTAAGTGGGTTGCTGAATAAGGGCATTGAAACCATTGAAGGAAGCCATGAGGCTACCATGAAACAGTAAATGGATGTTGGGTTTTGGTGATTTTCCACCGATCCTACAACTTTACCAATAGGAGAGAAGAATCAACTTGAAGGTCATTTTGTGCTTCTCTTCTTGCCCTTACTCCTCAATGAACATATCTGGTTGTAACTGGTTGGTTAATTTAGGTTCACACCAGATGATTTAAAGGGGTACTCCGGTGTTTAGACATCTTATCCCCTATCCAAAGGATAGGGGATAAGATGCCTTATCGCGGGAGTCCCACCGCTGGGGACCCCCGGGATCATGCACGCGGCACCCCGTTTGTAATCAGTCCCCGGAGCATGTTCGCATCACGCTCCCGCCCCTGTGTGATGTCACGCTCCGCCCCTCAATGCAAGCCTACGGGAGGGGGCATGATAGCTGTCAGGCCCCCTCCCGTAGGCCTGCATTAAGGAGCAGAGCATGACATCACACGGGGGCGGGGGCAAAATCAGTCCCCGAACACGCTCCGGGGACTGATTATAAACGGGGTGCCGCGTGCATGATCCCGGGGGTCCCCAGTGGTGGGACTCCCGCGATCAGGCATCTTATCCCCTATCCTTTGGATAAGGGATAAGATGTCTAAGCACCGGAGTACCCCTTTAAAGTGGTTTTCCAGAACCAAGGAGATAACAAAGGGGCAGACTACATGGACAGTTTAATCTCTTTCTGCCATTAATATTTCATTTTCTATGATGGTTTCTCCTAAGGATAACTTAAAAGTACTATAGTCCTAAATAACTTGAGTTCTTAGTTTTGTCTTACTCTGGTACAGTATGTGCACATTGATTAATCCGTAGAAGAAATTCAAAGCAGTTCTTGGATATTTTCTGCAGATTCCTAATTTGTAGGGTACAGATTTGGCTGTGGATTTCGGAAGACCATTTCTGATGATATCCGTAAGGAGATAGTCAGACTTTGGAACTCTGCTAGAGAACATAGTCATGGTGGACTCTCTAAAAGAGTTCAAAAGGGACCTGGATGGCTTTCCACATTGCAAAAAAAAAGACAAATTTCTGTATAGTTACCAGATGCTGGAGAATGGTCAAAGATTTATCCAGATTGCCAGAATAAAAATTGGGAAGATTTTTTTTCTAAAATTGGAAAAAATTTGCCAACAACCTCCTTTGGATTTTTGAGTTCATTTACAATAATTCAGATAATATAATAATTGTCCCAGCTAGATTGACAAACGTTGATACTATTGTGTTCATTAGAGGTATTATGCTTTCTTGTTAAATCTTTATCGACAAATGAAATAACAATTCAGGTAAATACCATTTGTTTTATACACCTGTTAGAAATATCTGTCTTACTGCTTGTTTGCTGGTAAAGGAAGGGCTTATACTGGTACACAGTTACTTTTCCATATTGATCATAGCACCTTGGTCAACGGTTTAGAAATAAATAAATTATAAACTAATCTATGAGGTGTAATGTTTTCATATATTTAGTGCTAGCAGGAAGCCAAGATAAAAAGTGAGCTTTAATCTATATGTTAATGTTACAGTATATGTGTTGGGTAGATTATATTAACAACTGTATGATGTTCTCTTGCAGAATGTTGACAAGTGGTCCTTTGATGTATTTGCACTAAATGATGCTAGTGGCGATCATGCACTTAAATTCATCTTTTATGAATTACTCACACGATATGATCTGATCAACCGCTTCAAGGTGAGTGGAAGGCAATATATTCTTATTAACAAATCACTGAATCAGAATGATAAATCTAGTGATATTATAATGAGAGAGTAGACACATTCCTTAAAGTCATTGTGCAGATTGTCTTTAGTAATTCAACTATAATATACATGGATGAAAATATACCTTTACTTCAAGAGAACAATAATTTCTTCACTTTTATACTGCTCTTCATAATAGATACCATAGCTGAAACCAAGCTCAGCTTTCATCTCTAAAACTGCACTGACAACATTAAAATTGTTTGATGTTTTGGTATGGGTAGCAATTGTTTTGTAGTTTCAATACATGAGGGCCAATGTGTATTTTTATGTTTTTATTATAGACATATTCTTACATTATTATCCAAGGCTAAAACTCTTTATGATGTTTGATTTGTCAATTTTTCCCTGTAACTAAAACTTTACCACCTAAATGGTCAAAGACTGGCATTCTCTACATGAGTATTAGTTACACTGAGTTCTCACCTCATCTTCTGCCCTATCTCAGGCTATATGGAATAATGGTATTAGCCCTGTTAAGAAAGCATTTCTGCAATTTTCTATCATCTTTAGGCTGGGTTCACATATGTACAGCATCCGGCATAAGTGAATTCAGCCTAGATCTTGACACAACTGATGACAAGTTGTCATCAGTTGTATGACATCCGATGTCCATTGTTTCTCGATGATGGACAGGGGAATGCAGCAAGCTGCGTTCCCCTCTCCGGTGTGTGTCACACCATCCAGCGTCAAAATTGAGATGCTGGATGATTGTGAACTGTCCCATTCAAATGAATGGGATCAGTTTTAGCATCAGTTTCCCTCCAGTGCACACCTTTTGGACAGGTGTATAGCATGATGTGTGGAAGAAGACAATGGGGGAGATTTATCAAAACCTGTGCCGAGGAAAAGTTCCCAGTTGCCCATAGCAACCAATCAGATCGCTTCTTTCATTTTTCACAGGCCTTCCTAAAAATGAAAGATGCAAGCTGGTTGCTATGGGCAACTGGGTAAGTTTTCCTCTGCACAGGTTTTGCACATCTCCCCAAATGGGTAAACTTAGCCTTAAAAATTCAAAGTAGAGAGACTTGTACCATATACCCTTGACAATTTAAGTTTACACTAGCATATTCCTTTACCTGGTGTTTACCATTTATCTAACCATTCTACTTCATACTACTAGTATATACAGAGAGAGACCCTTAAGCTTGAGCTACATGAAGACATGGAGCTTCATGTTCATTAAAAGATGCATTTTCAATGATCATATAGACGTTTAAAAAATGCTACAAAAGAAAGATGATAGAAAATTGCAGAAATGCTTTTTTATGCCTTAACCATAGGAGAACAATAATATAAATGAGATGCCACCATACCTTAATGATGAACCAAGTTCTATCTTATTTAGTTTAAAAAAAATAAATAAAAATAAAGATATATGTTAGAATGCTTGGAAACAACAATTAATAAAAGAAAACCGCTACTATACCTTAATAAGTGCTTATCCCTGATTAATTTTATTTCTACGGGGGCCTTATTTTCTCTGCAATCAACTCCAATATACACCAGATATGCATATTATTGGATCAAGGCAGTATAAACCTGTGCCACTCAGCATAGACGGTATCAGAGCTGCACCAGCAGCATGACCTAGTAAGCTGGCCACACATAGAGGGAGATTTATCATAACCTGTCCAGAGGTAAAGTTGCTGAGTTGCCCATAGCAACCAATCAGATTGCTTCTTTCATTTTTGAAAAGGCCTCTGAAAAATGAAAGAAATTCTCTGATTTGATAAATTTCCCCCATAATGATTGACAAAATGCCCACTTTTGACTGTTTCAACTAAGGTGTGTAAATTGGATCCGGCCTAAAGAATGTGATCTTGAAAGATGGTGTAAGTTTCACGAGTTTAGGCTGCTAAAGCCTTGATTTAATAGTGACATAGGCCCAGATTTATCAAAGACTGTCTATGGTAGAGCTATTTTCCCACATTTATTATTATTTGGGTGGTGGGTATGACTAGCGTGCATCTTATTTATCAAGAAGGTGCAGCAGGATGATTAATTTTGCGCAGCTCTGCTGTGGCGGGAAAGGCTACAAAAAGCATACACTTTTTCTAGACACTTGTTAGGGAGGGAAGTAGACACTTTCCTGGGTGCTGAACTTTCACAGATAAATGTTTACTTGCATTTTAGATGCTACAATCAAATTTGATTGTGGTGTCTAAGGGGTTAAAGCTGGGCATCACCATGATGAGTGATGTCTAGCATGCATCACCATGATCAGTGATGTCTAGCATTAAAAATGGGTCCTGGTGGCCACCTGGACCACCCAGCTATGACCCACACTCAGCTCCTGAGCGCGTGTCATAGAAGAAGAGTGGGACGCTGTCATCCACAAGAGGTTAAAGATTGAATTGCAGAAGTTAGAAGTGATTCTCATGCCTACTGGTAGGTGGTGTAGCTTTGCGCCTAAAAAAAGTACCTTTGCGCACAAAATAGCGACTTTTTACAAAAGTCGCACATGATAAGTACGTGACCACTGCATGGTCAAAAAGAAAAAGTTCTACAGGTAGACAAAAAGAGTGAAATTGTCTATATCAAAAGATGCATAAAAGTCGCTAAATATGCTGCTTGCGCCTGAACTGCGCCAAAACATAGACAAAAAAAAATGCTCTAAAAGCAATGATAAATCTCTCCCATAAAGTCCCTATGGTTCCCTCCTCTCTGACACTGGTCAGTGAAGACCACCTATTTGTCAACTGATGTTTCATTTGCATGTCTGGTGTGGAAAACAATAGGTGAATTGGGGGGGGGGGTGGTATTGGGGGCACACAGGAAAAAAATGGAGATTCAATCAGGGAACAAGCAGTTATTCAGGTATGGTGGTAGCTTAACCATTCTAGGGTGAAATGATGCCCCGTTTGAACTATATAACCAATAAATTTGCCCTACCTTAAAGCAAATCTATCATAAAACTAAGCTGCTTTGTTTCAAGGCAGCACATTATAGGAGCAGGTTTGTAGCACCATTAGCCAAAGCTACACTCCCATGCCTCCTGTCTCTCTTACATGTAAAAGTAGTATGCATACATGGCAGCCAGTATGCACTGGTAAGAGGCGTGAGAAAGGCAGAGGTGAACGCTTCCCCCTTCCTCCAATCCTCTAACGGTGCCAATACTGCTGCTCAGAAATTCCCGTTTCCTGTCCTGACACATAGGAAATGCCATTTTAGTCAATTACTGGCCACAGCAGAGACCCAGCTTAGCCATTGTTTGGCAGAGCAGCCATTTCCAATGTCCCAGGATGGAGAACAGGAAGCTCTGAGCAGCAGGATTCTCACTGTCACCCTGAGCGGTTGTATATATATATATATATATATATATATATATATATATATATATATATATTACAATATTTTTCCAAACAACCACTTTACTGTATTTTTGCTAGGTTATATTAGCCAAATAGCACAATTCTTTTGTATAGTTTGGGCTAATAGTTCAACATGTCTGCCCTCATAATATGCAAACTATTAAACAAGAAAGCAATGTAAAACGTGACTTTAAAGGGATACTCCGGTGGAAAATATTTTTTTAAATCAAGTGGTGCCAGAAAGTTAAACAGATTTGTAAATTACTCATGAAGATTTGTAAATTACTTGTATTAAAAAATCTTTACCCTTCCAGTACTTATTAGCAGCTGTATGCTACCAAGGAAATTATTTTATTTTTGAATTTCTTTTTTGTCTTATCCACAGTGCTCTCTAATGACACCTGATTCCTGTATCAGGAACTGTCCAGAGCAGGAGAAAATCCTCATAGCAAACCTATGCTGCTCTGGACAGTTCCTGACACGGACAGATGTGTCAGCAGAGAGCACTGTGGACAAAAAAATAAAAAATTCAAAAAGAAAAGAATTTCCTCTGTAGCATACAGTTGCTAATAAGTACTAAAAGGATTAAGATTTTGAAATGGAAGTGATTTACGAATCTGTTTAACTTTCCGGCACCAGTTCATATATATATATATATATATATATATATATATATATATATATATATATATAAATAAGGTTGCCACCAGAGTACCCCTTTACATTAAAAGAACATTGGATTCACTAAGAAATATTGTTGTTTTAAGCTTTTTTTTTATCAGGGTATCATTATATTGTCTAGTTACAGACATTAATAATTTTACAATTGACAGATTGATGGTTGAAATTACTAATTTATAATGTGTATTTCAACATATGAATGCAGAGCCAAGGTTTTAGCCACCATTACTGGATTGTTCTAATGGAAATCTTTATTATATCTTTGTTAATTAATCTCATTTACTGCTAATTGGTTATTAGTGGAAACTGTAATTATGTTAACAAAACTGATTATTCCGTTTGATGAAGAGTGTACATTGCCTCTCCTTGGGATGTAAGGTGGTAAGTGATTGGGATTCCTGAGGTTCAATTCTGGGTTTAAAATAGGTCAAAACAAGACACTTATCAGTCTGTTGAATTTTGTGACACAATCACACCAGGACAAACTGGATCTAGCGTTGATATAAAATGAATTGGAAACACTCAACTGCACAAAAGGCAAATAGGTTTCAAACTCTGTAGTTTGTAGAATTTATTGACAAGCCATGGAAACATGTCATACGTTTTGATGGTCAGGGTCTCAGTACTGCTACCCCCACACTAATCACTAGAAATAACAGAGCACTTTACTCCCTAGCCTGGCACTCAGTCTGCCTCTTTGCAGACGACGGGCTCCTTAGAACATTAAAAGAAGCCCAACTTCTGCAATGAACACTAAGTTGGAGAGTAAAGTGCATTTCATCCAGCTATATCTAGCATAACAGTTTTACAGTTTTACATTGGAAATGTAAAGAACACTAAGCATGTCAGAGAAATTGTAACAATATAGAGCCACTTAGATTCTGTAAAGATGGGCAATTTATACATACTGTAGAGCTAGAAAAATGTAACTATAAATGATGTCATCCCCCAAGACTAGTGGTTTACTGGTGCAAACTTCACCATGCAGAACAATCGGAAGTAGACTACCAAACAATGCAACACCAGTTTGGTAAATGGAATATTGTCAGGTTTACAGGATCACCGATCTAAACCCTAGTGGTCATTTGCAATATGACCTTTACAAGATGAGGAAAATTGTCCAATAAAGCAATGGCACTTCTGAGACAGGATTCTTCCCCTATCCCTAAAAACTAACTGCTAGAATGTCAAATACAACATAAAGAGACATTTCTTAGTGATTCCAAAGGTTTGCATGTTGTGCGTGTGTAATATAGTGAGAAACTTGGATTGTGAAAGGTGCTTCTCCACCAAGAAGGTATGTCCTGATCTAACAATAAGAAGACGATGGATAAGGCTTTTTATATAGTTACCACATGGAGAAAACTGTCAGGTTCAAAAGCAGCAGGTTTGTTAAAAATGTCAAGGATACAGCTGGAAGGATCTGGAATTCTGGCAAACAGGATTCAAATTCAGGAGCTGAAAGCATTGATAAAAGATGAACCAAAATAACACCCATAGTCCAGACAAGAAGCAAATTAAGATATGTAACTGGGTGTCAAAAAAGGAGCACAAGCAAGGACAAACCAGTGGGTAACATGTACCAATAACCATAATATCCTGCCAATAAATGAAGTCATGTCAATGTGGCAGGATGAGAGACGAGATCACTGCTGGGGCATTGGGAGGTGAGTGACGTGCTCTTTGATGATGCCAAAGGCTCCTACTGTAAGAGGACAGAGTATTGGAATTGAGGTATATATAGAATATATTTAATTGTATACTTTTCAAAAAATAAATCCACAAAGCTAATAAAGGTTGACACAATATGAATGATCTGTGCTGGTTGCAGGTAATAAACACACTTTACATTATTAATATTCTATTTGGCTTGGAATAAAAACAACTTAATATGGTAACTGTGCAAACTAAACTGTTCGGAATGAAATATAGAATTTCATTTTGAAAACAATGTACCATGAAGTACCTTGAATTTCACAGTGTGCATTAATAGTAATATGTTTTAATCCTTTTTGACTTATTCTTTTATACTATTGATTTGTGTGCTATTATTTTATACTATGTTATTAATATTCTAATTGATATTATAATGATATTCTTTCTTCAGGATATTGTCCAGCTTCTGCAAAACATTTTTCATTGTTAATAAATTCTTTTCTTTTTATCATTTTCAAATATGCTATGTGTGCAGACAAAGGCAATACTATAGGGATGCAGAGGCAACAGTTGCAGCTATGCCCTGGTGCTTCAAGGGACCCCCCAAAAATATAAAGTTTACAAATGTGCATGGTGAGTGGGGGTCAAGTTAGAGATTTAATATTGACGTCTCTGTTTCTAGAGGTCTGTCTTTTATGCTAAAGTATAGAGTAGTTAAGGAGAACTGATGTTCAGAAGTATGCAGCATGTGTCAGACACTACGGAGGGGGAGTCACTTATATTCATTAGGGGACATTGGCCCCACCCAACCACCAATAATTGACAGGTTTCTCCCTATTAGTGTGTATAGGAAGAAACCTGTCAGTCATCAGAAGATGAGCAGGGGTTGTAGCCTTTATAAATATCAGTGAATCCCCTCCCAAGCATGTACTATGTATTTCTTAATTTCAGTCCTCCTACTTCTTTATACCTCAGCATAGAAAAAAGACTGCTGAAAACAAAGACCAAAACAGGTTCCTGTTAAGAACAGCTAACAATGATAGATTCAGCTCCTGAAATCCCTGGAGATCAGCTATTACTGCAACGAAACTTAACTTGGCAGCTAATTTCATCTGCTGTGCCAACAACTGGGTAAATATAGTATTATATGGCATAAATGGCCAAGGCAAGTCCTTCTGAATGAGAATGCTCTTACTCTGTGACTTACAGCTGCTTACAAAGGGGATCCATCAAGATGCCATATTAGAGCCTAACAGGACAACCCTTTTTAAGAGCATAGGCCGTAAAACCCAGAGATACAAATAGAAAAAAATAAAATATAAATAAAAAAAGTTTATAAACATTATATTATATAATACAGTGGGGGCCATAATATAGAAATATTCTTATATACAGTGTGGATCAAAAGTTTGGGCACCCCAGGTAAAAATTTGTATTAATGTGCATAAAGAAGCCAAGGAAAGATGGAAAAATCTCCAAAAGGCATCAAATTACAGATTAGACATTCTTATAATATGTCAAAAAAGGTTAGATATTATTTCCATCATTTACACTTTCAAAATAACAGAAAACAAAAAAATGGCATCTGCAAAAGTTTGGGCACCTTGCAGAGTTAATATCTTGTACTGCCCCCTTTGGCAAGTATCACAGCTTGTAAACACTTTTTGCAGCCAGCCAAGAGTCTTTCAATTCTTGTTTGAGGTTTCTGTGCCCATTCTTCCTTACAAAAGTCTTCCAGTCCTTTGAGATTTCAGTTACACTTTCAAAATAACAGAAAACAAAATAATGACATCTGCAAAAGTTTGAGCACCCTGCAGAATTTATACCATGCACTGCCCCCTTTGCAAAGCTGAGACCTGCCAGTGTCATGGATTGTTCTCAATCATCATCTGGGAAGACCAGGTGATGTCAATCTCAAAGGTTTTAAATGCCCAGACTCATCTGACCTTGCCCCAACAATCAGCACCATGGGTTCTTCTAAGCAGTTGTCTAGAAATCTGAAACTGAAAATAGTTGATGCTCACAAAGCTGGAGAAGGCTATAAGAAGACAGCAAAGTGTTTTCAGATGTCAATATCCTCTTTTCAGAAGGTAATTGAGAAATAGCAGTCATCAGGAACAGTGGAAGTTAAAGCAAGACCTGGAAGACCAAGAAAAATATCAGACAGAACAGCTTGCAGAATTATGAGAAAAACAATTCAAAACCCACGTTTGACTGCACAATCCCTCCAGAAAGATCTGTCAGATACAGGAGTTGTGGTACACTATTCCACTATAAAGAGATACTTGTTCAAATATGGTCTTCATGGAAGAGTCATCAGAAGAAAACCTCTTCTACATCTTCACCACAAAAATCAGCATTTGAACTTTGCAAATGAACATATAGACAAGCCTGATGCATTTTGGAAACAAGTTCTGTGGAGCAATGAGGTTAAAATTAAACTTTTTGGCCAGAATGAGCAAAGGTACGTTTGGAGAAGAAGGGGAACAGAATTTAATGAAAAGAACCTCTGTCCAACTGTTAAGCATGGGGGTGGATCAATCATGCTTTGGGGTTGTATTGCAGCCAGTGGCACAGGGAACATCTCACAAGTAGAAGGAAAAATGGATTCAATAAAATTTCATAAATTTTCAGCAAATTTTGGATGCTAACTTGATGCCATCTGTGAAAAAGCTGAAGTTAAAGAGAGGATGGCTTCTACAAATGGATAATGATCCTAAACACACCTCGAAATCCACGGGGGATTACATCAAGAGGCGTAAACTGAAGGTTTTGCCATGGCCTTCACAATCTCCTGACCTCAACATAATTGAAAATTTATGAATAGACCTTAAAAGAGCAGTGCGTGACAGACAGCCCAGAAATCTCAAAGAACTGGAAGACTTTTGTAAGGAAGAATGGGCAAAGATACCTCAAACAAGAATTAAAAGACTCTTGGCTGGCTACAAAAAGCGTTTACAAGCTGTGATACTTGCCAAAGGGGGCAGTACAAGATATTAACTCGGCAAGGTGCCCAAATTTTTGCAGATGCCATTTTTTTGTTTTCTGTTATTTTGAAAGTGTAAATGATGGAAATAATATCTAACTTTTGTTGACATATTATAAGAATGTCTAATCTGTAATTTGATGCTTTTGGAGATTTTTCCATCTTTCCTTCTTTATGCACATTAATACAAATTTTTACCTGGTGTGCCCAAACTTTTGATCCCCACTGTATATAAGAATATTTCTATATTATGAAGGGTTAAATAAATTTTATATGAATAGCTACCAATAGACCCATAAACAACAATTCATTAAAATACTCAACAAAAAAAATGATATTATTTCAATTTATTTAATTACCCTTCAGTCTAAAAGGAATGTGCAATTTATTACTCTTCCAATCTTAGTTAAGAAGTATCTTATAAACTAATATATATATATATATATATATATATATATATATATATATATATACATATATGCTTTTCATAATTATTTTTTTTAATTAGGACAGAAAAAACAATGTAGGTGATGGATTCTATTATTTCTGACATATCCTTATTAAATAGAGCAATGTTATAAGATAATGGGCTTAGTGTCATTATGATGTACATGTACTGTGTTTCTTCATTATATGTCTATAATGTGTTATTAATAACTGCACACTTATAAGATTACCCTAATAAGATTGTAAGCTCGATGAGCAGGAACAATGAAGAACAATTTCAAGAGAGGTATGTATCTGATATGTTTCATATTAGTGTTTCATGTTAGTGAAGTTACATGCATTTGTCTTCAACCTAAGGTCTATTGCTTGCAAGAAGGGATATCTTTTACTGATCAAAATAACTACTGCATGGATGCAGCTGCACATATGGTTTACAGGAATCAAAGTAACGTGGTCCTGGAAATCTGTGTGCAGCATCATCTGTGTCTTTTTGTTTCATTAGAAGGTGTCACCTCTTGCAAACAATTTGCAGTTCATATGAGCTGGAGGTTATTAGGTCCCGCAGGAGAGATGCACATGTCCATTCCTTCATTTGACTAGAAGAAATATTGATGTACCACCCTTCTTCCAGTCTGCGTCTCTGAAAGCCTGAATTACTTAATTGAGGCTATCTGTGTAGCCTGCTCTTATGACCCGGCTACCCATGTAACCCTTTTACAGTAGTTCAGATCAGAACCCTGGACAGCGCAACTCTCAACACAGCACAAATCTTGTTTCCTGAAGAACCTATATAGAGATGGACTAACAAGCTCCTTGTCTTATACTCATTTATACTGCAGAGGCAGAGGATAGGATTATTTAACAGTATGCGGTACAGATTAGTATTGGTAACATCTGTTTCTTACATACGGACACAAATTGTCTACATATCATTGTTATACTGTGCTTTTCTCTGGTTTTATATGTATTAATGGCATCTTTTCACATAAATACTTTAGATCAACATTGAACAAAATATGCACAGAATACATATTAGTTATTTGGTCTGTGTGTGGGGGGGGGGGGCAACATAATACATTAATATTTTTCATAAAGACACAGGGGAACAATATGCTACATGAATATGTTTAATACAAATACACAGCATAAACAAAATATTAATTGTGTTAAATCCAAAGCCTTTACCAGCTAGTAAGGCTGGAGGCAAAGCAGCGCCTGTGGAGTCCAGCAGCTCCTCTACACTGTAGGAAGGTGTCTGGTTAATAATCATTCTGGATGGTGGAGAAAGCAGTGGGAAGATTAGAGCAATGGAGAGAACAAACTGTAAGATTTTCATTTTCTGAACTCCCTTGACTCAGTACATTTATGAACCTCTGCCTATTTAACTTGCAAATACACTCTTACAATACATCACTTAAAGCATACCTGCCCTACCCCACAAAAGCTATGAACCTAATCCTGATCAGGAACATATAGTATTTATGTGTCTGGGCACCTACATTTCTCTCACTAATACCTTCTATCTGTTCCTTACTTGCTTTGTCATTTTGTGCTTTGGAGGGGTGTAGCCTCAGTCTTCATGACATATCTTCCTCCCTGAGTGTTGGTTCTCTCTATCCAATCACTACAGGCTGCTCTGTAATCCCCTCCTCCCTTTTTTGCATACTGCAATCTGATAGGACAGGAGTGAACACTGAGAATAGCTAGTCCCACCCTCACTTATTGGACTTTGTCCATAACTGGGCTTCAGCTTGGACAAAGATTATGCTGCAGCCGGACTGGATTGTGTTCTGGATGGTATGGTGTGTTTTTTTTTTTATGAACCACGGAGTTCTATAAAAAGGAAGTAAAATTTTCTTATGAAGTATATTAGAAAGGTTATTGTTTTGCCAAGATGTTCAACATATAAAAAGTTTTTTAATCTTACAGTGGCCATTTAGTATCTAAATCTGATATACTATAGGTTTTGTGCATCCATGATTTCCCATCAGAATAACTCATAAAGTAATAATGTACCTAAAGAAAGCTATATATTTTAAAGGTGTCATATGTTATGCCATTCTTGGGTGACAAATTATACCATTTTGCATATTGCCAATTTACATATCAATTATAAGCCTGATATCTCCACACTGTAGAGGTTGATTATCAAAACAAAGGTATACGCGGGTCAGGGTCAGAAGACCTATACATTCATGGCCTTAGTTTACACACCAAAATCTGCTGACAAGTCCACTCTAAAATATATTGTTATCATTTCAAAAAGTTAAGCTTCTAAAATATGTCTTTTTACATTTTATAAAGTGGTGTCAAGGGACTTTATTCTGAAGCTCAGTCTTTGCATCTCAGATTAGTGGATGCACAATGTATTGTACAAGACCCAGCTGTCAATGACAAATAGAGGTTGTTCAGAGAAGGAAGGAATAGATGTTCATTGTTTATGACTTCCCCATCACTCTTACATAGCACTTAAGAAGCAACATGCAGAAATGACAGGATGAAGTCTGTGGGGAGACTTTTAAACAGACCCAGTAGAGCTCTCGGCAAGACAAAAGTACCAGAACCAGAAATATTCTTCTATAACTAGAGTTGCTACAACAGTTTCAAACACATAGAAAAGCTAACATGTTAAACAAATAAATCCAGCCAGAAATATGCAGTTTTTTTTTTAGAATTATATACAGTGGTCCCTCAAGTTACAATATTAATTGGCTCCAGGACAACCATTGTATGTTGAAACCATTGTATATTGAGACTATAAATCTATCGAAATCTGGCAATTGGTTCTGAAGCCACCAAAATGTCATCCAAAAATAGGAAAAAGTGAGAATTAAAGAAAGATAAGCAGATAACTAATACAGATAAAGCAAGTCCTTACATATAAAAAAAAGAGCTGCTGGGAGCTGTAAATCACTATCTATTTAGAGGACAGGAGCTTCTTCAGGGTCCTGTACAGTACACTGAGTCCTAAAAAAGTAAAATGGAGCTCCCTTACCTGGTGTCCAAAGGAGCAACTAACCATGGCATAGGTGAAGAGTAATACAGAACATGTAATACCTCCCTGTACTATAGAGAGGCGCTACCAGACAACCAGTCAGTGCATGCACTTCAGTAATACAAAAGTTTTACCAGTAAAATGCCCATTCTTATTGGTCAGTTCTTCCAGCCATTGACACGTTTCACAGATCTGGGCTGTCCGTAGCAGTGTATGTTGAGTCTGGTTTCAATTTACAATTGAATGTATGTTGTATGTTGAGGCCATTGTAAGTTGAGGGATCATTGTAGCCTAAAAAAATAAATAAGACAGAAAAAAATATATAATTCTTCATCTATGATTGCTGCAATACTAGTTCGGTATGTCATTAATATATAATATACAAAGAACACAGGAGCTCTTCCTTATGTGGGACCTTGATAATGAGGTTGGATGCAAGTGTGAGTACAAAACGCACTCACCTGATGCGGTTGTGCAGAATCCAGATACAACACTTACAAGCGCATATCATGGACAGCAGATCAGCTGCAGCAGCTTCCCACGCTGGAGGCACCGTCGTGATAAGTTGCAATAGAAGAAGAGGAGGACATCGGAAGCTGGAATCGCGCTGCTGATAAGTCAAAATCTTGACGAAGTAGAAATGAAACACTAACGTTTTCTTTTATTATTGTATACATACAATGTGTTTCTGGGCATTAGCTACTCTTTTTTCAGGCGTGATAACAATGAACAAAAGGACAGGGAATATATACACACATATGATCACAGCAACGTCATCAAAGGAAGTGACTTACCGGAATTATCAAACAGGTAAAATTACAAATATTTGCCTTACATGTGTAAAACAACACAAATTTAGTGGTAATCATAAATATAAAGAAAAATATTTTGAGAATCTGTTCTCTCAATACATTCATTGAGACCCTCTGGCCGCAGTGTTTTAAGATTGAAAATCCAAAAGGATTCCCTGAGATCTTGCCTTTGGAACCTGTCGGGGACATCATCCTCAATCGATTCAATAATACAAACAGTGTGACGGGATACTCTGTGTTGCATAAACTTGGTATTGCTATTATGACAGTGTTTATTTATCCTCGCCGGAAGGCACTGAATTGTATACCCTATATATTGTATACCACACAAGTTAAAAGATAGATAACATAAGAGGAGGAGCAGTTGTTTTGTTTTCTCAAGGGTATGATTTCTTCAGTGGAACAAGAAGGGATACTGGTAATGCCAATGGTTGGAATCCATGCACAACAAATTCATTTAGAAATTCCACATTGGGTGGTACCCAAACAAGTATTTTTATTCCTATTTTTTTGTATTTTTATTTTTCTTTTTGCAGCAACAGCAGGACCAGTAGTTGCCACTTTAAATTCCTAAGCATAATAGGTGCCAGATGGTTACTGAAAGTTTTGCCCTCTGATATGTTATGGCTGGTAGCAGTTTTTTAATCAGGTCAGGTTGAACAATGGACCAGTATTTAGTTAAAATGCCCTGTATTTTATTAGGGATCATTATTATATGAGATAATAAAATTTAATTTTCTTGATTTCTTATTGTCTTGAGTAATTTTGTTCATATTTTTGCTCTATTATAATTTTGTGCAATAAGATTTTTGTTTTTGTTTTAGTGCACTAGCCTTTTTTAAAAGCCCAAAACATCAAAAAGCAAACAAAAAATAATGGACAAACCAATTTCACCTCCAAATTAACCCCACCTGTTCAAAAGAGCAAAACATTACAATCCCAAACAATGACAGGAAATATAAAATGAAAACTAGACCACAGGGATGCAGAGGGGGCCACAAGAAAAAAAGAACCCACATTGATAAGCAGCCCAAACAAAAATATTAAGTATTTAATTTATCTTCACACCTACGACGAGAAAATGAGATTTCATTCTGTCCTTCTTCTCCTCCTAATCCTTTCCAATAATTTTTGGATCTCAATGAATATGTTTGTAAATTGACTTTGCTTTCTCTGAAAAAAAAATTTGAAACACAAACTGAAACTTCACTTATTAATATATCCGGAGCTGTGAAACACGTAGAGGTACAAAAAAGTGTTTTTATCCATTGGGACATAGGGGTAATTATGTTGAGACTTTTTATTCTATGGACTGCACTGGACCATCAGACAACTTATCCAAAGCAGAATTAAGAGGACTTAAATCCTTGAAAAACAATAATGAAATAATATTTCTACCGACTGATAAACGAGTGGTGGTGGTGGGTTGATTGTAACAATTGATAATTATTTGAATCCGACAAGATGTGCATAGTTTTTTTAATGTAATCGGACCTGTGAAGAATAACAGTAAACCCCGTTTACTGCTATTCTTAAGAGGTCCGATTACATTAAAAAAGCTATGCACATCGAATTCAAATTTCTTAGAATATTTTACTGAATATAATGTTGTAATCAAAAATGCTGCTGAGTCTCTTAAAGGGTACCTCTCATCAAATAAACTTTTGATATATTTTAGATTAATGAATGTTGAATAACTTTCCAATAGCATGTTAATGAAAAATATGCTTCAGTCCTGTCAGCAAGCATTTCTGACTCATGCTGGAGTCCTAAACACTCAGAGCTTCCAGCCTGCTTTGTTCACAGCCAAACAGGCTGTGAACAAAGCAGGCTGGCAGCTCTGAGTGTTCTCCTTTGTGAACAAAGCAGACTGGCAGCTCGTAGTGTTTAGGACTCCAGCATGAGTCTGAAATGCTTGCTGCCAGGACTGGTAGGGAGACCCCTAGTGGTCATTTCTTCAAAGTGGAAAATTAAATAGAAAGAAGCATATTTTTTTAATAACATGCAATTGTAAAGTTATTCTGCATACATTAATCTATAATATATCAAAAGTTTTTTTGATGAGAGGTACCCTTTAAATAAAACAGAATAAGATTTAAAAAAAAATAAAAATATTGCCAACTTCCCACTTCCTAAAGTTCATAACGAAAAGAACCCTCTCAGCAGACCAATAATTTCTGGGGTAGGCGCTATTAGTTGCCATGTCTCCCATTTTATCGATCTCTTTTTACAGCAATATGAGTGCAGTTTACCTATATTATCCCTATAGATGTAAGTGCACTGTACTCCAATATTATGGAAGAGAAAGGAATAGCCGCAATTAAACATTTCCTTGAGAAAGATGAGTGATCTACAATCTGAATTTTAAATTGAGACTCTATCATGTATATTTTACAGCTCAAAATTTTTTCTTTTAACGGTCAGATTTTTAAGCAGGTACAAGGATGCGTTATGGGGACTTGATTCGCCCCAAGTTATACTAATTTGTACATGGGCGCTTCGAGTTCCTAAACACCGTGGATCCCCATATTTTGTTTTATAAAAAGTACATAAATGATTTGATCATCATATGGAATGATACTGTAGATGAAGCCTTAAAATTTGTTGCTCAGATTATCAATAATGACTGGGGATTGGTATTTACCCCCATTATGTATAGAACATCATTCGTTTTCTTGGATCTTAAAATTTTCAAGGGGGACACCAATTGTTTACAGACAGGGGAGCATTTTAAGAAGTGGACGTTAACAGCTTTCTCAATTTTAACAGGTGCCACCTTCCTAAGTGGATTAAAAAAATACCCCATACGGCCAAGATCAATGGATTAGAATAAACTGCAGACAGTGACTATTTGATACAATTATAGACTCGTTTTTTAGAAAAGGGTTACCCCAGGAAGATTTTAAGTACTGCTTTAAAAAAGGATAGTGCTCTAAAAATAAAAAGTCTTATTGAACAAAATAATAAAAAGAACAAAAATATGAAAAAAAATACTCCTGACAACAAGACATCAAGAAAATATAATTTTATTACCACATATAATAATGCTAATATGATACAGGGTATTTTAACTAAATACTGGTCAATTCTTCTAGCTGACCGGAGTCTTAAACTGCTACCAGTAAAACCAGCCATATCGGAGAGAAAAAACTCTCCGTAACCATCTAGCACCTGGTAGGCTTAAGAATCTTAAAGTGGCCACTACTGGTCCTGCTGTTTCTGCAAAAAATAGGAAGAAAAATACCTGTCTGGGTACCATCCGATGTGGAATTTCTAGGTGCCTTTGTTGTGTGTGGATTCCGACCATTGGCATTTCCAGTTTCCGTTCTTGTTTCACTGATCAAATCATACCATTAAGAGAACAAAATAACTGCTCCTCCTCTTATATTATCTATCTTTAACTTGTAAGTGTAGTATACAATATATAGGGTGTACGGTTCAGTGCCTGCCGGCGAGGATGAATAAACATCGTCATAATATCAATACCAAGTTTTTGCAACACAGTGTATCCCGTCACACTGTGCTTTCCCATGCCGGTGAAACTGATTGCTTCACTGTTTGAATAACTGAATCGATTGGGTTCCAAAGGCTAAATCCCAGGGAATCCTTTTGGATTTTCCATCTTAATACACTTTGGCTGGAGGGTCTCAGTGAATGTATTGAAAGAACAGATTCTTAAAATATCTTGTTTTCATGTTTTCTTCTGTCTCATGTTTTCCTTTATATTTATGATTACAACTAGATTTGTACTGTTTGTATGCAAATATTTGTAATTTTACCTGTTTGATGTTCCGGTAACTCACTTCCTTTGATGGTGTTGCTGTGATCATATATGTGTATATATTTCCTGTCCTTTTGTTCATTGTTATATCATGTTTGATGACAGGATAGTTAATGCCCAGAAATGCGTTGTGTGTATACAATAATAAAAGAAAACCTTTCATATCTACTTCATCAAGATTTTTGACTTATCAGCAGCGCAATTCCAGATTCCCATATCTTCTTCTATTGCATCAATATATAATATCGGTGCTTCTGACTACTGGTATTATCACCATTGTTAAGAAGGAAGGTCTTTTAGGGTTTACGAGACATGGACCCACCATTACTCCTGTCCTAAAGCTTCCCTCCAAAGTTTAATTCCTGCCTGTTTTTAGATCAGGTGTGGAGCAATGCAGTTCACGCTGTGACCAGTGAGTTATGTGTACAAGTCCTATTAGAAATGTGCATGGAACTTGTTGGGTGTCATACAGTATCCCCCGCATCAGTGGGGTTTGCATTGTTGCACGTCTAATCTGAACTATAATAGATAATTGATGCATTTTTAAGCATTTTCATGAAAAGACATGCAGACATGGTGAATATTTTGGTTAGTTGAGGTCTCTTAGACCCCCTAAGAACCCTACCGATTGCTAGATATGGCCAGGTGTAGTGCACAGCAGCATGCTTGACTCCCTGGCTCAGCACTGCTGCATGCCTAACCCAACAATATCTAGTGATCATCTGGATGACATGTCAAAAAATACTTTTTATAAAAATAAGGTTTTAAAAGGGACTGAGCACCATAAACAGACACAGCACCCCACCACAAACACTCTTCCCCATGGATCTTATCACTTCTTGGTTTCATCTCTGAACAGTGACCCTGCTGTTTCCATATAACAGAACATACATTTTCCCACAACCCCCCTTGTTAGCATATACAATAGAGACTAAAAAGCAATATGCAGTTGAACTGAACTTACCCGAGCAAAAAAGTTGTAACCAAGGGTGACAGGGCAAAGCAGAAAAGACACATGGGGGATAAGTAATGATATACAGTATATCTCTTATTTAGTACATTTTCAGAAATACTTGTACATTGGAAATCGGTTTACTTTCACATAATGCATCAGTTTAGACCCATGTATCTTTGAGATAAAAAACCTTGTAACTTAGCATTGTACTTGGTAGGGGCCCTTGCCATATATTTAGACACTGTCAGTTACAAATATAATATATTAAATTGAAGCTAGTACATTAGCAAATGTATTTTAGAATACAAATTAGGGGGGGGGGATTTCTGACATGTATGGCTTGGGCACAGCCCAGTGGCCTTATATAGGTGGAGACCAAATGAAGAAGGATTTGAACTCTCTGCTCACCTTTTGCCTTCTACTCATTTTCATTTTTAATGTAAATGCATCACTATGTAAAACAGCTTAGCTTATGTTATTGAGGCCCAAAATATTTTTAGCATTAAGGGGTTAGTTTCATAAACAGAATGCTTAGAACATAACAAGTATGACTTAAAGGTTGTGCTGGTGAGAGTTTTTATTGGCATTTGTAAATATAGATCTTTAACTTATACAGCTGTTTCACTCATGAGTTACACACAGCATGCGTACAAACTAGCATGGAAAATTACTACATTCAGTGACACCAGGTAAAAATGTGTTTTCTTCATAAGAGTTTAAACTACATAAGGTCAAAATAATACACTTGTAAAATGAAAAATACAAAAAAAAAAAATCTTGTTTAGGGAATAGGCTTAACTAGAGTTCCATTGGCCCTAACCCATCCCCCCACTCTCCCAGCATTGCTATTGTATATAGAGATATATTTTTGCAGCCCTCCCCCTCCCCCCCAAAATATATATATATATATATATATATATATATATATATATATATATATATATATGATTTTCACATATGTTAAAGTTAAGCCAATTTTCCATGTATGATAACAAATCTTTAAAATAACAGTTACCAACTGACTAAACTATACAAGGAGCAAATCTTGGGGAAATTTATCAAAACCGGTCCAGAGGAAAAGTTTCTGAGTTCATAGCAACCATTCAGATTGCTTATTTCAGAGGCGCTCCATGTGGAGTATCGCTAGTAGCCAATGAATGGGGGAGGGGTTAAGCAACTGCTTACAATACAGGTTGTGTACCCGCATACACAACAATGGAGAGTGTTTTTAAGGGAACCACATTCCTGTCTGCAGCCTTCCTGATGTAAACATGTACCGGGGAGTAGACCAGGACTTCAGAGAGGTTCAAGAACCGCTCAGTGCTGACCAGGATAAAAACAGCAGGACATATAATCGTCTGGTGAACGCTTAAATGACCACAATGCAGCGCGTTTCGCTGTGCATGCGCAGCTTGCTCCTGCCAGGGTGGTCATTAAAACGTTTTTATCCTGGTCAGCTTCGAAAGGTTCCGGAACCTCTCTGAAGTCCTGGTCTACTCTCCAGTTCATGTTTCAGAGGCCTTTTCAAAAATGAAAGAAGTAATTTGATTGGTTGCTATGGGCTACTCAGCAACTTTTCCTCTGGACTGGTTTTGATAAAACTCCCCCATTGTCTTTTTACTGTTACCTCCAAAACTAAATTAACTGCTACTGAATAAAAAACATTATATAAAGGCTATTTCCCCATAAAGTTACAATATTGTGGTAAATTCCTGTGCTACACAGATTCTGAAGACCTTATACGGTGCTGCTTAAAAGTTTGTGAATCCTTCAGAATTTCCTAGATTTTTGCATATATTAACTTAAAAGTACTTGAGAACCACACATAAATCCTAAAAGTAGATAAAGAAAGCCAAATCAAACAAATGAGTCATTGGCCATTCGTGTGTTGAGGAAACTTATGTTATATCACATATCTGTGAGTGGCAAAAATATGAGCCATTGCTTTCAGTATCTGGCTTGACCCCCTTTTGCTGCAATAACTGCATCTTAAAAAAAAATTCTAATTGTTTATAAGTACTGCACAATAGTTTGGAGGAACTTTAGCCCATTACTCCGTACAAAACATATTCAACTGTTGGTACTGTATGTTGGTTGGCTTACTTCTCTTAAAGGGGTTCTTCGGTGCTTAGACATCTTATCCCCTATCCAAAGGATAGGCAATAAGATGCCTGACTGCGGGAGTCCCACCGCTGGGGACCCCCGTGATCTTGCACGCGGCACCCCATTTGTAATCAGTCCCCGGAGCGTATTCACTCCGGGACTGATTACCGGCGACCACAGGGCGGGCGGCGTGTGACATCACGCCCCCGCCCCTGTGGGACGTCACGCTCCGCCCCTCAATGCAATACGAATACGCTCTGGGGACTGATTACAAACGGGGTGCTGCGTGCAAGATCACGGGGGTCCCCAGTGGCGGGACTCCCGCGATCAGGCATCTTATCCCCTATCCTTTGGATAGGGGATAAGATGTCTAAGCACCGAAGAACCCCTTTAACTGCTTGCTTCAGGCAATTCCATAACACTCAGGGCCAGCTCTGCCTATAGTCAAAATAGGCAGCCACCTAGAGAACCCTTTTGAGGGGGGTGCTGCTCTACCCACTGCAAGAAACTTAGGCAGCCAGCATCTGTACACCCGCTCACAGCCAGCACCACTCACACCAATGCCCCGCCTACCATAATAATTAGCATTCTTTAGCCTGTCAGAGGAGCTGCGCTCCTCCTCTCTAGTGCATATAGGCGCAATCATACAGGTGAGGTTTGATCGGTCCCGCATCCTGACAGTGCTTGTGTCTCATAATATCCATCTCTCCGCCACCCCCATCCCCAGTTTGTCACCTCAATAGTATGGAGATTACTTGAGGAAGGGGTTTGTTACAGTGTGTCACCCTAAGAGTAAGGAGATTGCATAGGGAGGGAGGTTGTTACATTGTGTCACTCTAGTATGGAACAAAAAGTGGTGGGTCCAGCTTCCAAGCGAATATTCTGTTAAAATTACTAAGGCCATGACTAAGGGCTTGCGTCAGCGTGTATGTTTTTTATCCCTTGGATCCTACCATGTTTTAATAAGAATCATTTAAGCTTAAATTTTACCAGACTATTCGCTTGGAAGCTGGACCCACCACTTTTTGTTCCATATTTTACACGGGGAGGCGCCCTGCTTTGTCCAAGCTCCAGCGTTGCACAAATTGAGGAAGTCCACCTACATCTGGTTAAAATGGTGAGTAAGCTGAGTTACAATCTATAGTCTTTTGCCCTGTCAGCCTAGTAGTACGGTGATTACATGGGGAGGGAATTTGTTACAGTATGGCACACAAGTAGTAAGGTGGGACATGTCACAATGGATGGAGTCAAGGGGGTGGCAATACTAGCTTTCGCCTAGGGTGGCAAAATTCCTTGCACTAGCCCTAATAACATGCACACCATTGTTAAGTTTTCTGCTGATGGTGGTTTTATTAACATTAGGTAATGTGAGAAAAGTCTTTAGTTGCTAGAGGTAAACAAATCTCCCTTGATCATGCCATGAGAAACTTCCATAAGCATGCACAGATACACGGCATCTGCGGCAATGCGTGCGTTTAAATGGATGATCCGATCGCAAGTGGCGCTGCCGCGGGGATCCGATCATCCACCATCACGGCCCTTTACCTGCTCCGGCCGTTATCCCGGGTCTTCTTCTCTGGTCTGACATCGAGCAGACCAGAGAAGAAGATTGCCAATAATACTGATCAGTGCTATGCCTATGCATAGCACTGTTTAGTATATGCAATCTAATGATTTCTATGAGTAGTCCTCTATGGGGACTATAAAAGTGTAAAAAAAAAAATTTAAAAAGAATGTGATAAAGCCCCTCCCCCAATAAAAATTTAAATTGCCCCTTTTTCCTATTTTATCCCAAAAAGTATAAACAAAATTATAAACCTATTTGGTATTGCCGCGTGCATAAATGTCCAATCTATCAAAATATAATTTATAAGATCCCCTGTACAGTGACCCCCGACCTACGATGGCCCTGACATATGTCAGCATCGACATACGATTCTTTTTTATGTCGGGGCCATCACATTAAGTGCTATCCGGCAGGACAAAATGCTTAAGCTGCTGCCGGATAGCAGCTTAATGTTCCCCATGTGGTGTGGTAAGTATTACTTACCCCTCCACGATGCTCCGGGGTGCCCTCCAGGTCCAGCACTGGTCTTCCGGTGTCTTCTCGGCCCTCTCCGATGACGTCAATACGCTGCTGCGCACGTCATCCAATAGGAATGGCGTACGCAGTGGCGTAATGACGTCGCTACGCAGGCTTAGTAAGGCCTTGCGGAAGACAGCAGAGGACCGGAGAAGACAGCAGAGGACCGGAGAAGACAGCGGAGGACCGGAGAAGACAGCGAAGAGCCCAGTGGAGGCCCTGGGTCACCATCGGGAACGGCGGGGACACCATCTCGAGCGGCGGGGACAGGTGAGTACAGCTTCCTATACTTTACATTGCACGAATTCCTCAACATACGATGGATTCGACAAACGATGGCTCGTTTGGAACGAATTACCATCGTATGTTGAGGGACCACTGTACATTGAACGACGTAGAATCCAAAATTGTTGCCTTTTTTCACATTTCATTCATTCAAAATTTTTATTATAAAAAGTGATTAAAAAGTTTTATATAAGCAAAAGTTGTACCACAAAAAAACTACAGATCATGGCGCAATTAAAGAGCCCTCATACTGCCCCTTATAGGGAAAATTAGAAAGTTATAGGTGGTTAAAATAGGGCAATTTTAAGCATACTAATTTTGTTTAAATGGTTTGAGATTTTTTTTTAATCTCTTGGAGACCCAGGGTGTACCTGTACGCCTGTGGGAATTCCGAGCCCCACTGCTCGCTGGACGGGGACCGGACCAGGATGCCTGTTAAAATCATTCAGAAAGCATCCCGTGCCAATGCCTGTGGGAGGTCCTGAGAAGCGACCGACCAATAGCAGATCAGGGGTGGGGGCTAAAGTTGGGTTCCCCTGCTATGCCCCATATGTGGACATAAAATCCCCTGCGAGCACACAAGGCTCAGGAGTGAGAGTGCACTATGTACATTTGAGGCCTAAATTGGTGATTTGCACAGGAGTGGCTGATTTTACAGCGGTTCTGACATAAACGCGAAAAAAAAATACCCACCTGTGACCCCATTTTGGAAACTACACCCCTCACGGAATGTAACAAGGGGTATAGTGAGGCTTAAGACCGCTCAGGTGTTTAATGAATTTTCGTTCAAGTTGGATGGGAAAATGAAAAGAAAAAAAAAATCACTAAAATGCTGGTGTTACCCTAAATTTTTCATTTTCACAAGGGAAAATAGGAAAAAAGCCTCCCAAAATTTGTAACCTTATTTCTTCTGAGTAAGAACTTACCCCATATGTGGATGTAAAGTGCTCTGCGGGCGAACTACAATGCTCAGAAGAGAAGGAGCGCCATTCAGCTTTTGGAAAAATTTTTTGTCCGGAATTGAAGGCCACGTGTGTTTACAAAGCCCCCATGGTGCTAGAACAATGGACCCCCCCCACATGTGACCCCATTTTGTAAACGACACCCCTCACGTAATGTAATAAGGGGTACAGTGAGCATTTACGCCCCACAGGTTTCTGACAGATCTTTGGAACAGTGGTCCGTGAAAATGAAAAGTTTAATTTTTCATTTGTACAGCCCAATGTTCCAAAGATCTGTAATTTTTTATTTATTTATATAGCGCCTACAGATTCCGCAGCGCCAGTGGGGTGTAAATGCTCACTGTACCCCTTGTAGCATTCTTTGAGGGGCATAGTCTCCAAAATAGTATGCCATGTGTTAATTTATTTTTTTTGCTGTTCTGGCACCATAGCAGCTTCCTAAATGCAATATGCTCCCCAAAAAACAAATTTGCTTTCCAATAGCCAAATGTGACTCCTTCTCTTCTGCAGAGTACTTGACGTCCACACATGGGGTATTTCCATAAAAAATGGGGTTAAACATTTTGTGGGGCATTTTTACGCATTACCCCTTGTAAAAATGTAACATTTGGGGTAAAACCAGCATTTTAGTGAAAAAAATATTTCATTTACACATCCGACTTAAACAATAAGTCGTCAGACACCTGTGAGGTGTTAAGGCTCACTGCACCCCTTGTTATGTTCCTTGAGGGGTATAGTTTCCCAAATAGTATGCCTTGTTTTCATTTTTTTTATTTGCTGATCTGGCACCATAGGGGCTTCCTAAATGCGACATGCCCCCCAAAACCATTTCATCAAAATTCACTCTCCAAAATCCCATTGTCACTCCTTCCCTTTTGAGCCCTCTACTGTGCCCGCAGAACACTTTACATCCACATGTGAGGTATTTCCTTACTCGAGAGAAATTAGGTTACACATTTTGGGGGGATTTCTTTCTTTTACCCCTAGTAAAAATTAAAAAAATGGCTCTACAAGAACATGCGGGTGTTTTGAATTTTCTCACCCACTTTGCTGCTATTGTGAAATACCTAAAGGGTTAACAAACTTTCTGAATCTCATTTTGAATACTTTGAGGGGGGCAGTTTCTATAATGGGGTCATTTATGGGGTATTTCTCACAAAAAGATCCCTCAAATCCACTTCAAACTTAACTGGTCCCTGAAAAATTGAGATTTTGAATTTTTCAGGAAAATTTGGGAAATTGCTGCTATACTTTGAAGCTCTCTAATGTCTTAAAAAATTAAAAACATGTCAACTTTATGTTGCCAACATGGAGTAGACATATTGTATTTGTGAATCAATATATATATATATATATATATATATATATATATATATATATATATATAATTTTTTTTCTTCCTTACAAGCAGAGAGTTTCCCAGTTAGAAAAATGCAAAATTTACAAAAAAATTCATGACATTTTGGGATTTTTCACCAAAAAAAGATGCAAGTAACAACAAAAAGTAGAACATGTCACGAAAAAACTATCTTGGACACATACTAGTCCTGCTGTGTCCATGCGTCATCACCTACGTCATGGACCCACTTCCTTGATTGACAGCTGTGAGTGCAGGGCTCACAGCTGAAGGAAAAATCCTCCCACTGTCAGCTTGTGTCCCGCTACGGTCAGTAAGGACAAGCTGGGAGTTGTAGTTTTGCTAATGCTGGGGGAGATGTTAGCAGACCGCATATTGAGTGAGGGGCAGAAACCTACACAGTGAGGCCACGCCCCCTCCATTTGAGAGGAATTCAAACTAGTGAGCTAAATTAAAAGTGTAATAAAAAATAAATAAAGGTGCTAGATACATAAAAAATATAAAAACATGGTCAGGATTAGGTGCTGAGTGATATATTAAAAAAAAAATGTGTTGGATCTGACGGGTACACTTTAAGGTGAAAATGGGGTGAGTCCCTAAGTGGTTAAAGCAGTACAATAACTGAAAACCATGTAAACATGGGTATCATTTTAATCGTATTGACCAAAAGAATTAAGAAAATTTGTCATTTTTACCGTAAAGTGTACAGTGTGAAAACGAAACACCGCAAAATTTGCTAAATTATGGGTTTCTTTTCAGACCGAGCCACCTGGCAGTCGTTTTTTTCAATCACATCTAAAACATATAAAGGTTGCGAATTTTAACAGCAAGTAATTAGCAAAGTGTCTTAGAACCTCTTAAGGACCAAGCCCATTTTCCCCTTAAGGACCAGGCCAATTTTATTTTTGTGTTTTAGTTTTTTTCCTCCTCGCCTTCTAAAATCCATTACTCTTTTATATTTCCATCTACAGACCCATATAAGGGCTTGTTTTTTGTGTGACCAATCGTACTTTGCAAGGAAACCTCTCATTTTACCATAAAATGTACGGCAAACCCCCAAAAATATTTTTTTTAGGGAGGAAATTTTAATGAAAACCACAATTTTGCACATTTTGGAGGGTTTTGTTTTCACACTATACACTTTATGGTAGAAATGACATGTGTTCTTTATTCTGTGGGTTAATACACTTAAAATGATACCCATGGATAGATACTTTAATATTGGTACTTTTTATTGATACCACATTTGCATATATAAAACTTTTAGATAATTTTTCAACTTTTTTTTAACACTTTTTATGTCCCCATAGGGGACTATCTATAGCAATCATTTGATTGCTAATACTGTACAGTGCTATGCATAGGACATAGCACTGATCAGTATTATCGGCTATCTTCTGCTCTGGTCTGCTCAATCTCAGACCAGAGCAGGAGATGCCGGGAGATGGACGGAGACCGGTGAGGGGACCTCCGTCCGCCATTACAACGTGCGCAGTGCCACAGATGCGTGATCTGTACTGATCACGCCATCTGAGAGGTTAATGGCGGACATCCGCACGATCGCACGCAACCTGCCATGTATGACATGAGCACCGCTCCGATGCTCGCTGTCATACACAGGACATGTACGTACTGGTGCGCGAAGTACCGCCAAGCCAGGACATACATTTACGTCCGTGGTCGTTAAGGGGTTTATTACATAAGGAAAATACTCTAGTCTCCTAGTCTGATCCATCCTAACAACAGGAAATATGGACAGATATGGTGAAAGGGGGGAGGGGTTATTTTTCTACTCTCTTACTGAACTCAGCAGTGGAAAGGGGGAGACACTGGTCAGACATTTGCAACATTTATGTTAGGAATCACGGCAGGTGGATGGCAGATGGTGGATTCTCTGTACCTGTGTGGATGGAGACTTGAGCCGTGCCAGGGAGCGGGGTCAAAGGTGCCACTGGTTTTCACCAGAGCCCGTTTCAAAGCGGGATGGTCTTGCTGCAGCAGGTGGCACCCAGGTCGCTACCCCTGGCACGACTCGTCCACACAGGTAGCTGGAGGGAGACTTAACACTGACAGGGACTGGCAGGACGTGGCAGGCAGGACTTGGCGGGCAGGGAAGAAGGACAAGGCAGGAACACAGGTACAAGACAGGCCAGAACTAGGAACAGGTACGCAGACTCGGGAACAGGACTTGACTCAGGAACAGGACTTGACTCAGGAACAGGACTATCACAGACAAAGACAGACAACCATGATCCGGCCCTGGGAGTAGGGTGGAAAGGATAGTTATGGACCAGAGGACAGGTGCAAACAGTTAGACTAATTGGGTACTGGTCCTTTAAGAAACAGAGCGTGCGGCCAAAGGGGCCAGAGGCACACGCGCCGGAGCTGTCGGGACATCAGGGAGCAAGGACACAGGACAGAAAGCAGCGGCTGAGACTCGCATGCGAATCACAGCACCGCCGACAGCATGGACATAAAACGGTCACTGCCGGGGAGTCCGACCGGAGCGCAACTGCAACAATTTACAGAGAAGGCCATTGATTTCCAGGCTCGCTAACCACTAATATAAGGTATTAAATCAATTGTTTATATGCACCCTTATATGGTTCTCTATGGGCACAAAATTTATAGATTTCTTCTGGACTTGCACCCCTTTACTGTCGACATGGTACACTCCAGTGTAGGCCATGGACAAGAGAAAGGGAGGAGGAGTAAAAGGAGCATGTTGTCATGTTCTAAAGGAACACCTCCAGCCACCAACAAAACTGCAGGGAGAGTGAGCATCCCTATTGAGAAGTATATTTCACTACTGTCCGGTCAGCAGAGATCAACAAATTGGCAGCAGTGTCATAAAATTGCCTTGCCACTTTGTCTCCAGATGGCCACATGCTGTCAGTAAAGATCACATTAAGGCCATATTCACATGGCATTAAGACATTCCGCACATTTAAATAATCCGGCGGACGCTAGGGCCGCTCGGCGGTGCTCCTTCTCATAGAAGGCAACGCATTTCAAAGCAAGATCTGTGAAAAGAATAGACAAGACTAGCAGAAACATCTAGAACTCTACTGCAGCGCAATGTCCATGTGGAATATTCCGGTGAAATTCTGCACTGACATTCCGCTGTGTGAACAAACCCTAACAGAAGCAGATGCTGGAAAAACGTAGGAATCCTAAGCTTAGTTAGATAAGATAAAAACGAATCCATCTGGCTGCGTTGCTGTCTCCTTACAGTAAATACTTCTGTGTGAAAATAATTAATATAAAGAATCATTCATAGGGGAATATTTTAATCGACCCCTTGAAGAGCCAACTTTAATGTATAACAGATGTACCAGAAATTGCATTAGAAATAAACTCTTCATTTTTATCACTGAGATCTGTTGGGTTGACTTAACATTAACCTTCTAGATTTGTGATAAACATATGAAAGATATTTAAATGTCTTGGGTTTTGCATTGCAAGCAGTGTCTTAATGTTTGCTGGAGGTGATCTGCGCAGCGGGATGCTATTTCTGTGAAAAAATGCTTGAAATGATGTTCACAGCGTAATGGTGTTGATGCTGCTGCAGGCTTCTAAGGCAATGAATGGAAAACAGATCTTGCACCACTCAAGTGTGTCAAGTGAGGGGACAAATAAGATGGGTCAATATTATCAGGTGTGGGCACATGCTCTGTGTAAACATGCACCAAACATAAATGCCATGCAATAATTTCTCATCATCATCTGTAGTAATAGTTTCTATCCTGTGACTCCCCAGCCCTTGGAAAAATATGACCCCCAGGCTGCTCCATCAGCTGCAGAGCCACAGATTGCAGATCACAGTTTTAACACAATGTTTTATTACTTTTACTTGTGACCATACCCAGCTTAGCACAACTTGAAACTTTCTTCCCATACTGCGGCAATAGTGTAATTAAAGGACAACTGCAGCCATAACAACGTATCCCCTATCCACAGGATAGGGGATAAGTGTTTGATCATAGGGAGTCTGAGCGCTGGGATTCTCAACGATCTCCCAAACAGGCCCCGGCGGGCCTCAGTGCGAGCGGCTAATGCGTGTAGTGTCGCCCCCTCCCCATACAGCTCTATGGGATAGGCGGGGAGGCATGAACGCTGCCTCCCCACCTCTCCCATAGAACTATATGGAGGAGGCGTGTCGGCCGTGGCGTCTTGCTGCGGCCAGCACGCCTCCTGCATGGGAGAGCCGTGGCAGAGCCATGGCCCTGTGCAGAAGATTGGGGGGGTCCCAGCTATCGGACCCCCGTGATCAGACACTTATCTGCGGATAGGGGATATGTTGTTAGGGCTGCATATTTCCTTTAAGTAGACATCAATAGATCAAGGCACAGAATTCACATTAAGACACTTCTATTATTGCAATTGCACGGCTCAATGCAACTTATTTAATATAATATCTATTTCTTATAATCAGGGAGTTTTCTGGGGACATAGTTGACAACACAATCCCAGATGGAAAACAACCAGGTCCCATTATTATTCATTAGACACTCCTACACCTTTTATCTGTATCATGAATATTTCTCTTTACTTAGTTTGGTATGTTGTGGGCTAAATACTAACATATTGTTATATATGTATACACCAGTACATCATTTTTATGGAGAAAAATAATATTGAAATATAGGTACACAAAATCCTCTCATAGACAATAGTGCAGCCTATGACTCTCTGTTAGTATTTCAGCAGCTCCTAATTTTAAGATCAAGCATAAACAAGATAATAGAAGAGGTCAAGAAATACAATTATTATAGATTTTCTCCACCAAATGTACTGTATGTAACACCACAGCACTGCCCTGTATAGTTACTCCTGTAAGAACAGTTACACAGGATGTAGTTGCTGGGAGCAGCAGTGGTGTATATAGGTGTTATTAAAGGGGTTATCCAGAAAAAAAAAATATATTTTATATCAACTGGCTCCAGAAAGTTAAACAGATTTGTAAATTACTTCTATTAAAAAATCTAAATAAAAAAAAAATAGGTCTGTGCAAAATTATATTCACCTGTTATCCTCATTCCGACAATAATAGTAAATAATGGAGATATTCTAAAATGCAACATTTTTACCTAAAAATTATCAATTAAGTAACTAAGCCAAATTCTTATATGTCAGAATTTTACAAATCCCTCAATGCCACATAGCTTTCAGACATAGTAAATGCATGTTGTGTTTTATAATTATGACAATCCTAATGTCAATAAGCTTCAGCATTGCCAGTCAATTCTAATTGTGTTATCCTGCGATGGCATCTTAATCGAGCAACATAGGGCAGTCTTGTACAGACTGCAACCCTGAGCGAAGCAAAGCAACTCATTGTGACAGTCTGAATGTGATGCTTTGGAATGCGATATCCGCATGACAGATGATCCACAATAATTAATATGTGAATTACAGCTTCAGATCTGAGAGTGGCACACAAAACTTTTATGGCTTGTCAAATTAACAATTATAGAGCATCTGGCAAACTAGTACATTGTATTACTGGATCCCTACAGATGGTTGTGGTCAAATTGTTTTTGGATCTAACTGAATAGTTGATCATTCTTATAACAAGGTTTGCAAAAAAGGAACTTATTACACTGCAGACATAAAATAGGTTGAGGGCAGACGAGGCGTATTTCACGCTGTGGATGTGCCAACAGCAGTCACAAGAGGGAATGCAGAGCGAGCTCCTAGTTGTGGCCTCGTAGCTTTGTGTGTCCTCTTGAATATGTGGAATTTGTACAGCATGAAATCCGCCTTGATGTTTATGTGTACAAACAACAAATGGATCAAGCAGGTGTAGTTGAGAACTTCCTTCTTTATTAAAGTGTCCATGCATTACAAAAATTGTACAGCAGCTTAAATACTGACGCATTTCAGGCACAAAGGCACCCTAGTCATGGCTAATAAACATGAGATACTATAGGATTTATTTACCCCCACAAGTCCATTACAATGAGAAAGATAATACACTTGAATATAGGATTGTATTAAGAGGAAGATAATACACTTGAATATAGGATTGTATTAAGAGGAAGATAATACACTTGAATATAGGATTCTTAGTATTAACTAAATGAACAGAAAGGAAAGCTTTCTGGATGTTAAATACAGTATCTCCATATGGATATAAAACAAAAAGTAAAACAATTTATGCTACACTACTGATGCATTATACTGTAGTTTGTGTTTTATGTAGCCATTGTAAAGTAAAATTTGTTATATTTATCAGCTTATTCATGCAGTTTTAGTTTTTAATACTACTATACTCCATTGTAGTTTTGTGTCAAATACCTCCAGGCCGGGTGAAGAAAATGCTGCTCTCCTGGCGTTCAGCTGTGGGTTATCCTGTTTTGGTTCATATAGGTAAATACAGAGGCGGGCAAGAAAATAATAAACAATAAGGCTTTTATTAGCCAAAGAAACATCAGATGTAATCACAGACAACGCGTTTTGAGGGGCAGGACTCCCCTCTTCTTCAGGTCATGTGGTGTAATAGTCCAATAGTCTCTTTTATAGGCAAAAAAGCCAGCACATTTTCTGGAATTCAAACTGGAAAAAAATGCTAGTGTAAAAACAAGCATACAGTGCATAAAACAACATAATTTTAAAAAGAAAGAGCAGGCAGTTACATTGTATAATAGGTGAGTTCTATTGTACAAGGATATGCACAATATTTGCACATTCCTGTGTGTCCCCGTGGGTACTGATGGTCAAAAACAAGAGGAACTGGTCGGGCGGGTGCAGCCGCAGCCTTCCTTATTGAGCTATAGTGCTGCACATAGCAGCGCTGCGCTGGAGTGCAAAATGAAACCAGTTCCGAGCTGCAGCGCTTCTGGATGGGAGAACGTCGCTGCTCCGTGACTGCATAGGTGGAAATAAGAGGCCTAATGGCAGCAATGAATAGGTGGAAATAGTAGACACAGAACAGGTATTACATTGATTATTAGTGTAAGGATTTGTGGTGACCCACGGGTATATGGCGGGACCACGGGTGTAGTGGTGGGATCATATGGTATTAACCCCGGGAGCAAGATGTTGTTAACCCCTAGTGTTTGTGATGCCAGGGTGGTTTTAGGTTTCCGGGAACACCACAGGCCCGGTTCCTCCGCCATCAAAGTTGCTAGTAGAGAAATGAAAGTCCACAACCAGTTATGGTCAAACGGAGGCTTTACTGAGTAGAAGACAGGTGTAATTATCTTCACAGCTATGGCCAGAATACCCAAAGAGGTGGCCAGGACCCAGAGGACCTCACAGTTTGCTGAACCAATATACTTGTAATTAACTTGACTTGAGATTGGACTTGACTGGACTATATGCAGGACTTGACTAGTTTCAGTGACAGCATACATAGACTTGAGACTTACTGGAATGACTGTAGCTTTTGGGGTCTTCCAGATGCTGACCACTTGCACTGAGATCTCTGTACTGGCTGGTTCTCAATAAAGGAAGAGAGTGAATTGTAATGGCCACCCCTTTATATAGTGGGGGGCTGGACTAAAGCCCATTGGCCAAGCTGCGGGTCATAGGTTAAGCCGGTGTTCTCTGGGAGAACAAGTGACAATAAATCATGTGACTGCATAACATAACATGTGACAGACTTACACAGGTCTTTTAGACCTCCCACAGGTCCTTTGTACTACCTATACATAAGGATACTGCCTAGGCATTAAAGTGATATATCAAAAATCAGAAGAAAATGGAACAGCCAGTCACTCACCAAATAGTTCTTTCTTCAGGCTTTATTTCATGCCGGTAGTAATACTCACATACATGGGGAATACAAAGGGAAGAGCAGGAGAGTACAGTGGCAACAAGCTCGGTTTCGCACACTTAAGTGCTTCGTCCGGCCATATAAGGTTATATGGCCGGACAAAGCACTTAAGTGTGCGAAACGGAGCTTGTTGCCACTGTACTCCCCTGCTCTTCCCTTTATATTCCCCATGTATGTGAGTATTACTACCAGTGTGAAATAAAGCCTGAAGAAAGAACTATTTGGTGAGTGACTGGCTGTTCCATTTTCTTCTGATTTTTTATGTGAATGTGCTACACATTCCTATAGCCGAGCACCACCAATACAACATTAGCAAGAACCAATACTAAAGAGCCCTGGTCCCGATATCCCCAGTAAAAAAGGGGGATAGCCGCAGTGTCGAACGGACTATTTCTGTGTATTAAAGTGATATACACAACATTCTGGAAATAAGAGGGTGAGACCTTGCAGGGGAGTCCCCAGGTCACTGAGGGTCTCAACCTGATAGGGCCTAAGGGTAGTACAGGACCATGTCCTGCACTGGGACATTACATATTGTTTTACTTATCAGTGTTTCTATGTAGCTGGTGATTGCCACAATCTCATTGAGGCCCAATTTAAACTGTCTATTCGCATACTGGTGGTGATAATGATAGTGTAGGACTGGGGTATGGACAGATAGTATAGACTTATGGTAGTAAATAGAATAGGGGCAAATCGATGTGAGTAAGCAGAAGACATAGGCTCGTGTGTGTGACTGGTACCTACCTCGGGTGGAGAGACACCCGGAGGTAAATAAAGTGCATATGGATTGGGAAAAAGAGCAACAGGCTACACATAATTGTATATGTTGAACTGTGGCATATAGACTAGAGGTAATATATCTATCTATCTATAATATATATATATATATATATATATATTACTAAGTATCTGTATTTAGAACATAGGGGGCTGAAAAGAAAAAGTGGGATAAAGTAGGGAGTAGGATAAGCTCAGAATGTGAGCTTAATGGTTGTAAGAGCAATTGGTGAAACAAATGGTTGAGGTAGTGCATATTTGCAGGGATATAGTAGAAATATTGCAGAAGGGGAGGATATGGGCTTGGTGGGAGCAATAATTTAGGCATAAGCACAAATCTGATGAATGTGACAAGTTTTTCAGAGATGTCTACAGACTATTGCAATGGAGGGTAATGTGAACATGCAGGTTATTGCATAAAACAGATTATTGTATTCAGTTTTAATGGACATAAAGAAGGGGTGTTACCATATCAGTGGATAAGCTTGGTAATTTTGTTTAAGCCATAGGGTTGTATTGACCATAAGTTGTATATCTAAAACATCTCCTTTCTCACAAGTGTTTCAAATCTGTTAGAGATTGACGGTTGGATCCGTTCTATGGGATTGATCTTACTGGGCTCTAGGTCTCCTGGGTGATCCGTGCTGCAGTGGCGTGAAAGACCATGGAATGGAAAATTCTTCCTGATGTTCCGGGCCAGATTAAGGCTGCCTGGAAGATGGAGCACTTCATTATGTTGCCCCCCCCCCCCCTCGACATTCCCCCTTCCTTTCCACTGAGAATTGTTGTGGGCCTGTCAAGTAAGGAACAGACTGAGACCAAAAATAGGCCTGGGCATATTAGACTATGTAGCCTTTTTTTTTTTTGTGGGTGTCACAGGAATCAGGCCCCCGTTTAAATTAAATGGGCTGCTTGGTCTAAAATCACTTCAGTTCAAGTCACTCTTTCCAGCTGTTGCAAAGCTACAACACCCATTATGTCTGGAGAGCTTCAGGCATTATAGGAGTTGTAGTTTTGTAACAGCTGGAGCCTCAAATTGGGGTACAGTGCCATCCATTATTACTGCAAAACTTAGAAGTGACGAGAGATCTAATGGGACAGTCAGGAGAATACACAAACATAAAATCACTCACAGGAGACGTCTTCTCTGTTGTCTTTCCTTTTCTTCTTCATCTGGTCCAGACGCCAGGTCTTCTTCCAGCTCCATCTTCCTCTGTAAAGTTTGACGCCTGGACATCATTGGTTCCTCACTTTGCCAGCCGATCCTCGTCCTCTGTATAAAGACAACAATCATTATAACCCTTCAAGAGACTGTGCTTCTTAAGTATAATACTGCCAAACCCTGTGTACCCTGTATATTATACTGCCAAACCCTGTGTACCCTGTATATTATACTGCCAAACATCATGCCCTCTAAAAATAATACTACCACACACTGTGTCTTCTGTAGTGTGAACCGAACAGCAGCATCCCATTGAAAACATGCAAAATTCTGCTGGTGGAAGTTCATAGTGTGGACGAGCCCACATTAGGTGCAGTACAGTCCCCCCACATTTGTTGCAGTACAGTTCCCCCCCCCCCCATTAGGTGCAGTACTGCCCCCCCCCCACATTAGGTGCAGTACAGTCCCCCCCCCCCCCCCACATTAGGTGCAGTGCAGTTCCCCCCACATTAGGTGCAGTACAGTTCCCCCCCCCCCCCACATTAGCTGCAGTACAGTTCTCCCCCACATTAGGTGCAGTACAGTTCCCCCCACATTAGGTGCAGTAAAGTCCCCCCCCAGATTAGGTGCAGAACAGTTCCCCCACACAAGGTGCAGTACAGTCCCCCCCGCACATTAGGTGCAGTACAGTTCCCCCACAGACATACAGCCTTCAGCCATATACTGTGTATGGCTGGAGGCTGTATGCCTGTGTACTGCCCCACTTCAGTGCTCTGTCCATCACTCCTCCGGTCTTGGGTCACGATCTACTGCTATGGCCTATGGGCCATATCAGTAGGTACCAGTACTGGAGGAGCGGTGGTTGGAAGACTGAAGATGACGTGCTGCCAGCTGGTGCTTGTGACTTACCATGTGCGCTCGTCCTCCTCGATACTCTGCTCTTCTCCTATGGGCGCATGCACTGTACGTCAGAGATGTCCCTGCGTGCGCTACCTCCCGGCGGCCCCTGCACTTTTAAAGTTAATTCGGGGCCGCCCACAGAGAGGTAACTGGGACATCCTTGTGTCCTGAAAAGATTTGTCGGGACACAGGGATGTCCTGAATGTGACGGGGGCCCCCTGCGGGCACGGGGCCTGGACCAGGAGCTCCAGGAGCGCCAATAATGATCCGGCCCTGCTGATGTTGGAGCGATGTTTATTGAGTCAAAGATGTAGTGGCTGAATACCCACGTATTGTTTGTTGCACGTACATTGTATGAGACTTCTTTTATTGGAAATACTTGGTAGTGCTACTTGTTATAGTGGTGGATCCATGTGTGATGGTGGTACAGCAAAGGCATCTCTTTTTTCCACATCTGTATGTTCCGTTTTTTCTGGATGTCTCAGTTCTGGTTGTTTCTTTTAGGTATCTCTTCAGTTTGCTTGGTGCTATCATACCTCGCAATGTTGGTGCTTTGCGAAATGTTATTCCTGGTTTTTGGGGAATTATGCCCTTCACGTAGGGATCTGCTAGTAGGATATGCCACCTGCGGAGTAGGTGGTGATGAAGTTGGTTTTATATTTGTGCTCCAGGAGTTCCAATATTAGTGGCTGTTTTGTCAGACAATCCTCTTATGTTAGATCGGTAGTCCTTTGATATGATACTTCTACCAGGGATTTGGGATAACCCTTAGCTGTGAACTGTATTTTTAGGATTTTGGGTTGTTGGTGAAATGTGATTTTATTGGTACAGATTTTTCTTTTCCTTTTAAATTGGCCGAACAGTATGTTCTGCCACCATTTTTTGTAGTGATCACTCCCGTAGGAGATGTAACTATTTGATTCGACTGCCTTGAAGTAATTTGATGTTATGATTTTTATTCCTCTGTGGTTGATCTCCAAGTCCAAAAACTCTATCTTCTCAGCTGAATAATTTGGAGTTTGCATAATGCCCCAGTGATTTTTTTTTTATATCAGTTACCAATGCATCAATCTGGTCAGCACTATAGCTCAATAAGGAAGGCTGCGGCTGCACCCGCCTGACCAGTTCCTCGGGTTTTTGATCATCAGTACCCACAGGGACACACAGAAATGTGCAAATACTGTACGTAACCTTGTACAATAGAACTCATCTATTATACAATGTAACAGCTTGCTCTTTCTTTTTAAAATTATGTTGTTTTATGCACTGTATGCTTGTTTTTCCACTAGCGTTTTTTTCCCCAGTTTGAATTCTGGAAAATTCTTGGGCTTTTTTTTGCCCATAAAAGAGACTATTGGTCTATTACACCACATGACCTGAGGAAGATGGGGTCCAGCCCCTCGAAACGTGTTGACTGTGATTGCATCTGACGTTTCTTTGGCTAATAAAAGCCTTATTGTTTATTATTTTCTTGTCCGCCTCTGTATTTACATATGTTAACCAGAACAGAACAACCCACAGCTGAGCACCAGTTGGGACATTAAGTTATTATGTAGTTTTGCAGTTTTCCTAATTTTAACTAACTTGTGAGGGTATATAACTCCTTTAGTATCTCATGTTTATCAGCCATTATTAAGGGTGTCTTGGTGCCAGAATCGCGTCGGTGTTGCGGCTTCTGTATGAATTTTGTAATGCATGGACACTTTAATAGGGAAAGAAATTTGTGTTTGTACTACAAGTCATTTGGTGTCCTGGAACAGGGATACAGGATCCATGCAACAGCCAGTTGAAACACAAGTGAAGGGTGATCTGGACAACACTTTCCTTTGTTTGCCAACATAGTTTATGTGACATTGATCTTGTCAACAGGCTAAATATTTGCCCATTTGTGTCTGTACCTGAGCTCCTTAAAATCCATGAGTTTTAACACAATAGGAGCCTATGACAATTTCCTTTTAATTACCTCTAAATCAGTGGTTCTTAACCTTTTTGGAGGTACTGTACCCCACCAGTTTCATATGCACATTTACCAAATCCCTCTTAATTGGAAAAATAAAAAGATTTTTTCAAATTCAAAACATAGGAGGTATATATTTAAGTATATATTTATACATAGGTGCACAAAATGAACAAAACCATTAAAGAACAAAACCATTAAGACACATTAGCCGCAGGCAGTGTTACCCCACACGTTAGGCGCAGGCAGTGTTTCCCCACATTAGGCAGACAGAGTTCCCCCACATTAGGCATGCAGTGTTCCCCCACACATTAGGCAGGCAGTGTTCCCCCCACATTAGGCAGGCAGTGTTCCCGCACATTAGGTAGGCAGTGTTCCACCACATTATGTAGGCCAGTGGTCTTCAACCTGTGGACCTCCAGATGTTGCAAAACTACAACTCCCTGCATGCCCGTACAGCCGTTGGCTGTCCGGGCATGCTGGGAATTGTAGTTTTGCAACATCTGGAGTTCCACAGGTTGAAGACCACTGATGTAGGCAGTCCTCCCCCACAGACATACAGCCTCCAGCCATATACAGTGTATGGCTGGAGGCTGTATGCCTGTGTACTGCCCCACTTCAGTGCTCCGACCACCGCTCCGGCTATAGCAGTAGGTCTTGGGACCGGTGGTCGGAGCACTGAAGATGACGTGCTGCTGGTCACTTACCAAGCTGGCCAGCGCGCGTCTTCCTCCTTCTCTATCCTCCGGTCCTCGGCGCCTTCGTTTCCATGGCCGCACGCACGGGACGTCAGTGACGTCCCGGCGTGCGCTATGTCCCGGCGGCCCCTGCGTTTTTAAACTTAACGTGGGGCCGCAGGGAGTTAATAGTGATGGGGGGAATTGCCCCATCGCTACAGGATGGGCAAACACTGGCTCTGCTTGGGGCCCCGGGCCAGCTCGGGGCCCCAAGCAATTGCTTAGTTTGCCTGTCCTGTTGCGACCTCTCCCGCCGAACCCCCAAGACTGACTCACCGAACCCCTGGGGTTCGATCGAACCCAGGTTAAGAACCACTGCTCTAAATAGTGACTTCCACATTTACCTTCAAAGGGAACACGTATATAGGTACTTATAGCCAGGGACTTTGATCATCTCATCGCATGCAGAAATGCAGTACTAAATAACCAAATAATATCAATTCTTAAGATTTAAGAAAAGGTCTTTGTGCCCTAATTTCTCCTGGGATTTATTCTTGGATTTGCGTTTATTAGGGACGGCAAGTACTTTACCATCTGGTCAGTTGGAGTTCATTTTAAGGACAGGACAACTAAGCTGCACAACACTAAGTTGTAGGAAAAGAGGTCCTTAGGAATACCATCACATTGCACAAACATGACTTGACAAGTCTTCTGTATAAAAAAAGCGTGATATCGAAAGAGATTTTCAGTTACCAGAAAACCAGAAATAAAGATACATGTACAATCGACAGTTTTGTTGCCAAATATTGTTTTACTGTCCCATTAATGTCAATAGGGTTTTGCAGAAACCAATGTGCCTACTGAGGAAATTCAGTTGTATGGACTTCAGAAATTTTAAATAAAGATTAGCTCAACTTTGCTCCTAATTTATTCCCATCTAGACCATAGTCATTTCATTATAGGATTTATTAGACTGTAGGTCTGTAGGTATTAGATTTTCACATTGGGCAATTGTTGTCTAAAAACTGTTAGATTTAGTGGAAGTTCCTTCCCAGTCATCGTCCAGTGTAAACAAGTGCATCAAACAATGCACAATAATTCCTTGTTTTATCTCAGTCACATGTTTTCTGATGGTCTAAAGAAGATCAAACAAACACTCTCAATAGAGTAAAGGTAAATCAACCGTACATTTCAATACACCTTAGGCACATTTCATTAAAACTCTGTATTTCGTAATTCCTGACATTTTTGCTTCATATATTTTATTAAGGTATTTAGTGAACAAGAATACAACCATAACAACTTAACAGGGCATCTAATATGCGATGTGATGTGGATAAAACAATAAGAAAACTGTAAAAGAGAAGTTCATTAAAGGGAATGCGTCATCAGAAAATGACCTATTGTTTACCCCTTGAAGACATATGACATGTAAAAAGGCTATAGCATGATAAAAAAACATATAATTATAACATTACTATCAATTCTAATCCATAGGGGTAATGATACCTAAAACTAAGAAGCTCATCAGTTGGGGTTAGAAAAATGTTGGTAACAAAAAGTATTTGTAGCTTCAAACTACAGTAAATACCTAGGTGGCTCGTGTCTGCTCAGGTCTCTTGGTAGTGGAGTGCATCTTTTTGAGGATCCCACAATGAACCTATCAGAAGTAAGGTGATATTTGTTGGCCAGAGTGATCTCAGATCTAAGAGTTAGTGGTATTGAGATTTTCCATTCTTTCAAACATGCAAGTCTTCTTCCACTGTCTTGAGTGGGATGGTGGACCCATCTTTGGACAATGCCACGACAAAAACCTAACTGTGCACATAACACATACAACATAGCATTAAAGAATGCTTTTGTGCTTTTATAGTGTGCTGAAAAGTCTCAGGGCACCTCAAGATACATAACAATTCTTTAGGGGAACCCTCTGTGCCTCAACCCCTAAACTGGACACCTCCCTTAAAAACCCTTTTATGGTTCCCTTTTTAAGATGTACCGTAATTCTAACTAGAACCTCTAGATATCAGGATACTCCTAAAATCACAGCTGATCACCAATGTGCCTAAACTGTATTTCATTTCTAGATACTTTTTCTGTGTACAAAAGCTACAGTGGAATATTATGTCTATCAGCTGGAATATATGTGAACAACACTTTGTGAATAACTCTGTGATATTATCACTGTACTACTGAAAGGCACTGTTGCCTAATGCTATGCAGGAAATATACTGTATAATGTGTGTATTGATGACTCGGTCATTGCACAAAGGTAATAGCCGCAAATTAAAAGCACAAAGCACACCAACCCTCCCCCAACGTTCTGCCGACACAGTTTGAGGCTAAGATTAAATACAGTTGAGGTACACAAGTGCTCAGATCTGATTTTAGGAGTATACTGACATCTAGTGGTTTTACTTAGAATAACATTTTAATACTGAGAACAATAAAATTGTTGAAGGGGGGGTTGTCTATATTGTTTGCCCCAGGGCTTGAAAAAAAGCTCAATGGAGGAACATAAATGTTGCATTTGGATATACGAAATAGAAAATTAGTATACAAGGTGGAAAGAAACTATTATCACTATACATATTATTATCATAATGTAACTGACCAAATCCTGTATACTGAGACCAATATAACTATTAATACCAGTATTAAAGGAGAATAATTATAATCATACATATTATTATCATAATGTAACTGACCAAATCCTGTATACTGCGACCAATATAACTAAATAATACCAGTATACAAGGAGAATTATCACCATACATATTACCACCATACTGTTACTGACCAAATCCTGTATACTGAGACCAATATTAACAATAATACCAGAATACAAGGAGGAATATTATCACTATACATATCACCATCATATTGTTACTGACCAAATCCAGTATACTGAAACCAATATTACAAATAATACCAGTATACAAGGAGAAATTAAGACCATACATATTACCACCATACTGTTCCTGACCATATCCCAGTATACCGAGACACACATTACCAATAATAATAGTATTCAAGGAAAAAAATTATCACCATACATTTTACATATTACCAAGGGACAAATAATACCACCACACTATTACCATTACCACCACAGAATGACTAATACCGCCACACTGCTACTGAATAAAATCCACTATACAAAGGCGCCGCCCAATGCGGTCAGGTCACCTCACCGCAGAAGTGGTGAGGATGAGGCATCTCTTTTTTTTAACATGTGCGCTCCTCTCCAGTGAGCAGCCAGGAATGGGGCAGGAACGTACTAAATGTGCCTGTGCACAGCATGCTACCAGCTCCAGCAGCCACTTCTCTTAAAGTGGCAGAGAGGCTGATGTACTTGCAGGGTGGGGCCAAAGCGAGGCCCCACCAATGCGTGGCCTTAGGCAGTAGCCTAAGTGGCCTAATGGAAGAGCTACCTTTGCACCTCTACACAGTGTTAACTCTCTCTGTGCCTCCATACAGTGTTAACCCCCTTTGTGCCCTCATACAGTGTTAACCCCTCTCCCACAGTATTAACCCCCTTTATGTCCATACATAGTGTTTACCCCCTCTGTGCCCCAACATGGTGTTAACCTTCTTTGTGGCCCAATATTAGCTCTTTCCCTTCATATTAGCTGAGCAGATTTCTATTGCTCCATTCCATATGGGCAAGCAGACAGACCTCAAAAGAAGGAAATAAAACAACTTATCTAACCAATATGCCTACGCAGAGCCGCTCAGTCTGGTCTGCTGACGTCTGCCTCCTAGTGTAAGTGGCATGATGATGACATTGTGATGCCCAGCCTCTAGGATACTGCAGGCAATAGAGTTAGTGGTGGAGCTGGGAGCTAAAAGCTCTTAGCTCAGCCACTGTATTACACAGAGAACGTCCTGGGGTCAGCTAGTGTCAGGACGTTCTTTGCGGACTCTGCACACAAATGTGGTAATGGCGGTGTGTGGTGCAGGGCATTTGTTGTTGCCCTAGGGGCAGATGGTATTGACTCCTTATGTTTGTGACACCAGGGCATGGTTTAGCCTTAACCACCCGAAGGTATACTGCTGGATCCTGGGCTAGGCACGGGGACAATGAAGACACCGACGCCAAGTTACAGACAATGGTAGCTTTACTGAGTGTAGACAGTTGTTACAGTCTATGCAGTACAGCTAAGGCCCAAGGAGGTGACCAGTGACACAGAGACCTCACAGGTTTGCTGGGACTTGTAGTAGACAGGAGAATGTAGTGCAGGCCATGCTGGATAGACAGAAGACTTGACTTGAATGACAGGACTGTGACTTTAGCTTACTTTGCACTTGATTTGTGGCTGCAGGACTTGACTTGAGGCTGCAGGACTTGACTTAAGGCCTCCAATGTTCTGGACACACACAATAAGACGACTTGACTGCACTGAATCTCAGGAACAAGAGAGACAATCTAGCTCCACCCAGGGTTTATATGGGGGAGACTAGCAGGGAGCCCATAGGTCACTTTTGGGGTCAGCTGGTCTCTAGTACCTCCTGAGTAACAATCACATGGTACATTTATTAAAGATACAACACATAATATAATACACAACATTTTTACATGGGGGAAACAACTGCAGGGGGCCTTGGGGACACTGAGGGACACTGCCTGACAGGGCAGGAAAGGTACGGGGAAACACCATCCCGTACTGGGCCACCACACAAAGTTCTAATACTAGTGTTAGAACTGTGTGCTAGTGTGGGTGGCCCAGTCGGTGCCCCTCTCTTCTTCGGTTTCCCAGGCACCTGGGCATGGTGCACCTCGTGCACCCGCCCAGGATCAGCCCTGTGCTGATCACTAAAGAATGCCTCAAATGTGCATGGTGCTCTCCCACTCCTGAGCACTGCCATGTGCCCAGGTGTTTATGTGTTATAAATTATTACTTTACTTTTAAGAAAATTTACAATTTGTAGCTACACCAACATTTGAGTGTATAAAATAAAAAATGTTCCTTTTCCCAACCCACTGTTCCAAAAATTACTCACTACATCCCTTGTTATATTTCTTGAGGGGTGTATTTTCTTAAATTATATCCTTTTAGGGGTATTTCATATGTTTGGCACCACGAAGCCTATGCAAACCTCAAAAAACTATTAGATGCTCTTAAATGTCTACATTGGCTTCAAGCCAGCTCATATTTGCAAATGCCATACTTTTCAATGCTGATAACAAACAACATCATAGAACCCTACTGACCAAAGGATTTTCACACATCACGTTTCCCAGAAAAATACCATATTTTTCATTGTGGTTTTAGTTCATTTTTGAATCTATACACTACTCATATAGATAGCATTGTGCAGACCCGACATGGCAGGGTTTTAGCGGTAATAGGAGGCCATTAGTTTGGAAAGGTAGTTAGTTTAGGCTTGGACATGGCAGCAATGTGAATGAACCCTTGTGCATTCTCAGAGGGCTTTTAGGTGAGAGGAGGTGACAGTAGATGGGGATATAGGCATTTCTAGGGGTGCCAAAACGGAGTGGAGCTACAATTTTCTGCCTGGTTAGTTTCAGCCTGTCTGACCCAATTGCCTATGGCCATACTTGTGGTTAGAAGAAATTTTGATTATACTGACACATCTTTCCCATCAAAATCTGCTGTAGGGATTAATGGAACCCCATTTGGAAATGGTGGATATAAAGTTAGGAATATGGTTTTGTTCTCACTAATTAAAGTCCTAGGAAAACTGTGGCAAGTGATTAGAAGTGCCATCAGACATATTTGTCACCTACAGAGTTGGTTGGTGCAGCTGGGGGAGTTTGGTTACCTGTATTTCTAGATTGGTGCCCTGACAGACCTCCCTAGCATGTGGATAGTTTGTTTGATTTGTTAATAGATATTATCGATTTTGTTATACTGGTTTATGTACTTTCATAAAGAGACTGTTGAGATAATTTATTTCATTGTCAAATGATAATAATATTTTTATTAGTTTTTATTTTTAAAACAGAGAACATTTTACAAGGCAATTGATGTTATTTCACAAATTAGAACAACAGGGCAACATTACAAAAATGATCTTATTTTAGTTACATAGTGAGGCTCATGTATAATAATGTAGTGGTAAACATTAGATATTTATTAACATACATTTCCAGTGTCAGTTGGTGTTTTTTTTTATTCTTGTGGATGAGTTAGGAGAAGTGGAAAGGTAAAAATGGAGTTCAGTTGAGTGTGGAAGATTAGGGGGTTAGTTGGCTTCAAACCTGCAGAGAACTCAGCAATAGGCCAATTCAAGCATTTTGGCTTGTGCCATTTTTAGGACATTAAGAACATTAACCCCTTAAGGACGCAGGGTTTTTCCGTTTTTGCATTTTCATTTTTTCCTCATCACCTTCTAGAAATCCTAACGCTTTCAATTTTGCACATAAAATTCCATATTATGGCTTATTTTTTGCGCCACCAATTCTACTTTGCAGTGGCATTAGTCATTTTACCAAAAAATTGTAATTGTGCAACAAAATTGAAGAAAAATTTAATTTTGTAACTTTTGGGGGCTTCCGTTTCTACGCAGTGCATTTTTCGGTAAAAATATCACATTATCTTTATTCTGTAGGTCCACTCGGTTAAAATGATACCCTACTTATATAGGTTGGATATTGTTGTACTTCGGAAAAAATCATAACTACATGCAGGAAAATTTATATGTTAAAAATTCTCATCTTCTAACCCCTATAACTTTTTTTATTTTTCCGCTTTGGGGACAATATGGGGACTCATTTTTTGCACCGTGTTCTGACGTTTTTATTGGTACCATTTTTGTATTGATCGGACTTTTTGATTGCTTTTTATAAATTTTTTGATGATTAAAAAAAGTGACCAAAAATATGCTATTTTGGACTTTGGAATTTTTTGGCGCGTACGCCATTGACCATGCGGTTTAATTAAAGATATATTTTTATAGTTCGTACATTTCCACCCACGGAGATATCACATATGTTTATTTTTATTTACACAGTTTTTTTTTATGGGAAAAGGGGGGTGAAACAAACTTTTATTAGGGAAGGGGTTAAATGACCTTTGTTAACTTTTTTTTCCACTTTTTTTTGCAGTGCTATAGCTCCCATACTGGGCTATAACATTGCACACACTGATATCTTATACTTATCCCTGCAAAGCCATAGCTTTGCGTGGATCAGAGAGATAGGGGCTCGATTGCTCAAGCCTGTAGCTCAGACTTGGAGCAATCAAACGCATGCGACGGAGCAAGGTAAGGGGGTCTCCGATTGCATCCTAGCTGATCGGGATATCGCGATTTTATCGCGATAGTTCCGATCAGCCTGCCTGAGCTGCCGGGAAGCGTTTACCTTCATTTTTAGACGCGGTGATCAACTTTGATCACCGCGTCTAAGGGTTAATAGCGAGCGGCACAACGATGCCGCAAGCTATTAGCCCAGGGTCCCGGCTATCGTTACCGACCCGGTGTGATGCGGGGTCACGGCGTGACCCCGTTTTAAACACCGGGAGTGGGCGAGGGGCGTACAGGTACGCCCTTCGTCCTGAAGGAGTTAAAAAAAAAGTAAAAATGTGCCATAAAAATGTATGTTACATTTCAAAAAGATTGGGGTTTTAAAGACTGAGGTGTTGCTGTTCCTATTACTTAAGTACATATACTTATGGACTACACATATCCTATATATGGAGGTCCAAGAGAACTTACTTAGCTTATCCGCTGCTTGACTCCATACAAGATGCTGTGCCTGTTACCCAGAGAGTTAAGCCCTGATAATCAGACAACAACAAGAAAATATGTATATAAAATGTGATAAAATTTTGCATACATAGAAATACTGACATTATAATGCTGAGAACAAAACAATAACAGCAATAACTGTACAGTATATCATATAATATGACAGGGATGCCACCAGAACCACAATATCCCCAACACTGACAGCCAGATGCTTTTATTGGCAATAGATAAATCTGTAAAGATTCATTTCACCAACAGGCAAACTCCTGTTATGGAGCTGTACTGCCACATACAGAAGAATAGAGACTGAAATACTGATCCGACAAGATGAATATTCACAAAATCACTCATCTATGTATTACAATGTCACAGTAGTAAATATACATTCACAGCAGTAAAATAATGATAGTGACTGACATATGAGATAAGTCATCATAATTTTGACCATATCAAAATGTGAAAGACAATGCTGGCAGATGTCATAAGCCCGGAAAGGCAAAAGTGACTTTGTATGACTGATCTTAGCAATACTGACATCATTTTTTACTATGATAGAGCATAATGGCCACATATGGTATTATTGAGACACACAGGATATGCCACAAACACCTGACAGGTGTGGACTATAATGTTTCACCTATTGGCAAAAAGGGTCTCCCATAGCTCTTGTTTGCCAGTTCCCAGCTGCCATAGTCTCTATCATACAGTTCAATAGAGAAGTGGCTGCTTGTGTGTGGCGCTCTCCATTTACAATAAGCCAGGTATAGGACGACCTTCCTGCCTTATGAAGCAACGCAACATGACGAATATTTATGTAATGCAGCATTGACTGTCTATGAAGCGACTGCAGGAGCTGCACTCGCTTCATAGAATGTGAGAGACAAACACTTCACAGTCGGCAATTGCTTTAATGTCCACCAATAACCCTTCAGATGCCATGATCAATGCTGATCAAAGCATCTAAAGTTGAACATGACAGGTGCCGAGGTTTGGAGACTCTTCTCAGACCTCTGCAGCACAATCGCAGGGGTCCCATGAGTTAAAAAAAACTTTGGCTAAAGTCAGACTTTACCAATAATGTTGATTAACCTTTTAGACGCTGGAGCTAATCGGGACCACCATGGCAAAATTGTTGGGATGGGCGGAGGATCCCTACCTGGCTCCGTCCCTTCTGATCAGGGGTTCAATTCTGTAGGCAGCCTGTAGTAATGGAGCGCAGTAAACACTGATTAGTGTTCACAGGAAGGAGTAGTAATGGTGGAGCAACTCACCCGGTGCGCTGGAGGTAATTCAACCGAAGAACATCGCGGTCAAGCAGGGAAGCAGCGGGATGCTGAAGATGTTACGGGGGGAAGTCAGATGTCAGGCCACAGCTGTATCGCACAGTTTGGTGCTTTGTCAGGCCCCAGCGACCCGGTGCGATACGGCTGTAGCCTGATGTCTGACTTCCCCCCGTAACATCTTCAGCATCCCGCTGCTTCCCCGCTTGACCGCGATGTTCTTCGGTTGAATTACCTCCAGCGCACCGGGTGAGTTGCTCCACCATTACTACTCCTTCCTGTGATCATTACTTTTTACCTGTGCCTTTAGCGTTACAGCACCACCCATAGGAGTCTGCATACCTGCCTTACCAAATTACGTTGTATCAGGAGTTTCCATTCTGAGTCACATAGGACTGTGCCGGATCTGTTTTTTCTTCTGGGTTCACATAATAAACATGAATATTTGCAATATTATCACGTGTGTTAATGTCTAAACTATTAAAATATAATGTTAATTAAACAGTACGGTCAATGGTGTAAACATAAAAAAATACCAAACTCTTGAATTGCTGATTTTTGGACATTCCATATAGCAGAAAAAACATTATAAAAAGTGATTAAAAAGTCCAATCAAAACAAAATGGTACCTTTAAAAACTCAAGATCACAGCAATGAAAATGAGCACTAATATAGCCCAATATATAGAAATATAGAAAACATTTAAGTGTTATAGGAGTCAGTAGAGAACAATTTTAAGCATACTCATTTTCGCACAAAAAGTTAAATTTTTTTTTAAAGTAGTGAAATAAAACAAAACCTATATAAAATAGTTTATATAGGTTTTGTTTTATTTCACTACTTTAAAAAATTTTAACTTTTTGTGTGAAAATGAGTATGCTTAAAATTGTTCTCTACTGACTCCTATAACACTTAAATGTTTTCTATATATTGGGCTATATTAGTGCTTGTGGTTGTAATTCCATTGACCTACAAAATGAAGGTAAACTGGTAACAGTTTTACCATAAAATGTAAAAACGAAACCTCCCAGAAGTTTTAAAATAGTGTTTTTTTCAATTTCTTCAAAGTAATGCTATATTTTTTTTTTTTTATGTGCTGTTCATTTTATGGTAAAATGAAAGATGTCATTGCAAAGCTCTCATTTGGGTCTGTCTCGTATCGGGCATTTATGGCATATCCAGTATGACTATTAAAATCAATAGACAACCAAGTAGTTTACCGTCACATCAGGGTACTCCCTCCTGGCAGATAGTCATGTAGAGTAGGCAGCCACACCTCTGACCTTCATATGCCCTTGTTGATCTAGAAATAAGTTTTCCTTCTCACTTGTTTTCTTTTGTTGCTGCCGTATTGTATGTATTGGGCTTGTAAATGTGCTTGTAACATATGCATTGAAATGAGTTACAGTACAGTGTGAATAAAGATATTTCTACTAGATGGATCTTCTGTCAGAATGAATGGCTCATACATAGATGAATTCATGTAATCTCTTTATGTGGCACTGACAACGATTGTCTCATTTTGCATGTTTCTGTTCTAATACATGATGATGTTTTGCATGAATATTTGATGTATTTCTCAGAAATATATGTACACATCCCGGGCTCTAGGGACTATGACACATGCAGGTGTTTGTATAATGTATGTATGCTCCCCGGTACTACGCCACAAATGGAGTACATCTGAAACAACAAATGGGTATCTGTAAATATTACAGATAATGATGTTTATTTTACTGCTTACTGTTTCAGGCATTCTCAATTTCTATTTACTTTTCTTTTTTTTGTAGCTTTTAAATGTGAACAAAGGCATATGGCTTTTCTATGCATTTTATTATGCATATTGTTAACTAAAACAATATAGCTCTGCTGCCTAAAATCTGGATTTCAATTTATAGAGACAATTCATTTCAGCTGTCACATTAATCATTGCACAATTACTCAACAGGATATGACAAATACATGTGGTGTACAGTATACACCAAAGCTTTAATCTCCTTGTTTGCACTTATATTGAGCCTATGACATTGAAGATGTAGTTCAATCTGCAGATGTCATGTTATAGAGATAGAGGAGCAAGAGTCATGTCCTGGGAAAAAAAAGTGTGGGAACTCACCCAAGACTTCCACTTAAGAGCTGGCCTGCAGGACTCCTTCTAATGGGAAAGGTGTTCCTGCTGTGGAAAAGGGTCAGGAACTTAGTTCCCACATGTTCCTGCAGGACTTGAGCCCTGCGGAGAAGCAGAGCAGAATGATATATAGTCTTGTGGCAAAAGTAACATGATAACTAGTCATGTATGTATGTAAATTTCTGCTCATTTTGGGCTACACAGTAAAGTGGGAGGTTCTAGTCATTCATTTACAGTTATCTAGTCTGTTTGCACGGGTTACACCACCATTCATGTCAATGGATCTGCAAAAAGTCCACAACAGTGGCAGATTTGCATATTCCTGTTGGACCTGTTTAAAGGGGTACTCCGGTGGTTAATTTTTTTGACTATATGGCATCTTCTTTGTAAGTTTTGTTTTTTTGCAATATACATGTGTTATATGTTTTGGCAGCATGTATGTGTTTTTCTTACCTGTTTGTTGGGCAGAAGTTCTGTAGTTCAGAGACTTTTCTTTTACTGTTGTCCACAAGTCTGAGTCTGTTGTGGACAAGATGTCACAGCTTTTTTTTTTCTCTGTCTGCATGAGAGGAATAAACCACGCCCCCTCATCTCATCCAGCTGAGTACGCAGCTCCTCACCTCCCCTCCCCCCCCCTGCTCTGTATTCTAAGGACACAGGTCTGCACAGGAGAAGGACCTCACAGAGAAGATAAGTGTTATGTGAAGGGGAGGATGAGAAGGTGCACGGGCTGGGGATGTATGGACTACAGGGGAATAAATCTCATGCTGGGAATGATCTCTATGGGGGAGATTTATCAAAACCTATGCAGAGGAGAACTTGCCCAGTTGCCCATAGCAACCGTTTAGATCACTTCTTTTATTTTTCACAGGCCTTCATAAAAATGAAAGCAGCAAGTTGATTGGTTGCTATGGGCAACTGGGCAAGTTTTCCCTCTGCACAGGTTTTGATAAATCTCCCTCTATGTGTGAAGGGGGAGGGGGGGACTCCTGAATGAATGACACATGCTGGGAGTTGTAGTCCCTTTAGTGTGTGTATGACAGTGTATCCCAACCAAGGCTGATTATATTAGTGTGCTGTGTATAAGGGGGCTGATCCGGGAAAATAGTAGGATGGGTAAAGGGCGGAACAAACAAACAAACAAAAAAAAAAAGGAGCCGCCCCAAACCAGCAAGGCATGTGGCATGCTGGGATTTGTAGTTTTCAGCACAGCAAGAAACAGGAAATATAAGCAAAGATAGGAAAACAAAGTGGGGGATAAAAAGACAACAAAGAACGAAAATAGAGTAGGCTAAACAACAAGAATAGAAATGAAACAAAACAAATAGGGTAAGTCAAAAACGGAAAAACATGTTGACCACTGGAGTACCCCTTTAAGTTTATGGTAGCGTAACTCACAGCAGATTTCCAGTCACAGTTACAATTGTGTAAATGTACCCTAAGTGTGCATTGAGCTATCAATTACTGGAAATGTCCACACTTTACTACATAACCTAGAGTGAGCAAAATAGAAAGGGAAAGGTCCTACTAGTGACTGATGGCTCTCTCTACAAGCACACGTATACAAAGATCAGAGATTGACAACTCCCTCTACAAGCACACGTATACAAAGATCAGAGATTGACAACTCTCTCTACAAGCACCCGTATACAAAGATCAGAGATTGGCAACTCTCTCTACAAGCACCCGTATACAAAGATCAGAGATTGACAACTCTCTCTACAAGCACACGTATACAAAGATCAGAGATTGACAACTCTCTCTACAAGCACCCGTATACAAAGATCAGAGATTGGCAACTCTCTCTACAAGCACCCGTATACAAAGATCAGAGATTGACAACTCTCTCTACAAGCACCCGTATACAAAGATCAGAGATTGACAGCTCTCTCTACAAGCACCCGTATACAAAGATCAGAGATTGACAACTCTCTCTACAAGCACACGTATACAAAGATCAGAGATTGACAACTCTCTCTACAAGCACACGTATACAAAGATCAGAGATTGACAACTCTCTCTACAAGCACACGTATACAAAGATCAGAGATTGACAGCTCTCTCTACAAGCACCTATACAAAGATCAGAGATTGACAACTCTCTCTACAAGCACACGTATACAAAGATCAGAGATTGACAACTCTCTCTACAAGCACCCGTATACAAAGATCAGAGATTGACAACTCTCTCTACAAGCACACGTATACAAAGATCAGAGATTGACAACTCTCTCTACAAGCACACGTATACAAAGATCAGAGATTGACAACTCTCTCTACAAGCACACGTATACAAAGATCAGAGATTGACAGCTCTCTCTACAAGCACCTATACAAAGATCAGAGATTGACAACTCTCTCTACAAGCACACGTATACAAAGATCAGAGATTGACAACTCTCTCTATAAGCACACGTATACAAAGATCAGAGATTGACAACTCTCTCTATAAGCACACGTATACAAAGATCAGAGATTGACAACTCTCTCTACAAGCACACGTATACAAAGATCAGAGATTGACAACTCTCTCTACAAGCACACGTATACAAAGATCAGAGATTGACAACTCTCTCTACAAGCACACGTATACAAAGATCAGAGATTGACAACTCTCTCTACAAGCACACGTATACAAAGATCAGAGATTGACAACTGTCTCTACAAGCACACGTATACAAAGATCAGAGATTGACAACTCTCTCTATAAGAACACTTATATACAGATAACTGTCAATCACTGAGTAGGACTGTCCCACATGACTTAGCCCAAAATAAGCAAAAATGACTAGCTATCTAGAAACTTTTCTTACAAAACTATATATCGATCTGTTCAGCTGCTCCAGCTTTACAACATGATGCCTGCAGATTAGACTGCAATTTCAGTGTGACAGGTTCCCTTTAACTCCAATTTATTGTCTGTAGTATGAAGTGTGTTCATTGCCAGATTGTGTGGCATTGGGTGTGTTCACACAATACGGTTTTTTATTCATTTATTCCTGCCATTTTGCTTTAATTTTGCTTACATTATTGTAAATTAGCTCTATTTTTCAACAATGTCACCAAAAGTGCAGGAAAATGCATCAAAAATTCAGAAAAAATACCCAAAATACAGTGTGTGAACACAGTCTTATGGTATAGTCGGGTTTCTTCCTGATGATGTTCTATTAGGAAAACAACATAATCATAGTGCTTTCTATTTTAGATACCAATCTCTGCACTTGTATCGTTCGTGGAGGCGCTGGAAGTCGGATATACCAAACATAAAAATCCATATCACAACCTGATTCATGCAGCAGATGTGACACAAACTGTTCATTACTTTCTCTTTAAGTCAGGGTTGGCGGTAAGTAGTACATTTTATATTGAATAATATATCCCTAATTTAAAGTAAATCTGTCATCAGTATCACCTACACTAACCTGTTGGTACAGGCTTGTCACCCACCATGCTTTAGTTGTTATATGCACATTACAAGACTTGGTGCTCAAGGGGTGGGATCATAAATGAGTCTGGTGTTCCCAAGAACACAGTGTAAGATCACGTCACCACTCCTTCATCCTCTATCTGCCCAGCTTATGAATATTCATAAAGCTCCATATGCCTGCTCACTCCTGTCCATGGCTACCGGAAGTGGCATGTAGCGTTGCTTCATTGCAGTGGCCAATTTGGACTGCAGAGGTGGCACATGCGCAGTATCATTTCATCAATATCACCCGCACTACAAGCCTGTACCAATAAGTTAGTGCGGGTGATAGTAATGACAGATTCCCTTTTATAGTATGGTGAAATTTAGGGGGAGTTCCTTAAATTCTTCTCAGATGTGGATAAAAGGTTCAGTAAAATCAAGAGAAAAGAGGGCAGGTATGCAGATAACAAGCAGATAAGAACTACATTTAGTGGATTAGGCACAGTAAGAAAAAAAGTAAGTATTTAGAAATCTTGAGTTGCTGGTTATAAAGACGAGCCAAAGTGTAGGTAAACACAGTGCAGAAAATCTGCAGCATATGTGCCATGTGTGGCCATATTCTAACAAGGAGAAGAGCACATACTACGCCAGTTTGTGATGGCCTGGGGGGTGTAGGGTATGGGGAGTGTAGCTGTGCGGGTATTAAAGGGTGTTTGTTAACCCTTGCTATTCGTGACGCCAGGGTGGGGCTCCTCAATAAAGCTTTTCCAACGCCGCCCTTCCCAGGAACGATAGGGAGGTAGATGATAATGGACTTGAGGTAGAGAATAATAGATTGTCCACAACCGGAGAGCTTCTGTGAACAGCATTAACTTTTACTGAAGATTTTCTGTATACTTCATTAACATAACAGTCTCAGCATAACAACAGTTTTCCTTTGGAGATTGACAATGGTTGGGACTTTAGCATTCAGAGTCTTTTCGTCTATTGCGCTGTTCCACTGGATTTAGGGGAATTAGTTGCGGTCCAGTAGTCACGCTAGCATTAGCAGGAATTTAGATTTGAACTCACAATTTTGGTTCTGCTGAGGCCGTAGATTTTGAGGCCTAGCGTATCTTTGAAAGTTGCGTAGCACACTGTCCTGTTAGTCCGGCATCCACGAGAGCAGCAACCCAAGAGAGCGATAATTGGACGCCGCTCCCTTATATGGGCAGGGGCTGGACTAACGCTAACATGTCCAAACGGATGTCAATCACCATTACAGAGATTTGTGGGTAACACGTGACCCAAGGACCTCCTAAGGTCCTACAACATACCATAGAGGTTATTCAGTATGGTCACAGGACCGACGCTGAACAAGGTAAGTACTATACATTCCTATAAAATATATATCATTATTAAATATAGACATATATTAACATTAAAGTTAGACTTAAAGAGAGGCGACTAGGGGCTGTCCCACCTGAGGAACCCTAACTGAACGTAGTTACTCTGACTTTGGGGACCTCTACACTAGGTACTGTATGCAATATGGTACCGGGACACCACAAGTTCTTGGCCCCCCTTTTGAAAGGTTCCTTTAAAAACTGCAGATCTATTTTCTGTATTAGGTAACTTAAAACATGAAGGTCACTGTGGTCTTGTAAAACATGAACTACTTGCTTGGCTCCTGGCCTTGTTGTGCACTTACTGCTGCAGTATCTCAGGAGAAAAGATTGCTGATAGACAACAGACATGGATGACACATTCATACAAAAGTGAAAGAGAATTCCCACCCAAAACCTAAAAGTGACCATATGATACTAAAGTTAAAATTAGGTCATATTGGCTGACACTCTTAGACAAGCTTACTCATAGGAACAATGTCCTTTTTGTCAGCCTGTGCTATCAAAAACAAAAAAAACCTCATAGATGATGCACAGTTACACCAATAAAAGGCACTAAAAGTGTCTGAAACCCATCAATTAATGTGGCTTTCGTCATGTAATTTGTTCAATTTTTCCATTTTTATTTTTAAATCCCCTCTTCTCTTTTCTACAAATGTATATAGATGTATATATCTATGATAAATGTCTACATAAATGGTTATTTCAACCTCTTCCAGAGCTTTCTGGTAGCAGCTTATACCCTGTGGAGACTTATTTCCTGGAGACTGATGTTACGATGAAACTCAACATGCTGATTTTATGTTTTCCATTGACATCTACTTTTGAAGGAGAGGAGACCCCACAGATAATAGAACATCCAATGGCAAAGCAGATTTAAATAGGTTTTGTGTAAGGTGTATGGGTACCTTTAGTTTTATTTGGTAGTGTATTTTTTAACCACATATTAATGTTCATTGAAACACAGTAGATTACATTATAAATACATCAGTAAAGTTATTACTTGTACTTAAAATATCATTTTAATTATATTACAAGCTATAAATAACAGGGCAATACCATTTCACTTTAGCTATTTATAATTAAAGGAAAAATAATTGTGGAGCAATACTGTCTTCTACCATTATAAATACTTTACCCCTTCCTAGCCCCTGAGAATTCTCAGAGGTCAAGAGAACAGCACTGCAACGTTGTTGTCTTTAGCTTTCTGCTTTAGAGAGCTAAAGCTAAGTCTACCGGCCGTCAGTACTGAGGTTGGTGTGTGAGGCCCCAAGGACCTGGCAGGTTCTCTTTATAACAACATTTTTACAGTCAGTAGTATTTAATGGCAGCTTTCAGGGTTCTTAACATTACGGATTTCTGTCAATGACATTATACCCATAGGCTTCAAAAAGCCAGGTGAATTCACTCCAGTTCTGTCATTTGGAAGCAGCTACGGATTTGTGCAGAATCAAGACTTCTCCTCTGTCTTTGGGGATAACTTCATCAATTTACAATTCACAAATGCCAGGGTATGAGATGTGCTTTTATCCAGTATTAATAAAATATGATGTTTTACCAGACGTTTAGTTCCAAGTTTCTCTTCCCTAGATTCCAGTGCGCGTAGACATGCACTTAAAAAGTGACATATAAAGATATTACCCTTCCACAACTCTAGATGACAAAAAGTAATACTAAATAGACAATGTTGTTTCAACTAATATTGCATAGTACAAGCGAGTATAAGAAACTTTGTAACATATCTAATAAAATGCTTGTTTCTCCTGTAAGATTGCTTCCTTCCTAATCAGTCCCCAGTATCAAGCCCCCCAACATAATACAGACCCCAGAATCAGACCCAAATGTTAGGCCCCAGCATAATTCAGACTCCAGAATCAGACCCAAGTATTTGGTCCCAACATAATACAGACCCCAGAATCAGACCCAAGAATCAGGCCTCAGCATAATACAGACCCCAGAATCAGACCCAATAATCAGGCCCCAGCATAATACAGACCCCAGAATCAGACCCAAGAATCAGGCCCCAGCATAATACAGACCCCAGAATCAGACCCAAGTATTTGGTCCCAACATAATACAGACCCCAGAATCAGACCCAAGTATTTGGTCCCAACATAATACAGACCCCAGAATCAGACCCAAGTATTTGGTCCCAACATAATACAGGCCCCAGAATCAGACCCAAGAATCAGGCCCCAGCATAATATAGACTACAGAATCAGACCCAAGTATATGGCCCAAACATAATACAGACCCCAGAATCAGACCCAAGTATTAGACCCCAACATAATACAGACTACAAAATCAGACCCAAGTATTTGGTCCCAGCATAATATAGACCCCAGAATCAGACCCAAGAATCAGGCCCCAGCATAATACAGACCCCAGAATCAAACCCAAGTATCAGACCCCCAGCATAAAACAGATACCAGAATCACCTCCTACATAATATAGATCTCCAATTGGACCCCAGTATTACCCCTCCACCTGCATAATACAGACTCCCGAATCAGACCCTAGCATCATACCCCAAGCAGAATACAGAAACTAGGATTAAATCCAAGTATCACTATTCCTCCCGTTACTATCTTCCGTCACAAAATAACGTCCGTTATTAATAACTGGCTATAAAGGGTTAAACGGCTATTAGAAAAATCCCATAGACTATAATGGGATTTTCTAACGGCCATATAGGATTTTGTAAGTGCTGTTTTCAGCTGATTTTCAGACGGAACTTCATACGGATCTTTAAAACGGAGTAATTTAGACAGGTGAAATTAAAATAGTAGCAAATTTGTGTAAAGCAACATTTGTTTTTTTCCAAAAAGAGATAGCAGGTAACAAAAGCGGTCAGGTAACTGTATTTTCAGGCTACATTCACACAATCCATAAAAATGATGTTAACATGCATACCTATAACCTGCAACAGAAATCCACTAGAATATCGACATAGATTTAGATGTTGATGTTTCTTTGTGTGATTGAATTTAATATCATTGATCATTTAGAGGAATGAAATCTGTGGTAACAATGTATGACATTTCTTTGGCATGTACGACAAGCTACAGATTGGAACATTCACAGTATACCTAATATAGAAGATTTTTTCTGTTATGCTTAAGGGTTTGTTCAAGGAATTATCCAGCATTAAAGGGGTATTCAAGGCCAAAACTTTTTTATATATATCAACTGGCTCCGAAAAGTTAAACAGATTTGTAAATTACTTCTATTAAAAAATCTTAATCCTTCCAATAGTTATTAGCTTCTGAAGTTGAGTTGTTGTTTTCTGTCTAACTGCTTTCTGATGACTCACGTCCCGGGAGCTGTGCAGTTCCTATGGGGATATTCTCCCATTATGCACAGCTCCCGGGACGTGACATCATCATTGAGAAGTTAGACAGAAAACTTCAGAAGCTAATAACTATTGGAAGGATTAAGATTTTTTAATAGAAGTAATTTACAAATCTGTTTAACTTCCCTGAGCTAGTTGATATATATATATATATATATATATATATATATATATATATATATATATAAAAGGTTTTGCCTGGAATACTCCTTTAATATTTCTTTCTTTAACAATGATCAAACTGGGGTATAAGAAGGGGGGTCAGGAAATGGTAAGCAGTGGGCACTGGGCACCATTGGAACAGCAGCAGTGATGAATGGGGCATGTTTTATTTCAGCATGGCTACTTAAAAAAAAAAAGAAAAAAAAAAAGAAAAGTTGGATAACTCCTTAACAGGGGTACTCGGGTGGAAAATATTTTTTTTTTTAAATCAACTGGTGCCAGAAATGTAAATAGATTTGTAAATTACTTCTATTTGAAGAAAACAAAATGCATCCAGTACTTACCAGCTGCTGCATACTAAAGAGGAAGTTCTTTTCTGTTTGAATTTCTTCTCTGTCTGACCACAGTGCTCTCTGCTGACACCTCTGTCCATGTCAGGAACTGTCCAGAGCAGGAGCAAATCCCCAAAGAAAATCCAGTAGGATAGGTTTGCTAGGGGGATTTGCTCATGCTCTGGACAGTTCCTGACATGGACAGAGGTGTCAGCAGAGAGCACTGTGGTCAGACAGAGAAGAAATTCAAAAAGAAAAGAACTTCCTTAGTAGTATACAGCAGCTGATAAGTACTGGAAGGATTAAAAATTTTTAATATAAGTCATTTACAAATCTGTATAACTTTCTGGAACCAGTTGATTTAAAAAAAAAAAAAATTCCACGGGGGTACCCCTTTAACATACCTCATACACTAACTGGAAAAAAAATTCCCTGAAAATTTTTGGCATGCTATGAATATGGTACAAAATGTTGTGGATTTTCACCACAGTTCACATTTCTCACATTCATCACTGTAGGAAATCCTCAGTGAAAACACAAAATCCTTGCTGATCTTATTGTAGATATTGGTGTAGGTTTTAGGCCTCTTTCACCTTATTTTGAGTAAGAATACAAATGTCGCACAAATGAATATGACAAGGCCCTTATTCTTCAGATAGGTAGTGGTGTCACTTGCACCTGCTGGATCTGGCATTCATGATATGCCCTTAAAGGGGTACTCTGGCCCTAAGATATCTTATCCCCTATCCAAAGCATCTTATCCCCTATCTAAAGCCGCCACGCCGACTCCCATAGACTTGCATAGCGGTGCCGGGCATGACGTCACATGGGGGGCGGAGTCGTGACGTCACGATACTCCAGCCCCGTGGTTGGCACCCAGCAGTTTGTGAGCTGGCAGCGCGGCATGCAGCCCAAAGAGGTGGGTGCCGAATGCAAGATTGCGGGGGTCCCCAGTGGCGGGACCCCTGCAGTCAGACATCTTATCCTCTATCCTTAGGATAGGGGATAAGATGTCTAAGGGCCAGAGTACCCCTTTAATATTGAAGATGAAACCATCTCTTTCAGGGGAAACAGTTGTAATAAGCTGCAACAGATCAGATATTTTTATTTTTTTTACAATTTGAAATTCCAGCCAACTTTTTCAATTAAGATCTTAGTGAGTGAGTTTAAAATCTTCGTACTCCAAACACTTCCAGTAACATATCTGGTATAGTCAATCCTACATAAAATGACTTTACTGAGAATCCCGAGTCTGCCGAGCTGACTCCAAAATAAACAGATGGTGTGTGCAGTTGCTTTGACAGGCCACAGTAACATTCACTTTGGCTCACAATTCATGACTTCAAAACGAAAACATTATTTCCAGAGGAAAAAAGATTGTGCTCTTCGCTTTAGATATAACAGAACAATAAATAATTAGACTGTACCCTGAATTATGACATCAAGCAGAAGGTGCCAGGGTGGCTTTAATAATGATATAGAAAGTAGTGTCGATCGCGAATATTCGAATAGCAATTTTTTTTCTGCAAATGTCGGCACTTTGCGATTTTGCTAATATTTAGAATATCGCAAATTATATTCGTTATGACGAATATTTATTTTTTTCACAGTACACATCACAATGATGTTTACTGTGCAAATAAAAAGTGATCACCCCTCCCTGCTTCCAGCTTGTGGTCCAAAGAAGGCGAATATGAGAACGCAAATTATATGCAATAAAATATGCGAATATAAGCACTTCCAGAGAACACTGATCCCTCCCTTCTTTAAGCTTGTGGGCCAATGAGAAGGATGCAAATACAGTTGTCAGAGGTTGGCAACATCCCTAGAAACCAATAGGAAAGTAGTTAGTTGAAAGATTTAATCGTGCATGCACATATTGCTAATTTTATTACGGATTTCGCATGAAAAAAAAGTGAACGAATATGCGAAATTCGCGAATATAGGACGAATATTCTTCCAATTATTTGCAAAATTTAGCGAATTCGAATATGGCCTTTGCCGCTCATCACTAATTGAAAGCTTTACCTTAAAGAGGTACTCCACTAGAAAACATTTTCTTTTAAATCAACTGATGCCAGGAAGTCAAACAGAGATTTTTAAATTACTTCTATTAAAAAAGCTCAATCCTTTCAGTACTTATCAGCTGCTGTATAATCTACAGGAAGTTCTTTTCTTTTTGATTTTCCTTTATGCCTGACCACAAGTGCTCTCTGCTGACACCTCTGTCCATTTCAGGAAACAAGAGAGGTTTGCTATGGGGATTTGCTCCTACTCTGGACAGTTCCTGACATGGACAGATGTGTCAGTAGAGAGCACTTGTGGTCAGGCAGAAAGAAAAGAACTTCCTCTGTAGAATATAGCAGCTGATAAGTACTGGAAGGATTGGGACATTTTAATAGAAGTAATTTCCAAATCAGTTTAACTTTCTGGCACCAGTTGATTTAAAAGAAAATGTTTTCCAGTGGAGTACCTCTTTAAAGGGGTACTACCGTGCTGACAACTTATCCCCTATCTAAAGGATAGGGGATAAGATGCCTGATCGCGGGGTCCCGCCGCTGTGGACCCCCGCGATCTCGCACGCAACACCCCGCTCTCATCAGGCCCGGAGCGAACATCCGCTCTGGGTTTGATGACGGGGACGGTGATCGTGACGTCACAGTTCTGCCCCCTGTGACTTCACGCTCCGCCCCCTCAATGCAAGACTATGGGCTGCCATAGACTTACATTGAGGGGGCGGAGCGTGACGTCACATGGGGCGGAGCCGTGGCGTCACGATACTCCGGCCCCATGATCAGCAGTCATCAGACCTGGAGCGATGTTCACTCCGAGGCCTGATGAGAGCGAGGTGCTGCGTGCGAGATTGCTTGGGGTCCCTTTAGATGGGGGATAAGTTGTAAGCACGGTAGTACCCCTTTAAGGCAAAACTTAGGGTCTGTTCACACAGAAGAAAATTGCTTACGGAATTATATAAATGGTGAAGCACCTGGAGCTAAACTTTCTACCCCCCATTCTCATTTTTTAATAAAATAATGTAATAAAAAATAATCATATGTGGTACCGCCACGTGCATAAATGTACAAACTATTAAAATATAAGGTCAGCTAAACCGCAAGGTCAATGGTGTACATGTTGCAAAAATTACCAAAGTCCAAAATTGTGCATTTTTTGGTCACTTCACATACCATAATAATATTAAAGGGGTTATCCAGGAAAAAAAACTTTTTTATATATATCAACTGGCTCCAGAAAGTTAAACAGATTTGTAAATTACTTCTATTAAAAATCTTAATCCATTCAGTAGTTATGAGCTTCTGAAGTTAAGATTGTTCACCTATACAATATGCCTCCAGTTTCCCCACTACAACTCCCAGCATGCCCTGACAGCCAATAGATGTCAGGGCAAGCTGGGAGTTATAGTGGGGAAACAGCTGGAGGGACACTGAATAGGTGAACGAAGGGGGAGTGAGTTGAGCGGTGCGACGGGGCGGGGGGGGGGGTTTGCGGGCTGCTGTCACTGTTCTTTTGCCGGGGGGAGGGGGGTTGCGGGCTGCTGTCACTGTTTTTTTGCCGGGGGGGGGGGGGGAGGGGGGTTGCGGGCTGCTGTCACAGTTCTTTTGCTGGGGAGGGGGGTTGCGGGCTGCTGTCACTGTTCTTTTGCCGGGAGGGGGGTTGCGGGCTGCTGTCACTGTTCTTTTGCTGGGGGGGGGGGGGGGGGGTTGTGGGTTGCTGTGACTGTTCTTCTGCCGGGGAGTGGGTTGAGCGGCGCGACGGGGTGGGGGGGGGTGCAGGCTGCGTGGTGGGGAGCGGTATGTGCGGCGATCACAGATCCAGTGTTCACCTATACAGGGTGCCTCCAGTTGTTTCCCCACTACAACTCCCAGCATGCCCTGACAGCCAATAGATGTCAGGGCAAGCTGGGAGTTGCAGTGGGGAAACAGCTGGAGGCGCCCTGTATAGATAAACTAAGGGTGAAAGTGTCGGCCCCAGCAGGCATCAGTGACATGGTGCCTGCTGGGGAAGTCTGCCTGGTAGTGAGCACACTACCAGGCAGACAAAAAGGCATTTTTAATATGTAAAAAAAAAAATTAAAGGCAGGAAGGGCGTTAGGGATAGATGGGTAATAGGCAGGGACAGAAAAAAGAAAAAAAGTGATGGTGGGAGCTACCCTTTAACTTCAGAAGCTCATAAGTACTGAAAGGATTAAGATTTTTTAATAGAAGTAATTTACAAATCTGTTTAACTTTCTGGAGCCAGTTTATATATAAAAAGAAAGTTTTTTTTCCTGGATAACCCCTTTAATGATAATCAATCAAAAAGTCCCATCAAAACAAAAATGGTACAGATAAAATCTACAGACCACGGCACAAAAAAATAAGCCCTCATATAGCCCCGTAGGCGGAAAAATAAAGAAGTTATAGGGGTCAGGGGTCAAAATTACATTTTAAGACATTCTGATTTTGGTGCATGTAGTTATAATTTTTTTAAAGTAATAAAATAAAATAAACCCTAAATAAATTGGGTAACCTTGTGACCCTATGGACCTACAGAATAAAGATAAGGTGTAATTTTTACCGAAAAGTGCACTGCGTAGAAACGGAAGGCCTAAAAAGTAGTAAAATGGCAGTGTTTTTAAAATTTTTCCCCACAAATAAGTTTTTTTTTGTTTCGCCGCAGAATGTGTTATAAAATAAGTAATGTCATTACAAAGTACAATTGGTGACACAAAAAACATATAGACCTATATGGGTCTGTAGGTGCAAACACGTTATCATTTTTAGAAGGGGAGGAGAAAAAAAACAAAAGTGCAAAAACAAAAATTGGCTGGGTCCATAAGGTGAAAATGGGCTTAGTCCTTAAGGGGTTAAAGGGTAACAAGATCCTTGCACCACTCAAGGCTTCACCATACAGTACAGTAGCAACGTACCAACCAGCTTAAACATATGATACCATGTTCGAACAGGGGTGCCACAAGTAATATAATTGTCAAAATCCACTTCATTTCCACAGTAGTAAGAAACATAAATCCGGAGCACTAACCTTTTGTTAGCTTTAAAAAATGTCTTTAATTGTTATATCCAAAAAGAATAACAAGGGTTCTGGGTGCAGGGGGAGAAAACTGGTGCAGGGTGATGACTGCCGTTTCACGCAAACCTGAGCTTTTTCTGGCTCGTTTCTGGACTCAAAATAAGCTTTTTCTTTTGCTATGACCAGACCTCACTTCTAAGACAATATTCTTTAATATAAATGAAAGCATTTCGGTAGGAAGCGGTGTAAATTCTTACAGTAGATTAGGTTGCTGGCTTCTACCATCCTAATAAAACTCATGTGAGATTAGTACTTCTTAATTAAATGTACATAAACCCCAGAGACCCAGAGGCCTGTCTGCAAGAATTGCTTCTCTTCTGAAACACTCAAGAGAATTCCGTAAATCCATTAATAATCTAAACAGTTCAACAGTGTAAACAACCATTTAGCAAAGTCTCGCAATTTTAAAGCTAAATCTTTTATGATGTTCGTGATAAATTGCTATTTACATAATAGACTGGCGACTCCTATTGGAAAATCATTCATAATAGATCACATTGTGATTCACTGCTCATCCATTCTATTTGTGTATGGATCCAACATAATAATAAATCATGGAAAGTTTTCTTTTTATAGAAAAAGACATCCTGGCGTGTTATATATGACTTGTTTAAACATAAGTGTTTGACATAAATGTCAAAGCTGGGTAGTTTAACTGGGAAAGCTGAGTAGTAGAGAGGTATATGGAGAGGCTATCAGAAAAATATTGCAACAACCAATATTGCCATCAAAAAGGACCCATTCATACAGTAAATATTGGAAAATAGCAGACAAATTTATATTGAGGTAATCCCAATTAAAACAACTCAATTCGAGACAAAACAAGATAACATTTTTGGCCTATTAACTGTCTATAAAGAAGACATAAAGCTCCCCTTTAATATGATGTCATCAGTCATTCTTGAATATGTCATATAGCTGCTAAGGGCTTGTTTAGGCTAAGTTTCTACTTTTTTTTTTAAACATGAAAAACGCCAATTCTGCCGCATGGTGTTTTTTCGGCCAAAAAACGCTGCGGCCAGATGTTAGCTGTATATCAAAGAGAAATCGCTAATTCTTATTCCACTTGGCGTTTTTCCCTTTGGAGTTTTTTTTTTTTATCCTTTTGGCATTCTTTCACTCTTTTTGGGCGTTTTTCAGCTCCTTGGCGGTTTTCCAAAATCATAACATGTTGAGCCACTGGCGATTTTTTTGTCAAAATCTTGGCGTTTTTCTCCCATAGAATTCTATGGGAGTGAAAAAACGCCAAGAAAAACGATATGTGGGTTTTAATTTTGGTGTTTTTTCAGGCGCTTTTCATTCTTTTTTGGACTTTAGCAATCCCAAAAAGTGATGGAGATACCTTTTTTAATAAATTTTAGTAGGGTATCATTAAAATAAAAAATAAAAAAAGACACAGTAGTGAAGAAAAAAATTGTATCTAATGAAATTTATCTTTTTTATAACAAAATGTTTATACATTTTTAAAACAGTGATCAATTTATGTCGGGAACCTAAAAATGTAGCCGACAATAATAAAAATGTTTTTCACTTTTTTCCTTTAATTTTTTTACATTTGTTAAGGAAGTACTACTACTCCCAGCATGGAACACACTGTTCCATATTAGGAGTAGTAGTACCTGTACTAATTGACAGATCGCCCGTTGCCATCCTCCTGTATAATGTATAGATGCGGCCGGCCGCTCTTCTATGGTCCCCTGCACTGCCGTATATATACACCTATTCATATTTTCCGCAGAGAGCTGTGATTGGCCAGATGGTTCCAGACAATCACAGCTCTCTGTAGGAAATAGGAATATGTGTATATATACATCAGTGCAGGGGACCATAGAAGAGCGTCCGGCTGCATCTATACATTATACAGGAGGATCACAGCGGGTGTCAGGACTGACATCCACTGTGATCTTTCCTTAACTGCAGGTGCTACTATTCCCAACATGGAGCACACTCTGCTGCATGCTGGGAGCTGTATTACATGCATTAATAGACAGATCGCAACAGGTGTCAGAAGTTACACTTGCTGCAATCTGTCTATTAATGCAGGTACTACAGCTCCCAGCATGGAGCAGAGTGTGCTCCATGATAGGAGTAGTAGTACCTGCAGGTAAGAACAGATCCCAGCGGGTATCACTACTGACACCCGCTGCGATCGTCCTGTCTATAGAAGAGATGCAGAGCGGCTCTATACAGCACTCGCATCTCTGCACTATACTCCGGCCGGCCACTCACTCATTCATATTTCCCTCAGAGCTGTGATTGGCTGCAACCATCCGGCCAATCACCACTCTGGGGAGAAAATATAAATGAGTGATGTTCTATTCACATCACTGGCCGGAGTACAGAGCAGAGATGTGAGCGCTGCATAGTGCCGCTCCACATCTCTGCAATATTATGGACGATCGCATCGGGTGTCGTGACTGACACCCGGGGCGATATGTCTCTTAGTACAGGTACTACTACTCCCATCATGGAACAGTCTGTTCGATGTTGGGAGTAGTAGTACTACCTAAAAAAATTAAAAAACTGAGAAAAAAAGTGAAGCACACACGATTTATCAAAAAATTGTTAAAATTTTGTTGTAAAATATATACATTTCGTTAAATAAGATTTTTTCCATCACTACTGCATCCTTTTTTTTTTTTTGGTACCCAACAAATTTTGGGTACCAAAAAAACTGCCAAGGTGCAATTTCCACACAAATGAAAAAATTACAGAAAAAACGCCAGATGCAGGAAATTGCACTGGCGTTTTTTTCAACCCAAAAAATGCAGGACAAAAAAAACAAGTAGAAACTTAGCCTTAGACAGACATTATACTAGGTAAATCAAAGTTCAAAAGTATGAGAAAAAAAAGTTTATGTGTTGTTAAAAAAGAAAAAGAAAATATCCCCCCATATTAAATATGTAAATCACTCCACTTTTTCCCAAAGCAATGTAAAAGTCAGATCTATGCCAAATTGGTACCAATAAAAATCTTAGTAATTATACTTACCTGAAGTAATCTAAACAGCATAACATAAAACAGAACCTCCCACACCCACCAAAAAACCCAAAATGCTAAATTGCATTTTCTGCCTGTGTATACTGCAGTGAGTTGGCAGCATGCCCATTTTAATGGTTAGAACATTGTCAACTAGTGACTACATTTGGGCCATTTCCTGCACATATACATTTCTTTAGGGCATTAAACTGAATGGGCCTGCTGCCAGTACTCTGCAGTATATATCTTAATGTCTTTTTGATAGGATGCTGACATATACCTCTGACATACTGAGTAAACACAGCGAGAACCAAGCCTTAGCCCAGAGCTTTCCAAACTTTTCATCTTGGTAACACCCTTTTAAGATGCGCATAGTGTGATGATATACCCCTCACCAAACCACCAGTTGCACCTATCACATTGAGCATCCTCCGATGCACAACATGATAACAGTATCAGCATCACCCCTGTCATATTTCATCCTCCTCTTCATCATCCCTGTGCCATTTCACCCCCCCCCTTCATCCTCCCCTGTGCCATTTCTACCATTTCATTCCCCCTTTAACACAATAATGACCAATGATGTGTACTCACGTCTAAAGGGGATGCACGTTCCCACACCTGGACGAGTATACATGTCCATGGTTCTTGTTGGTGCTGCGCTGTGCACCCAGGAGATCACAGCAGGGACTTGTCTGTAACTGCTGGGACCAAAGTAAACTACGGTTTTGGCAGTTTAAACCTTACAGCCACGGTCGGAAGCAACCACGGGCTGTAAGTGGTTTGACAGAGGGAGCTCCCCCTGTCTCCCCTGCAGAACCCCGCAACACGATGGAGGGGTGGTGCGTGTGATCCCCAGAAGGTGGGGGCCAGCCGCATTGCCAGGACTGGAGTAAACTTTGGTCCCGGCAGTTTAACCCTTACAGCCGCTGTCGGAATTGACCGTGCGCTGTAAGAAGTTTGACAGATGGAGGGAGCTCCCTCTGTCTCTCTCCAGCAGTACCCCACAATGATCGCAAGGTGCTGCTGCTTACCTGGGCAGCCAGGAGTGTTACAAAGAACCCCAAGTCTGCCCCAGTAACTGCCTGTCAGGAAGTACCAGTGTTCAACTGGCAGACAGCATATTACTACAGTACTTTGGAATACTAAGTATTCCAAAGCATTAAAAAAGTGTAAAAAAATAAATAAAAAATATTAAAATTTTTAAAAAAGTGTAAAAAAAAAGGTCACGTGACATCCGCAATGTGAAATACGCTGCGGATGCGCTCTATGTAACCCTACCCTTATGAAATATTTTTTTACAAAGGCCCCATTCATACTGCGTTTCAGAAGTATGTTACAGATATCCGTCAGCATCAGGTCAAAAAAAGTGATGCCAACATATACTGTAGCAGCCCCATTTAGTTCCGGATGAGACTGCTACAGTATTCTTTGGACGGACACCTCTAACATACTGCAGAAATGCAGTATAAATGGGGACTATCCCCCCTCCAACAAAATAAACCATTTTTTTCAAGTTTTTTGTTTTTAGCGTCCAATGATGGATATATTCGCCAGGAGCTGATGCTTATTCCCACAACATGACGGATATATCCATCAGGAACTTTAACTCTCACAGACAGCTGTGCGTCACTGCTAGCTGACCAAGGACGGATCAGAACGGTCATTGGTCCAGCTAATATAGCAAAAATCTTGCAGTCCACATGGGGTCACTTGTAAGGGTGCGGTATTGTTCTGCCAGCTCCGATCCTTTGCAGGCATGGAGTGGGGTCTATAATTCATGCAATGATGCCCTGAAAGCCAAAAGGGGCTCCTCTCCTTCTTGGTCCTACCAGGCGGTCAGGGAACCAAATATGGCCTAAGTAGGGATACTGCCAAGCCCGGGACGAAAAGCGTGATAAAATATGGGATGTATTTCGTCCATTTCAAAAGCGATGTATCAAAAATGTTGTCCCACAAATAAAGCATTTGTGAAAAATTTTTTTTAATTTTTTACACTGACTGTGAAATAATTCCTGCCACATACTGTAATAAGGGCTCAACATACTCACTTTTGCCCTAGGGGGTGTAGTTTAGGTGGTGTAGTTTTAGAAACGGGGTCGTGGGGCCTATGATTTCTATTATGATATCCTGAAAGCCAAATGGGGCTCCTCTCCTTTTGGGTCCCACCATGTGGCCATGCAACCTAAAATGGCCAAAGCAGGGGTACTCCCTAATATGGGACAAGCAGGGTGATCAAATTTGGGGTGCATTTCATTCATTTCAGTTTTTAAAAAGGGGTGCAATATGGTGGGGCTGCATTATGGATCTACCAGCTTCAATCCTTTTCAGGCATGGAGTGGTACTATAATTTTTATAATGATGTCATGAAATACAAATGGGGTTCCTTTCACTCTTGTTCCCACCATTTAGCAAAGCAACCAAATATGGTTTAAGCGGTGGTATTGCCGAACACAGGATGAACAGCGTAATAAAATATGGGGCACATTTCTATTTCTGACGCAATGTACAAAAAATATGTCCTGCAAATAATATTTGTGGAAAAAAAAAATTACATTTTTTTCCACTGGCTCTGTAACCATTACAGACACATAAAAAGGTCTCAAAGTACTCACTTTTTGGTCTACACAAATTCTTTAGGGGGACTAGTTTCCAAAATGGGATCACTTGTGGTGGTTCTGTAAGGTTCTGGCAGCTAAAACCCTTTGCAGGCATGAAGTGCGGCCTATAATCCTTTCACCTAAAATGAAGCCCTAAAAGCCAAATGGCGCTCCTCTCCTTCTGGGTCCTGCTTTGCGGGCAATGAACAATATATGTCCTAATTGGGGATATTTCCAAACAAGGGAAAAGCAGCTCAATAAAATATAGGGTGCATTTCTTTCAATATCAAAAGCGATGTACAAAAAATATGTCCCACAAATAAAGCATTTGTGAAAAAGCTAATTTCGATTTTTTTTTAACACTGACTTTGTAATAATTCCTGCCAAAAAACTATGGTGTTAAACTACTCACTGTACCCCCTTGTGAATACCTTAAGGGGTCTAGTTTTTAAATAGGGTCATTTAGGGGAGGTTCCTATGTTCTACCACCACTAAGTTTCTGCAAACCTTATATAGCACATCAAAAATAGATGTACTTTTGAAATTTTTAAAATTTTCAAAATTTCAAGTAAAATTGGTTATCTTCTAATTCACTTAAAATGTTAATTAAAAAAAATGCTGTCAGAATAAAGTAGACATCGGAAAGTATAAGTTTCATAAACTATTTGCTCAGTTTGTATAAATATATGCAACCTATTAGTGTTAAAATATATATTTTTTTAAATGTTATGATTTTTTGCATTGTAAAAAAACTACAAATGATATTGACATACTTTAGCTATGTACATGAAGGACAATTTGTGACAAAAAAACATTGTCAGAATTTTTGTGATTGGCAAAACGTTACCAGAGTTATTCTCTAATAAAGTCAGACATCCCCGATTTGAAAATCAGGCTTGGTCTTTAAAGGAGTACTCCGGACCTAAGACATCTTATCCCTTATCCAAAGGATAAGATGTCTGATCGTGGGGGGGGGGGGGGGGTCCCGCCGCTGGGGACCCCTGCAATCTCTCATGCAGCACCCACCTGTGTGAGCTGTACACCAGTGCTGGAGGCTCCGAGTCTGAAGCCTCATGACTACGGGCCAGAGTATGGTGACGTCACGACTCCGCGGGGCATACCCTGCGCCTCTGGAGCTGGCATGCAGCTCACACAGAGATTGCATGAGAGATTGCAGGGGTCCCCAACGGCGGGACCCCCACGATCAGACATCTTATCCCCTATCTTTTGGATAGGGGTCAAGATGTCTTAGGGCCGGAGTACCCCTTTAAGCGGCGTACTGGCCTAATTGTATTTGTCCTGGGGTTTAAGCCATTTAACTATTTATAAATATTATATATGTTGTATGTCCATATTTCACTTGTGATATTTGACTTTTCTAATGTATGTAGAATTGTTTGTTGAAATACATAAATGTGGTTTATGATCAGTTCCTTTATCATTGATTTTAGCCATCTCTTCTTGCCTTTTAGCACTGGCTCACAGAACTGGAGATATTTGCAATGATTTTTGCTGCTGCAGTCCACGACTATGAGCACACCGGCACTACAAACAACTTCCACATCCAAACAAGGTAGCAAACACATTGGACACATTTTCTACCTTATCTCCTTTTTTTTTCTCTTCTCTATTGTCTGTATACATATTATGTAATATTAGGTCCACAACACTAATGTAGAGGTATTTATCTTCTCCATAATTCTATGTATAATAAATGTGGGAAATCTTTTTCTATAAAGCTCAATGGGAGAGATTTATCAAAACCTGTGTAGAAGAAGAGTAGTGGAGCTGCCCACAGCAACCAGATTGCTTCTTTCATTTTTAAAGAGGCTTCTGAAAAGTGAAAGAAGCAATTGCTTTAAAGTGGTACTCCACCCCTAGACATCTTATTCCATATCCAAAGGATAGGGGAGAAGATGTCTGATTGCGGGGGTCGCACCGATGGGAACCCCCACAATCTCTCCTGCAGCACCCCATTCCTCAGCTACGAGGATGGCTCCGTGGCTGATGACGAGCGATACAGGGAACGGAGTATCATTACATCACAGCTCCACCCCCTCGTGGTGTCATGCCCCACCCCATCAATGCAAGTCTATGGGAGGGGGTGTGGCGGCCGCTGGGGACCCCCTCAATCAGACATCTAATCCCCTATATTAAGGTAAGGGTGCCAATAATTTTTTCCAGACCATTTTTGGAGTTTGGTGTGACATTATGTCCAATTTGCTTTTTTTTCCTCCCTTTTTGGTTTAGTTCCAATACACACAAAGGGAATAAACATGTGTATAGAAAAACGTGTGTTACTGCAATCCTTTTCTGTGGGAAATACTTCATTTTCTTGAAAAATTTCAGGGGTGCCAACATTTACGACCATGACTGTAGCCGCTTCACCCAGCTATATCAAGTGATTGGTGAGGATCCCCGACCAATCGAAACTTTCAACATGTCTACAAGTTTTATTTAACAATAGGTTCATAGTTCACTTAGCCACTATTTATCTACTTTTTCCATTCAAATTTAACAAATTTAATTGCATCGAGCGCCATTGCATGCCATTTCAGGGAGTTCTTCTTTCATAGAAATACTGCTTCTAGGAGAGCATATCTCCCAAATATGGTACCTGATAAAGTTAAATAAAATTGAACACACAGTCCCAACAGATCCTTATTATGAAGCCACATGGCACATGGCTAAGGTTAAGTAACTTAATTTAACTTACTGTGTGTGCCAATGGTTAGGCCAATACTGTGTGTGCCAATGGTTAGGCCAATACTGTGTGTGCCAATGGTTAGGCCAATACTGTGTGTGCCAATGGTTAGGCCAATACTGTGTGTGCCAATGGTTAGGCCAATACTGTGTGTGCCAATGGTTAGGCCAATACTGTGTGTGCCAATGGTTAGGCCAATACTGTGTGTGCCAATGGTTAGGCCAATACTGTGTGTGCCAATGGTTAGGCCAATACTGTGTGTGCCAATGGTTAGGTCAATACTGTGTGTGCCAATGGTTAGGTCAATACTGTGTGGTCCTATGGTTAGGCCGATATCTCTTTTAATCATCATTGTGAAGAATATTGCAATGTAAAAACTGCTTAGTAATGAAGGTCTTTCCTCTTTGCGGCTTATATATACATGAAGTTAATAAAATCCCAGATATCTGCATCAGATTAACGTTTATACATCCTCCTTTCTGGGAATAAGATTAATATACTTTTCCTATCTTAGCTGATAACATGCAGCTCCTCCTTTTGAGGCCATACAATTAAACTCTATAATACATTGTGTTTTTATAGAGTATATTATCCACAAGAACAATGAGTACAATAAGTGAATTTTTGAGTTTAGCTTTGACTGTACAAAACAGTATAGAAAGTATAGGGACAACTTCTGTGACTACAGGAAAGAAGGCTTTTATTAGATGTTTCACTGAAATCTCTCCTTTGTTTTTTCATTGTTACCTCAAGAAGGAGGAGTTCAAATACTGTCTTTATTTATTCAGTTTTCTTTTCAAAAATTAATTCTTACATTTATATAACACTACATCAAAAATAAATTCTCTACTAAGTACAGTACACTCGTTCACAAAAATAACCACATAAATTTCACTCCTTTTTTTTATCCTCCAAGATGCAGTTTTTGTAATGTTTTTCCCCCCCAAAATAATGTGCAATAGTATAGACTCACATAGAGATACATGTACGTTTTTTCTTTAGGAGGAACACAGTTGGACAACAAATGCAGAGTCAATGCAAATAAAGCAGGGACAATACAAACACCTTTACTACCCTTGAGTGTTAAGTGTTGGGGCATTACACGTCCCAGTGTCTCCAACAGCCTACTTAAAAATTTTTATTGGGCATTCGAAAAGAGATGGGCGAATCAAAGATGACAAAGTCGAATTCGTTCCAAATTTCATGAAAATTTGATTCTGAACGAATCCGAATTTCCTCGCTCTTCATGGTAACCAATCGCTTCATTCATTACATTTTGTGCGGGCCGGGGGCTAAAATGGCAGCTACACATGTGAGGACATGGGGCAAGGAAGTCTGGGAAGGCAGGAAGGTGAGTAGGCGGGATCACCCTGAATCACATGGGGGCATGCAGCCTATCAGCAGCCAGCCCTGTGATGTCACAGCCCTATATATTCGGCAGCCATTGCTGAAGACGGGCATTTCGAGAGAGCAGAGACTGTGTATGCGCACTAATCACCGTTACTGACAATACAGATCTTTACTGCAGCGAATCCATTCACCTCAAGCCCGCATTCGTTCTGGCTAGAGAGAAAACAGACCTGTGTGGTCACTAATCAGCGTTACTGCAGGCAGGCAGGCATGGAAAGTTTGGAAGTCTTTTCATAGTCAGCCAATTGAGATCATCACAGGAAGCACTCCCCATTCATAGATTGCAAGCAACCATAGTGCAGGCAGGGACAGTTCAGAGAGAGTACACTTTTTTCTATAGCAACCATTCTGGGGTGTATTACTGTAAAAAAAAAATCTGTTTAATCTCTTCAATTGTGATGCCATAGGGTCTGCCGACCCTGCTGCCACATCCAGGCTCTGTCATTGTGCCGCTCTGCGGCAGTGATTCTAAAAGCGACACCTGAATGTCATACTGAATAACAGTATTATTTCACTACCCCAGCACACTCCCTATGCATGTTACGGCAAGGCAAAGTGTTCTACACCCCTATTGAGGCTCTCTGTAGCCCGTAAATAGCCATTTTTAATAGCGATTCACCACAAATATTTACTGATCGAACCAAATTTTTTCTGAAAATTTGGCAAATTGGCCAAATCACATTTTTGAAAAATGTGCCCATCTCTATGAGTTGCTGTTTCGGTAATTGTCAGTGGCACACTTTGTATATAACAGAGTAATGTGTTATTGCCAGGGGTGTCAGTATAATATACAATCTTTCATCATATACTCTAGGGAATGATACATCAAAGAGATGTACAAAAATGTACATTTATTCTGTAAGATAAACCCCTTAATGACCAGGTGTCACAGGAAAGCTATCACCTATATTATTTGATTAAAAATAGATATTGATGCATATTTATTTTTTTCTTTTCTGCTTTACGATTGCAGCTTTATTGTAGTTTTTTTCACTCTATGTTTTGCATATTTATTGGGGCAGCCATCTTGCCTGAGCTGCTGTTAACATTATTCAGAGATGTATTTTACACAATCACATGGGCCATAGATGCCTGTGAACAGAAGAGGAACATTGACTTATTTAATGTATGCGCAAAAACACCTGCAGATGAAATAACTGGACCTTTCCTGAATAGTACTTTACCCTTTTTGTATAAACTCATACAAGATACTAAAGATCTTAGTGCCAATGGTTTATTAAGCAATGTGTTTCTGAACCATATTTTTACCTTTCATGGCCAATGCAGTGCATTTCGGACCAATAGCTTTGCCTTGCATGGCCTGACTTAGGATCCAGTGTAAGTCCAATTGGTTATTAAACCGTTGGCATTCAGACCTATATTCCTTGTGGTCAGTTTATACAAAAAGGTGAAAGCACAGTTCAGGAAGGGTCCAGTTTTTCCATTTGCTGGTGGTTCTGCACATACTCTACATTTCTATGTACTGATCCAACCATTGAGAAGTTCAGGGATGACCAGGAGTTAGCTACCTAAGTTTCAGTGATTTTACTAGGCAATAGTTGGTCTTGTGCCCCCAGTACAACTCAATCTGGTGAGTGCAGTGACTTCACTATTGTTGTGGGAATTGCTGCTTCATGGAGGATACTGTACATGATGGGCTCTCTCCTCTTTTTGTTACAGCATTTATTGACTTATTTGGGCATACTCTGTGATCATAACAAAGATCACTGTGCAGAGAGGAGGAGAGTTTTGACCATCACCAATTGTGATTGGTGTTGTCCTGTGTTGTCTATATACTGTATGAGTGTTACCTGTTATTGCAATCCTGCCTGTGATAAAATGAGCAGAGATGGATCGTACAGATTTATAGAGCAGCCAATAGCTGAAGAATTGTGGCAAAGCGAACAAAAAAGCAAAATTGTTAATTGTTGGATCATTTTTTTCATAACTTTTCTCTTAGCACTTAAAAATCATGACACTTTTTAGGAATTTTTTTTGTATATCCTCACAAACGTTTTAGCACCACCATATCGGAGCGTCATACTCAGGGCTGCCATCCGAAACTTTGGGGCCCCTTATGCAGCTCAGGTCTGGGCCCCCTGGACACCCCTCACAGCACTGCCAATTGCACATATCACATTGTGCGTCCTACGACGTACAACTTGACACCAGTATCAGCATTACAAATCGGGCTGCTACCCCCTGTGCACTTTTATCCCCCCCTCCCTTGATCAACCCCCTTTGCCATTTCAACCCCCCCCCTGTGCTATATCATTTGACCCCCACCCCCCGATTCCCCCTGTGCCACTTTATTTCCACCCACTGATCCCCCCTGCCATTTTGTTTCTCCCCCTGCCACTTTATTCCCCTTTCCCTCAGGACCCCCCTGCCACTGTATCCCCCCCCCCCCGCCCCCCCTTGCCTCTTTATTTCTCCATCTCCTACCACCTTACTGATACTAAGCTGGCCGGCAGGCTCAGGTGCAAGGGCATATTAGGGCATATTAGCGAGCTCCTCTGTGCTGTGCTGACTAGTGATGTCCTCCCACACCGCAGTTTGACATTAAGGTGGGGGGGGGGGGCGTCACTAGTCAGAGCCGGCAGCCACTGCTGCTCACTTTAAATCATGTGCAGCCGGAAAGTGGAGCAGTTGTAGATAGCTTCTTAAATTTTTTAGAGGCCTTTTTAAAAATAAAAGCAGCAATCTGATCGGTTGCCATTGGCAACTGCTCCACTTTCCTTCTGCACTGAATTTGTGTTGTGGTCTCTGTGCTGACTTGTGGTTTTCACCTGATGCCTCATATAAATGTTTTTAATTTGGTTGGTGTTAACAAAATGAACTTTTAGCGATATGTGGACCCTTTTTTGTTTTGTGGAGGTAATTTGTTTTAGAGTTTTACCAGTTTTACCCTTACAGTTACAGTCTCCGGCAGATCAGCCAGGTATTGTGGCATGATATGTATACCACTTGATTGGCACGATTGCGACCATGATATTTATACCACTTGTGTGAAGTATACAGTTGTGTGTGTAAAATGCAGTGTATGTCTGTGAACTATACTCCCTTAAAGGAAAACTGTCAGCTTGCTCCCCCAAACTAAACAGCGGTACTGGCTGGTACTGCGGGGGACGCTGATCAGTTTGATGCTTACCCTGCCCGGATCAACCCCCCATGTTCGGCCGAAATCTTTGTTTTCCTGTATATGCTAATTAGGTGCTAACAAGCACAGGCGTGGTAACTGGAACTCTGACGTCAGCGCCGCTGGTCTGCAGCGCCGCCCAGCTCATCAATATTATTCCTCCCCTCCCTCCACCTCTCCCTCTTCATTACAGAGCAGGGAGAAGAGGGAGAGGCAGAGGGAGGGGAGGAATATTGATGATCTGGGCGGTGCTGCGGACGAGCGGCGCTGACATCAGCCAGTACCGCCGGTTAGTGCGGGGGGAGTAGGAGTGAGCTGACAGTTTTTCTTTAAGCACATCAGGACTTTCTTTTTTTCCTCCTCACCTTCTTAGAGCCCTAATACTTTAAATTTTCCACCTTCAGACCCATATGAGGCTTGTTGCTTTTTGTGCCACCAATTGTACTCTGTAATGACATCATTCTTGCTACCATGAAATACACAGTGAAACAGAACAAAAAAATGCCATTTTGCAACTTTTGGGGGCTTCTACTCAGTGCTTTTTTCAGTAAAAATTATATTATGTTTATTCTGTAGTTCCATACGATTACAACAATAACCAATTTTTATAGGCTTTGTTTTATTTTACTATTTTTTTTAAATAACTTTTTGCACAAAAATTTGTATACTTGAAGGGGTTATCCAGGAAAAAAACTTTTTTTTATATATATATATACTAGCTGAGTACCCGGTGTTTCCCGGTTTTTCCTTCCTAATCCTTTTTGGGGAGGAAAATAAACAAAGGAGGAAGCTTTTGACTTCATATGCAGTCCTCATATATTGTTGTCATATCCCAACCCCACATCCCGACCTCCTATCCCGACCTCCTATCTCGACCTCCTGTCCCGACCTCCTATACCGTCCTCCTATCCTGTCCTCCTATCCCGACCTTCTATCCCGTCCTCCTATCCCATCCTCCTATTCCGTCCTGCTATCTTGTCCTCGACCTCCTATCCTGTCCTCCTATCTCGACCTCCTATCCCGTCCTCCAATCTCAAGCTCCTATCCCAACCTCCTATCCTGACCTCCTATCCTGTCCTCCTATCTCGACCTCCTATCTCAACCTCCTATCCCGTCCTCCTATCCCAATCTCCTATCCCGACCTCCTTTCCCGTCCTCATATCTCAACTTCCTATCTTTACCTTCTATCCCATCCTCCTATCTCGACCTCCTATCCTGACCTCCTATCCAGACCTCCTATCCCGTCGTCCTCCTATCCCGACCTCCTTTCCCGTCCTCATATCTCGACCTCCTATCTTGACCTCCTATCCTGTCCTCCTATCTCGACCTCCTATCCCAACTTCCTATCCAGACCTCCTATCCCGTCCTCACATTCCCTCCTCCTATCTTGTCCTCATATCCCGACCTCCTATCCTGACATTCTATCCCGACCTCCTATCTCGACCTCCTATCCCGTCCTCCTATCCCGACCTCCTTTCCCGTCCTCATATCTCGACCTCTTATCTTGACCTCCTATCCCGTCCTCCTATCTCGACCTCCTATCCCAACCTTCTATCCAGATCTCCTATCCCGTCCTCATACCCCGTCCTCCTATCTTGTCCTCCTATCCCGACCTCCAATCCCGACCTCCTATCCCGACCTCATATCTTGTCCTCATATCCCGTCCTCATATCCCGACCTCCCATCCCGTCCTCATATCCTGACTCGTAATATGTGTACCAGGTAATGAAATGGCTCCAGCCTAACGGAAATTAGATGGGAACATACATTTCCCATTGATTTGCATGGGACTTAAAAAAAAAACCCTGACCCTCACAAATGGGGGTAGTTAAGGGTTAAATTAACTATCCTATATTTTAAGTGGACATATAAGTAACATGTGACCAAGTATTATCGAAATATCTCCAGCCGTTTGGAAGTTATGCAGTAACATATATTTCCCATTGACTTGCATGAGACTTTTAACATAAGCCCCGCCCCTGGCAAATGGGGGTGAGCAAGGGTTAAATCACCTATCCTATGTTTGTTGTTGACATATAAGTAACATGTGTGCCAAGTTTCATGTTAATATCTTTAGCCGTTTGAAAGTTTTTGTGGAACATACATACATACATACACACAAACATATATACATACTACATACATACACACACGTTGAGTTTCATATACCGTATTTATCGGGGTATACCACGCACCGGCCTATAACACGCACCCTCATTTTACCAAGGATATTTGGGTAAAAAAAGTTTTTTACCCAAATATCCATGGTAAAATGAGGGTGCATGTGTGCGCGTGTATACCCCGATACACCTCCAGGAAAGGCAGGGGGAGAGAGGCCGTCGCTGCCCGCATCTCTCCCCCTGCCTTTCCTGGGGTCTAGAGCCCTGCTGCCGGCCCTTCTCTCCCCCTGGCTATCGGCGCCGCTGCCCGTTCTGTCCCCCTGACTATCGGTGCCGGCACCCCATTGCTGGCGCCGATAGCCAGGGGGAGAGAAGTGGCGCCGACAGCCACCAGGGGGAGAGAAGGGGCAGCGGCACCCATTGCCGGCGCCGCTGCCCCGTTGCCTCCCCCCATCCCCAGTGGCATAATTACCTGTTGCCGGGTCCGCGCTGCTGCAGGCCTCCGGCGTGCGTCCCCTGCGTCGTTGCTATGCACGGCGTGGCGCACTGACGTCATGCGCCGCACCGTGCAGCGCATAGCAACGACGCAGGGGACGCACACCGGAGGCCTGCAGCAGCGCGGACCCGACCCCGGCAACAGGTAATTATGCCACCGGGGATGGGAGGAGGCAACGGGGCAGCGGTGGCGGCAATGGGTGCCGCTGCCCCTTCTCTCCCCCTGGCTGTCGGCGCCACTTCTCTCCCCCTGGCTATCGGCGCCGGCAATGGGGCGCCGGCACCGATAGTCAGGGGGACAGAACGGGCAGCGGCGCTGATAGCCAGGGGGAGAGAAGGGCCGGCAGCAGACCTGCTCTAGACCCCCGGAAAGGCGGGTGGAGAGATGCGGGCAGCGATGGCCTTTCTCCCCCTGCCTTTCCTGGGGGTGTATCGGCGTATAACACGCACATAGACTTTAGGCTAAAAATTTTTGCCTAAAAAGTGCGTGTTATAGGCCGATAAATACGGTATATATAGATATCAACTGGCTCCAGAAAGTTAAACAGATTTGTAAATTACTTCTATTAAAAAAATCTTAATCCTTTCAGTACTTATGAGCTGCTGAAGTTGAGTTGATCTTGTCTGTCTAAGTGCTCTCTGATGACAAGTGTCTCGGGAACCGCCCAGTTTAGAAGCAAATCTCCATAGTAAACCTCTTCTACTCTGTGCAGTTCCCGAGACAAGCAGAGATGTCAGCAGAGAGTACTGTTGCCAGACAGAAAACAACAACTCAACTCCAGCAGCTGATAATTACTGAAAGGATTAAGATTTTTTCATAGACATAATTTACAAATCCGTTTAACTTTCTGGAGCCAGTTGAGATATATATATATATATATATATATATATATATAAAGTTTTTTTTCCTGGAATACCCCTTTAAAATCATCCTATTCTGACCCCTATCACATTTGAATTTTTCCATATACTGGGTTGTGTGAGGGCGCACCTTTTGTGGTTTGATCTGTAGTTTTTACTGGTACCATTTTTGTTTTTGATGGGACTTTTTGATCGCTTTTTATTCATTTTTTAAGGTATATGGAATAACTTAAAATGAGCAATTGTGGACTTTGGTATTTTTTAACAATTACGCCATTGACCATGCGGGTTAATTTCTGTTAAATTGTAATAGTTTGGACATTTACGCATGCGGCAATACCCCGTACATGGATTCTTAAATTATTTTATTTTAAAAAAAATGGGAAAAGTGTGTGTGTGGTGTGTTAAATGCAGTGTGTGTGAATTATGGGCATGCTGGGAGTTGTAGTTTTGTAACAGCTGGAGGCACCCTGTTTAGAAAACACAGATATAGTAATTTGTGTGTGAGTGTGTACTATAGATTACCTTCTCATGATACACATTCCCCTATACAGGAACTTCTTCCTATTCCTCCACAGCGCAGCATTCAGGCTCCTCCCACCCATGTGACTGATCACATGGTAATGACATCACCGAAAGTCCTCTGCCATCCCATACACAGCCTGATGTTCAGCAGTAAATCGCTCCACTGTGCTGCTGTTGCCTGTAAGAGCCTCCGCTCATACAGGGAGGAGAGGACAGATGGTAGAAAGTATTGGCTCGCAGCTGCCAGTGGAAGCAGGAGACTGCAGTTTAAACAGTGGTCTTCTGCTCCTGTGCTGGGGCTGCTGCAGGGAGGTGCAGCAGGGGGCCCGGGCCCCTTACTGGAGTACTGGCCGAACCCCTGATAGCGGCCCTGGTCATATTGTCAGCTAAGTGAATATTGCCAGAATGCTGGTGAGATCTGTAAAGGATAATTATATAAATGATAGATCAGTCATGAGATTAAATAGGGGAGATTCTCAAAGAATTTTGCGCCCAAAAAAAATAAATTTCGTGCAAAAATCTTGGCGCGAAAAGTATCGACCACATTTTCAAAGAGCTTTGTGCCGCAGTTTACACTGTTCACATCAGTTTTGTAAAAGTGGGCGTGTCCACGCATATTGTCTGCTTTACATGATATTTTACAGCAAAAAATTCACATCAGCCTCATAATAGTGTAGAAATCACAGAAATGGTTGTAGTTTTATTGCTTTTGTGTTTTTTCTTTCCTTTGTTTTTTGAGAAAAAGGTATTATCGTATTTATGTAATGATTAAAACAAGAAATAATTATTAGGCTTATTTCACACTACAGCATTTCTTTCTCCCGTTACTATCTTCCGTCACAGAATAACGGCCGTTATTAATTACGGGCTATAATGGGTTAAAATAGCTATTAGAAAAAATCCTATAGACTATAATGGGATTTTGTAACTGCCGTTTTCAGCTGATTTTCAGACAGAACTTCGTACGGATCTATAAAATTGAGTAATTTTGTAGTGTGAAAGGGGCCTTATTGAAAAATGTTTGTGCACTCAGATTTAGGCTAGGTTCACACTGCGGAATCTCCGGGCAGAACATTTCCGCCCGAAGATTCCGAGTGCGGCCGGCGCTGACTGAATCAGGCTGACTAGGACCTTGCAGACACTGCAGTCTCCAATAGACTGCAATGTGTTCCGCCAGTATTTCCGCCTGAATTATGAGCAACGCCATTCTTCAGGTGGAAATTTCAGAGCGGATTTTCCATTCACAAATTCCCCTTCACAAATTCCGAAGTGTGAATTTGTGAACAGAAACCCATTCACTACACGGAACATTTTAGTAAGCGGAATTTCTGCGTGCAATTTCAAAGCGGAATTGCAGGCAGAAATTCCGTAGTGTCAACTAGTGTTGCTCGCGAATATTCGCAATTCGAATATTATTCGCGAATATCGCATATTCGCGAAATCGCGAATTTCGCGAAATCGCGAATTTCGCGAATATAGCGCTATATATTCGTAATTACGAATATTCTTTTTTTTTTTTTTTTCACAGTACACATAACAGTGATCACCCCTCTCTGCTTCCAGCTTATGTGGTGTAAGAAGGCTCTAATACTACTGTGTGAGACTGGCGCGCGAATTTTCGCATATGCGAACATTTGCATATGCTAATTTTCGCATATGCGAATTTTCGCTTATGTTAATTTTACTATATGCTAATTTTCCCATATGTACATTTTCGCATACGCGAAGTTTTCGCATTTGCGAAAATAAAACGAGAATATTACGAATATGCGAATATTCGCGAATATATGACGAATATTCGTCCATATATTCGCGAATATTCGCGAATTCGAATATGGCCTATGCCGCTCAACACTAGTGTCAACCTAGCCTTAAGCTCAGAAATGTTTTATTTATCCAGTTATCAGTTGTCTGGGCACTAGTAACCATGGAATATTTTGTGAAATGTTTCCGCCAGAATTTTCTGTGATGTAAAATTTTGCAAAAAAATTTGCCGATTTTTGCTGCCAAACTCGACAATTCTGGTGCAAAAAAAGTCCAATATGGCTTCAAAAAAAGTGGCGCGAAAATTAATTTTCACATTTTCATATTTTCAAAGCAGCACAAAAGACCTTTGAAAATGTGAGGAGAAAAAAAAAGTTGTGAATAATATCGCTGGAACTGAAATGACAGTAGATTTTGAGACTCTCCCCCAACGAGTACATACATAGACCTTTTAATCTTATGATCACTAAAAATAATAAATGTGTTTCTTTTATTCTAATGATGCCGATCTACATTATTTAAGTCCAACGTTCACAAAGACTTTAATAATTCTTCAAATCGGTAAGGACAGGCAACACATAATTTGATAGATTTGTAAAGGATTGGCTTTATTCTGGGTCTATAATTGAATCCTTTTCCATAGATTTACGACACGCCTTCCCCTTGATTGATTTGTATTTTCATTAGAGCTTCCATACTAATGATATAGCGATAATAACGGTTATTTTGTGCTTCTACATTTCAAGCACTTAGAATGAAAAAATAGCTGCAACAATATTGCAAGGAAACGACTTTTGAGGTGGAAATGTTCTTATTTGTCATTATTACTTAAAGAGGTTTAATAATAAGTCCTTTAAGAAGTCCGGGCCTATTCTTGGCATGAACCATCAATATTAGAACCAGAGGGGACAACTCCAAGGGGGCCCCAACAATTGGTTTGATTCTGATTTTGTACTTTGCAAGCACCATTTTGGGACTCTTTAAAGTGAATGGGACAATAGTATAATACTTTGCATTTACTACTATAAAATGTATGGCATTTGCAAAGCAGGAACTAGAATGAAACTGGTGTAAACATTAAAGGGGTACTCCGGCCGTCACGCCCCCTCCCATAGACTTGCAAAGCGGGGGCGGGAGTGACGTCACACGGGGACGGAGTCATGACGTCACGATACTCCAGCCCTGTGGTCGCCACCCAGCTGTTTGTGAACTGGCGTGGCATGCAGCTCAAACAGGTGGGTGGCGAATACAAGATTGCAGGGGTCCCCAGCGGCAGGACCCCGGCAGTGAGACATCTTATCTCCTATCCTTTGGATAGGGGAGAAGACTTCTCAGGGCCAGAGTACCCCTTTTTTTTTTTTAAATCAACTGGGGCCAGAAAGTTAAACAGATTTGTAAATGACTTCTATTAAAAAATCTTAATCCTTCCTGTACTTATTAGCTGCTGAATACTACAGCAGAAATTCTTTTCTTTTTGAAACACAGAGCTGTCTGCTGACATCATGAGCACAGTGCTCTCTGCTGACATCTCTGTCCATTTTAGGAACTGTCCAGAACAGCATATGTTTGCCATGGGGATTTCCTTTTACTCTGAATGCTTCCTAAAATGGACAGAGATGACAGCAGAGAGCACTGTGCTCATGATGTCAGCAGAGAGCTCTGTGTTTCAAACGGAAAATAATTTCCACTGTAGTATTCAGCAGCTAATAAGTACAGGAAGGATTAATATTTTTTAATAGAAGTAATTTACAAATCTGTTTAACTTTCTGGAACCAGTTGATTTAAAAAAAAAAGTTTTTCACCGGAGTACCCCTTTAAGTGGCAGCCTTGGAGTGAGACTCATTGCTGCTCCCTTCATTCAGCTGTAACTTGTGATCACAGGGGCAGTAATAGTGGATGAGACTTTTTTCAGACAACATGTGAGACAACAGTTTTATATTACTTTTACAGTGTGCATATATAACTACACTGTGATCATGTGCTAGAGTTGTATTGTTAAAAAATAAAAATGCAGATGGTGCCCTGAATTTCACAGTTTTGCATTAATTTTCTAAAAGTCAGTAAGCAATTTTGAGGATGAAACTAGCCATTGAGATGAAAAATGTCTACCATCATCACCATCTCCATTAGCTAAAAGGAATGGGAAATAATATAATTATTATTCTAATTATTGTTATAATAGTGATTGGTTTATACTGCATATGTCTTTGTGTGTGAGGCATAGTAACTTACAAGCAAAGTAAGTGCTTAAAGGGGTACTCCAGTGGATAACCGGTGACAGAAAGTTAAACAGATTTGTGAATTACTTCTGTTAAAACATCTTAATCCTTCCAGTATTTATCAGCTGATGTATGCTACAGAGGAAGTTGATTTGTTCTTTTCTGTTTGCCCACAGTGCTCTCGGCTGACACCTCTGTCCGTGTCAGGAACTGTCCAGAGCAGGAGAGGTTTGCTGTGGGGATTTTCTCCTACTCTGGACAGTTCCTGACATGGGCAGAGGTGTCAGCAGAGAGCACTGTGGTCTGACAGAAAAGAACTATACAACCTCCTATGTAGCATAAAGCAGCTGATAAGTACTGAAAGGATTAAAGGGGTTCTCCACCCCTAGACATCTTATGCCCTGCTGGGGACCCCCGCGATCTCTCCTGCAGCCCCCCAAGTCATCAGCTCTCCGGAGCTCTAAGTTTGCTCCGTGGCTAATGAAAGGGGCTGGCGGTTCGTTACATCATGGCTCTGCCCCTCGTGATGTCACGCCCCACCCCCTTAATGCAAGTCTATGGGAGGGGGTGTGGCAACAGCCATGCCCCCTCCCATATACTTGCATTAAGGGGGCGGAGTGTGACATCATGAGGGGGTGGAGCCAAGAGGTCACAAACCTTCCATCCCTGTATCGTGAGTCATCAGACAAGGAGCAAACATAGCACTGGAGAGCTGATGACTTGGGGGGCTGCAGGAGAGATTGTGGGGGTCCCCTGCGATCAGACATCTTATCCCCTATCCTTGGATAGGAGATAAGATGTCTAGGGGTGGTGTACCCCTTTAAAAAATTTAAATTGAAGTTATTTACAAATCTGGTTAACTTTCTGGAGCCAGTTGATATGAGAAAAATTGCTTTCCACCAGAGTACCCCTTTACGATGCGTTCACACTCTAGTAACTAGCTGCAGGAATCCTGCTGCGAGTTACGCTACTATTGATTTAAATCAGTCCACAGACAGTCCGCAATATTGTCAGATTTGCGGACTGTCCACGGACCCATTCAAATGAATGGTAGCGTAACTCGCAGTAGGTTCCCCTCAGCGGGAAATCCCATGCACAACGTTTAATAGGAAATCCTTTTGTGGAAGATGGTGAGGCTGCTGCTTCCTCCATGTCATGTTAGGCTGCTGATGCAACAAGTATTGATGCAAAAGAGGTGAACCATGTTCAGGAGCGCTGCACTAGCATTCATTCTCGAAGTTTATTTAAGACAATCTTTTTTGAGAATTTAAGTGTTGTCTGTATAAGTTTAGTAAGTACTGACCTCATGAATAGAACATTGAGATTCTCGAAGTGCATTGTCTTAAAGTGTACCTGTCGTCAACAAACACTTTTTATATAATGTAGATTATATCATTATATGTATATTTGTAATATACATTGATTAAAAATTGTGTATATTTTTGGGTGAATAAATGCTGTCCCTGCATCTATTGTCTGTGTCTCTATGATGAGTCCAAAAACAGGAAGTGAGGGTAGGACAAGCAGGGTTCTGTGCAGACTCCTGGCATGTCAATCATCCTGATATATGAGCCAGGAGCATGTTATAGAGCCTCAGTGCACACTGTCCTGCTTTTTCGTACTGCACAGAGCCCTGCTTGTCCACCCTCACTTCCTGCATTTGGATTCCTCATAGAGACATACAGGCAATAGCTGCAGGGACGAAAATATACAAATTTTTTAACCAATGTATATTACAAATATATATACATATAATGGTGTTATATACATTATATAAAAAGTTTTTGTTGACGACAGGTACACTAGGGGTACTCTGGTGGAAAACTTTTTTTTTTTTAAATCAACTGGTGCTAGAAAGTTAAACAGATTTGTAAATTACTTCTATTAAAAACTCTTAATCCTTCCAGTACTTTTTAGGGGCTGTATACTACAGAGGAAATGCTTTTCTTTTTGAATTTCTCTTCTGTCACGACCACAGTGCTCTCTGCTAACCTCTGCTGTCCATTTTAGGAACTGTCCAGAGCAGGAGAAAATCCCCATAGCAAACATATGCCGCTCTGAACCGTTCCTAAAATGGACAGCAGAGGTCATACGAGAAAAATTGAAAAAGAAAAAAATGTCCTTTGTTGTATACAGCCCCTAAAATGTACTGGAAGGATTAAGATTTTTTAATAAAAGTTATTTATAAATCTGTTTAACTTTCTGGCACCAAAGATTAAAGAAAAAAAAAAGGTTTCCACCAGAGTACCCCTTTAACTAAACTTCTTCAAGAATAAATACCAGTGTGGCACTCCTGAATATGGCTCACCTCCCCCTTGCTTTAATACTCATACAGGAGGGCAAAGGTGGGCAAAGCAATGCCATGCCTTTTAACTCTTAAGGAATCAGAATGACAAGGAATCCAGAATAATGATGGAATATTAACAATACCGTACTGTAACTGATGCGAGAGCTGCTCATAAGACATACAATTTTATTTTTCTCTCTAATAATGATTGAGATTAAATGATTTTCTTTGCTTTTTTCAGATCAGATTCAGCTATTTTATACAATGACCGATCTGTACTTGAAAATCACCATGTAAGCGCAGCATATCGCCTGCTTCAGGATGATGAGGAAATGAACATACTGTATAACCTTTCCAAGGATGACTGGAGGTGAGATGTATAAGCAATATACAATTGCTCAAGAGTTTGCATTCTCTTGTAGAATTGGTCCATGAGTGAGTGGGCAAAACACTTTTTTAATGGGATTCATGTTCAACTGTAGGTTAAAACAGAAGGGTACGATCATAAAACAATACATGGCAACAAATAGGACAATGAAATGGCTCCTGTTCCCAAACCGGCACCCCCTTAGTTCTCAAAACTGTGTATTGCCCCTGTAGCAATGACAGTGTGCAGTCTTTTGTAATAGTTGCCTATGAAGCCCTAAATTCATTTACACATTTACACGTTTAAGTTCTCCCCAGAAAGGATGATATTAAGGCCAGGAGACTGTGATGGCTACTCCAAACCTTCACCCTTGTTTGCTGTAACCACTGCAGGGTCAATTTGCCCTTTTGCTTAGGGTCATAGAATAATACCGTGGATTCCTTGCCCCCTGAGGCTCCTCATAGAGATTCTATACAGTATCTGGATATATAGAAGCCAGCCATCAGTCAATACTGAGAGGGAAGGTTCAAAGTAGGGGGGGGGGGTCTCCCCTCAAAAATACAGGAGACTCATAATGATTAAAGAAGTACTCCGCTGCTCAGCGTTTGGAACGCCCCTCCCATAGACTTGCATTGAGGGGGTGGGGCGTGATGTCATGATGGGGTGGGGCTATGACGTCACGAGCTCTCTGCGTTTGGAACAGTTTGTTCCAAACGCTGTGCAGTGGAGTACCCCTTTAACCTGTTGTTTTCCTTGATAGCTTCTATTAGCTGAAAGGCACAAGATTTTTGCGTTGTTTTTGGTGACAGGAAAGTGAACCTGTATCTGTAATGTGATGACTTGTTGCTTTTAATGATATGCCATAAAAATGTAATTATGAAGGTATCAAATTTATAGATAGACATACATATCTAGATAGATGTACGTGTGTACAGTATTATGTCGATTTATATTCAACTAATATAATTGTCAATATTAAACCTTATACTAGTTACTATAAACAACCTATAAATACGCCACTACAGCGTATAGGGTAAACCCACCAAGAATAAAAAATGTATATAATAAAATGAATAAGAAATATATTAATCTGATAAATCAATAACCATCAAGTTTAATAAATATAGTTTTATTTTACAAAAAATACATATATCATACACAAGCAAAAAAGATTGATAATAATATATAGCTATATAACATACATAAAAATAGTAATCATTAGCGCAATTTGATAATGTGTATAATTATTTAAAAAAATTTGTTTTATATATATATATATATATATATATATATATATATATATATATATATGTAAATAAATGAACTTAAAAAATGCAAAAGATAGCAGGGACGGGAAAAGGATGTAAAAAAGAAAGGCGTAAATGTCGGGGTCAACTGATCATCAATGGATCATAAAAGCACCTGTTGCTATAAAATACGTGCAATGTGACACTCTATTTAAAGCATAAAAAGTGTGTTTAACCTTAAAAATAAATATGCATAAAGTGCAATGTGCAACACAAATATAAGTGTATACAATAAATGTAAAAAAAGCAGTGCAAGAAAACAAAAAATAAGAAATAATAAGGTGCTAAAAGTAAAGGTGTCAGAATGTAAATACTTGACCCCACATGTAAAAAGAAGATAGGTTCCACGTCCCTGCAATCACCTCCAACGCGTTTCACCGCGACCGACTCCTTGACAAAGCCGGTCACGGTGAAACGCGTTGGAGGTGATTGTAGGGACGTGGAACCTATCTTCTTTTTACATGTGGGGTCAAGTATTTACATTCTGACACCTTTACTTTTAGCACCTTATTATTTCTTATTTTTTGTTTTCTTGCACTGCTTTTTTTACATTTATTGTATACACTTATATTTCTGTGTTGCACATTGCACTTTATGCATATTTATTTTTAAGGTTAAACACACTTTTTATGCTTTAAATAGAGTGTCACATTGCACGTATTTTATAGCAACAGGTGCTTTTATGATCCATTGATGATCAGTTGACCCCGACATTTACTCCTTTCTTTTTTACATCCTTTTCCCGTCCCTGCTATCTTTTGCATTTTTTAAGTTCATTTATTTACATATATATATATATATATATATATATATATATATATATAAAACAAAATTTTTTTAAAATAATTATACACATTATCAAATTGCGCTAATGATTACTATTTTTATGTATGTTATATAGCTATATATTATTATCAATCTTTTTTGCTTGTGTATGATATATGTATTTTTTGTAAAATAAAACTATATTTATTAAACTTGATGGTTATTGATTTATCAGATTAATATATTTCTTATTCATTTTATTATATACATTTTTTATTCTTGGTGGGTTTACCCTATACGCTGTAGTGGCGTATTTATAGGTTTTTTAGTGGTTGTTTTGGGTTTTCCCCAATTTTATTTAGACCACAGTATATAGAACTTCTTTTAGGTTGTAGTTACTATAAACAATGGAACAGATTTATTATGTGTTTTGCATCTCATTTCTGACTACTAAAAGGAGATCCGTAGTGCTCTGAACTTTATCCCCTATCCGAAGGATAGGGGATAAGTTTTAGATCGCAGGGGGGTTGAGTGCTAGGGCTCCCCGCGATCTCCTGTACAGGGTTGCTGCAATGTACAGGAAAGGGGGCGTTCCATCCCCGCATGATGCGGCAGCCGGCACGCCCCTCCATGAATCCCATAGAGATACATTGAGGGGCGTGCCGGCTGCCACGTCATGCGGGGACGGAACACCCCTTTCCTGTACATTGCCGTGACCCCGTACAGGAGATCGCGGGGAGCCCTAGCGCCCGGACCCACCACGATCTAAAACTTATCCCCTATCCGAAGTTCAGAGCACTACAGATCTCCTTTAAGCTACGCGGTTGTTTCTTTAGAGCATATGGTTTTCACCTAATTCAGGTAGCTGTGCACCAAAAAGAATAATTGTCTGGGCCTTGCTTGACATGTAAGTTCTTTCTTTGTGAAAATGGATGTTTTTATCTAGTCCCCTTGTCATTTTCTAGTCCCCTTGTCATTTTCTAGCCCCCTTGTCATTTTCTAGCGCGCATTAAACCAGCTGATACTTTGTGTACAGTGAGTGAAGAAAGGCGGATGATCAAAAGCTTCACATTTACAAGCACACACGTCCTATTGTTAATCAAACCTAATTATACATAACTTATCGCTAAAAAAATAGGTACAAATAAAGCCACTAATAGTAAATCTGCCCAATGTGTACACAGCCAGGTGCAGACATAGATCAGATTCAAAAAGGCATATTACTGCCATATTATTGCACCAATAGTATGGTCTAATGTTCTGGCATAACTGTAACTTTCATGACACAAAATCACAGCATCAAACAGGAGTATTAAAAAAAAATGTACAGTACAGACCAAAAGTTTGGACACACCTTCTCATTCAGATTTTTCTTTTTTTTTCATGACTATGAAAATTGTAGATTCACATTGAAGACATCAAAACTATGAATTAACACATGTGGAATTATATACATAACAAAAAGTGTGAAACAACTGAAAATATGTCATATTCTAGGTTCTTCAAAGTCGCCACCTTTTGCTTTGATTACTGCTTTGCACACTCTTGGCATTCTCTTGTTGAGATTCAAGGGGTAGTCACCTGAAATGGTCTTCACTTCACAGGTGTGTTGGTGTGGAGGAGAAGGTGTGATGGTGTGGGGGTGCTTTGCTGGTGACACTGTTGGGGATTTATTCAAAATTGAAGGCATACTGAACCAGCATGGCTACCACAACATCTTGCAGCAGCATGCTAATCCATCCAGTTTGTGTTTAGTTGGACCATCATTTATTTTTCAACAGGACAATGACCCCAAACACACCTCCAGGCTGTGTAAGGGCTATTTGACCAAGAAGGAGAGTGATGGGGTGCTGCGCCAGATGACCTGGCCTCCACAGTCACCGGACCTGAACCCAATCGAGATGGTTTGGGGTGAGCTGGACCGCAGAGTGAAGGCAAAAGGGCCAACAAGTGTTAAGCATCTCTGGGAACTCCTTCACGACTGTTGGAAGACCATTTCAGGTGACTACCTCTTGAAGCTCATCAAGAGAATGCCAAGAGTGTGCAAAGCAGTAATCAAAGCAAAAGGTGGCTAGAACCTAGAATATGACATATTTTCACACTTTTTTGTTATGTATATAATTCCACATGTGTTAATTCATAGTTTTGATGCCTTCAGTGTTACATAGTTACATAGTTAGTATGGTTGAAAAAAGACATACGTCCATCAAGTCCAACCAGGGAATTGAAGGGAAGGGTGTAAGGGGATAAGGGAAAGGGATGTAGTTTTATAATTCTGCATAAGCATTAATGTTATTTTGTTCCAGGAATGTATCTAACCCTGTTTTAAAGCTGTTAATTGTTCCTGCTGTGACCAGTTCCTGAGGTAGACCGTTCCATAAATTCACAGTCCTCACGGTAAAGAAGGCGTGTCGCCCCTTTAGACTAAACCTTTTCTTCTCCAGAAGGGGGGGGGGGGGGGGTTTAACCTGGAACAGTTTTTCTCCATATTTTTTGTATGGGCCATTTATATACTTATATACGATTATCATATCCCCCCTTAAACGTCTCTTCTCAAGACTAAACAATTGTAACTCCTTTAATCCCTCCTCATAGCTAAGATGTTCCATGCCCCATATTAGTTTAGTTGCTTGTCTCTGCACCCTTTCCAGCTCCGGAGTGTCCCTTTTATGAACAGGCGACCAAAACTGAACAGCATATTCCAGGTGAGGCCGTACCAATGCTTTATAAAGGGGGAGTATTATGTCCCTGTCCCTCGAGTCCATGCCTCTTTTTATACATGACAATTTTCATAGTCATGAAAATAAAGAAAACTCTGAATGAGAAGGTGTGTCCAAACTTTTGGTCTGTACTGTATATATTCAGTTGGGCTCAAATATCCATTAAATTTAAATACAGGGTGAAAAAAAGATGGTGCAGAAGTAAAGGCCTGTAGACAAGGCTGTGATGTACCTTAAGAAAATGTCTGCATTGTAAGCCATATATATGACCTCTTAAAGGGGTACTCCACTGGCCAACGTTCGGAAGTAAATGTTCCGAATGCTGTTTTCGCGCTGTGGTGGTCGGCCACGCCCCTCGTGACATCACGGCCATGCCCCCTTATTGCAAGTCTATGGGAGGGGGTGAGATTTGGGATTACAGGATTTCTTTGTTTATCTAGGTCAGTGTTTCCCAACCCAGTCCTCAAGGCACACCAACATTCCGGGTTTTTTCAGTTACTCCATTGGAATAGAACAGGGAAAAATTAAAATCCTGGACTGTTGGTGTGCCTTGAGGACTGGGTTGGGAAACACTGTCACCAGCATTACATGAGAGCATCTATTTTTCCTTATATCTAAAGTCTCTGCCTGCTAATCTGTCCTAGTCTACAGAGAAAAGCTAACAACAAGTAGAAGACTAAAAGCAACAGTTTACTACTATATGTGTGCCCTAGTGGCCAGTGTGAAAACGGTAATATTTCCACATTTTGGGTTAATGAGTTAAAGGGGTACACCTGTGGAAAACTTTTTTTTTTAAATCAACTGGTGCCAGAAAGTTCAACAGATTTGTAAATCATAGTAAATAAAGAAAAAAGGTGTCCTGCACTCACCGCTTCTATCCAGGTAATCCTGCTCCCATCTCGGGTCACGACTCGAACACGGAGGACATGGGTTGTGGAGCGCTCAGAGGCGACTGCCGGCGGTTTCACGCATAGGAATGAAGGCCGGATGAAGCGCATTCCTATGCGTGAAACCGCCGGCAGTCGCCTCTGAGCGCTCCACAACCCATGTCCTCCGTGTTCGAGTCGTGACCCGAGATGGGAGCAGGATTACCTGGATAGAAGCGGTGAGTGCAGGACACCTTTTTTCTTTATTTACTACAATTTAGTGACTACGGTCTTTATTGTCCTAGCACCTCCGTTGCCAGGGTGGATTTCCAGTCTAGCGGGACGCCGTCTCCATCTCGTGGTCTTGGGAGGCCTAAGGTATCGGTGCCACTGTTGTTTCTTGTTTACTTCTAGATTTGTAAATCACTTCTATTAAAAAATCTTTATCCTTCCAGTACTTTTTAGGGGCTGTATACTAAAGAGAAATCCAAAAAAGAAATGCATTTCCTCTGATGTCATGACCACAGTGCTCTCTTCTGACCTCTTCTGTCCAGGAACTGTCCAGAGCAGCATATGTTTGCTATCGGGATTTACTCCTGCTCTGAACAGTTCCTAAAATGGATAGCAGAGGTCAGAAGAGAGCACTGTGGTCATGACATCAGAGGAAATGCATTTCTTTTTTGGATTTCTCTTTAGTATACAGCCCCTAAAAAGTAGTGGAAGGATTAAGATTTTTTAATAGAAGTGATTTACAAATCTGTTGAACTTTCTGGCACCGGTTGATTTAAAAAAATGTTTTCATGGGAGTACCCCTTTAATATTCTGAATAACTTGCTTACACTTGTCACGATGCCGGCTGGCAGGTAGTGGATCCTCTGTGCCAGAGAGGGATTGGCGTGGACCGTGCTAGAGGATCGGTTCTAAGTCACTACTGGTATTCACCAGAGCCCGCCGCAAAGCGGGATGGTCTTGCTGCGGCGGTAGTGACCAGGTCGTATCCCCTAGCAACGGCTCAACCTCTCTGGCTGCTGAAGATAGGCGCGGTACAAGGGAGTAGACAGAAGCAAGGTCGGACGTAGCAGAAGGTCGGGGCAGGCAGCAAGGATCGTAGTCAGGGGCAACGGCAGAAGGTCTGGAATCACAGGCAAGGAACACACAAGGAACGCTTTCACTGGCACTAGGGCAACAAGATCCGGCGAGGGAGTGAAGGGGAAGTGAGGTGATATAGGGAAGTGCACAGGTGTAAACACTAATTGGAACCACTGCACCAATCAGCGGTGCAGTGGCCCTTTAAATCGCAAAGACCCGGCGCGCGCGCGCCCTAGGGAGCGGGGCCGCGCGCGCCGGGACAGAACTGACGGGGAGCGAGTAAGGTACGGGAGCCGGGGTGCGCATCGCGAGCGGGCGCTACCCGCATCGCGAATCGCATCCCGGCCGGAGGTGGTAACGCAGCGCCCCGGGTCCGTGGAACCGACCGGGGCGCTGCAGTGAGGGAAGTGTAGCGAGCGCTCCGGGGAGGAGCGGGGACCCGGAGCGCTCGGCGTAACAGTACCCCCCCCCTTGGGTCTCCCCCTCTTCTTGGGGCCTGAGAACCTGAGGATCAGACTTTTGTCCAGGATATTGTCCTCAGGTTCCCAGGACCTCTCTTCTGGACCACAACCCTCCCAATCCACTAAAAAAAAAGTTCTTCCCCTGACCTTTTTAGAGGCCAAAATCTCTTTAACAGAGAAGATGTCCGAGGAGCCGGAAACAGGAGTGGGAGGAACAGATTTAGGAGAAAAACGGTTGAGGATGAGAGGTTTAAGAAGAGAGACGTGAAAGGCATTAGGGATACGAAGAGAAGGAGGAAGAAGAAGTTTGTAAGAGACAGGATTAATTTGACACAAAACTTTAAAAGGACCAAGATAGCGTGGTCCCAACTTATAGCTCGGGACACGGAAACGGACATATTTAGCGGAGAGCCATACCTTGTCTCCAGGGAAAAAAATGGGAGGAGCTCTTCTTTTCTTATCTGCGAATCTCTTCATGCGAGAAGAAGCCTGTAAGAGAGAATTTTGGGTCTCTTTCCATATGGTGGAAAGATCACGAGAAATTTCATCCACAGCGGGCAGACCAGAGGGCAAGGGGGTAGGGAGGGGGGGAAGAGGGTGACGGCCGTACACCACGAAAAACGGAGATTTGGAGGAAGATTCAGAGATTCTGAAATTATACGAGAATTCGGCCCAAGGTAGAAGATCTGCCCAGTCATCCTGGCGGGAGGAAACAAAATGTCGTAAATAGTCACCCAAGATCTGGTTAATTCTCTCTACTTGTCCATTGGATTGAGGATGGTATGCAGAAGAAAAATTTAATTTAATCTTGAGTTGTTTACAGAGAGCCCTCCAGAATTTAGACACAAATTGGACGCCTCTATCCGAGACGATCTGTGTAGGCAACCCGTGAAGACGAAAAATGTGTACAAAAAATTGTTTAGCCAACTGAGGCGCTGAAGGAAGACCAGGAAGAGGGATGAAATGTGCCATTTTGGAGAATCGATCAACGACCACCCAAATAACAGTGTTGCCATGGGATGGGGGTAAGTCAGTAATAAAATCCATACCAATCAGAGCCCAAGGTTGTTCGGGGACAGGTAGAGGATGAAGAAAACCAGCGGGCTTCTGGCGAGGAGTCTTATCCCGGGCACAGATAGTGCAGGCTCGCACAAAGTCCACCACATCAGTCTCTAGAGTCGGCCACCAATAGAAGCGAGAGATGAGTTGCACAGATTTCTTGATGCCCGCATGACCTGCGAGATGGGAGGAGTGACCCCATTTGAGGATCCCAAGGCGTTGGCGTGGAGAAACAAAGGTCTTTCCTGGAGGAGTTTGCCTGATGGAGGCTGGAGAAGTGGAAATCAGGCAGTCAGGAGGAATGATGTGTTGAGGAGAGAGTTCAATTTCAGAGGCATCTGAGGAACGAGAGAGAGCATCGGCCCTAATGTTTTTATCAGCAGGCCGAAAGTGAATTTCAAAATTAAATCGGGCAAAGAACAGAGACCACCTGGCCTGACGAGGATTCAGCCGTTGGGCAGACTGGAGGTAGGAGAGGTTCTTGTGATCGGTGTAAATAATAACTGGAAATCTTGATCCCTCCAGCAGATGCCTCCATTCCTCAAGTGCTAATTTAATGGCTAGAAGCTCTCGATCCCCGATGGAGTAGTTCCTCTCCGCCGGAGAGAAGGTCCTGGAAAAAAAACCACAAGTAACAGCATGCCCGGAAGAGTTTTTTTGTAGAAGGACAGCTCCAGCTCCCACTGAGGAGGCATCAACCTCCAATAGGAAGGGTTTAGATGGGTCAGGTCTGGAGAGCACGGGAGCCGAAGAAAAGGCAGACTTGAGTCGTTTAAAGGCGTCTTCCGCTTGAGGAGGCCAAGACTTGGGATCGGCATTTTTTTTTGTTAAAGCCACAATAGGAGCCACAATGGTAGAAAAATGTGGAATAAATTGCCTGTAATAATTGGCGAACCCCAAAAAACGTTGGATGGCACGGAGTCCGGAGGGGCGTGGCCAATCTAAGACGGCAGAGAGTTTATCTGGGTCCATTTGTAGTCCCTGGCCAGAGACCAAGTATCCTAGAAAAGGAAGAGATTGGCATTCAAACAGACATTTCTCTATTTTGGCATAGAGTTGATTATCACGAAGTCTCTGAAGAACCATACGGACATGCTGGCGGTGTTCTTCAAGATTGGCAGAAAAAATCAGGATATCGTCCAGATATACAACAACACAGGAGTATAGTAGATCACGAAAAATTTCATTAACAAAGTCTTGGAAGACGGCAGGGGCGTTGCATAGACCAAAGGGCATGACCAGATACTCAAAGTGTCCATCTCTGGTGTTAAATGCCGTTTTCCATTCATCCCCCTCTCTGATGCGGATGAGATTATAAGCACCTCTTAAGTCCAGTTTGGTAAAAATATGGGCACCTTGGAGACGATCAAAGAGTTCAGAGATGAGGGGTAGGGGGTAGCGGTTCTTAACCGTGATTTTATTAAGACCGCGGTAGTCAATGCAAGGACGTAGAGAGCCATCTTTTTTGGACACAAAGAAAAATCCGGCTCCGGCAGGAGAGGAGGATTTACGGATAAAGCCCTTTTTTAAATTTTCTTGGACGTATTCAGACATGGCAAGAGTCTCTGGGACGGACAGAGGATAGATTCTGCCCCGGGGTGGAGTAGTGCCCGGGAGGAGGTCAATGGGACAATCATAAGGCCTGTGAGGAGGTAGAGTCTCAGCTTGTTTTTTGCAAAAAACGTCCGCAAAGTCCATATAGGCCTTAGGGAGACCGGTTACATGAGGAAGCACAGGGACACGGCAAGGTTTACTGGGAACCGGTTTTAAGCAGTCCTTGGAACAAGAGGGCCCCCAACTCTTGATCTCCCCAGTGGACCAATCCAGGATTGGGGAATGGAGTTGAAGCCAGGGAAGTCCAAGAAGGATTTCAGAAGTGCAATTGGGGAGGACCAACAGTTCAATCCTCTCGTGATGAGATCCGATGCACATTAGAAGGGGCTCCGTGCGGAAACGTATAGTACAGTCCAATCTTTCATTGTTTACACAATTGATGTAGAGGGGTCTGGCGAGACTGGTCACCGGGATGTTGAACCTGTTGACGAGAGAGGCTAAGATGAAATTTCCTGCAGATCCAGAGTCCAAGAAGGCCACAGCAGAGAAGGAGAAGGCAGAGGCAGACATCCGCACAGGCACAGTAAGACGTGGAGAAGCAGAGTAGACATCAAGGACTGTCTCACCTTTGTGCGGAGTCAGCGGACGTCTTTCCAGGCGGGGAGGACGGATAGGACAATCCTTCAGGAAGTGTTCGGTACTAGCACAGTACAGGCAGAGATTCTCCATGCGGCGTCGTGTCCTCTCTTGGGGTGTCAGGCGAGACCGGTCGACCTGCATAGCCTCCACGGCGGGAGGCACAGGAACAGATTGCAGGGGACCAGAGGAGAGAGGAGCCGGGGAGAAGAAACGCCTCGTGCGAACAGAGTCCATATCCTGGCGGAGCTCCTGACGCCGTTCGGAAAAACGCATGTCAATGCGAGTGGCAAGATGGATGAGTTCATGTAGGTTAGCAGGGATTTCTCGTGCGGCCAGAACATCTTTAATGTTGCTGGATAGGCCTTTTTTAAAGGTCGCGCAGAGTGCCTCATTATTCCAGGATAATTCTGAAGCAAGGGTACGGAACTGTACGGCATACTCGCCAACGGAAGAATTACCCTGGACCAGGTTCAACAGGGCAGTCTCAGCAGAAGAGGCTCGGGCAGGTTCCTCAAAGACACTTCGAATTTCCGAGAAGAAGGAGTGTACAGAGGCAGTGACGGGGTCATTGCGGTCCCAGAGCGGTGTGGCCCAAGCCAGGGCTTTTCCAGACAGCAGGCTGACTACGAAAGCCACCTTAGACCTTTCAGTGGGGAACTGGTCCGACATCATCTCCAAGTGTAATGAACATTGGGAAAGAAAGCCACGGCAAAACTTAGAGTCCCCATCAAATTTATCCGGCAAGGATAGTCGTATTCCAGAAGCGGCCACTCGCTGCGGAGGAGGTACAGGAGCTGGCGGAGGAGATGATTGCTGGAGCTGTGGTAGTAACTGTTGTAGCATAACAGTCAGTTGAGACAGCTGTTGGCCTTGTTGCGCAATCTGTTGTGACTGCTGGGCGACCACCGTGGTGAGGTCAGCGACAACTGGCAGAGGAACTTCAGCGGGATCCATGGCCGGATCTACTGTCACGATGCCGGCTGGCAGGTAGTGGATCCTCTGTGCCAGAGAGGGATTGGCGTGGACCGTGCTAGAGGATCGGTTCTAAGTCACTACTGGTATTCACCAGAGCCCGCCGCAAAGCGGGATGGTCTTGCTGCGGCGGTAGTGACCAGGTCGTATCCCCTAGCAACGGCTCAACCTCTCTGGCTGCTGAAGATAGGCGCGGTACAAGGGAGTAGACAGAAGCAAGGTCGGACGTAGCAGAAGGTCGGGGCAGGCAGCAAGGATCGTAGTCAGGGGCAACGGCAGAAGGTCTGGAATCACAGGCAAGGAACACACAAGGAACGCTTTCACTGGCACTAGGGCAACAAGATCCGGCGAGGGAGTGAAGGGGAAGTGAGGTGATATAGGGAAGTGCACAGGTGTAAACACTAATTGGAACCACTGCACCAATCAGCGGTGCAGTGGCCCTTTAAATCGCAAAGACCCGGCGCGCGCGCGCCCTAGGGAGCGGGGCCGCGCGCGCCGGGACAGAACTGACGGGGAGCGAGTAAGGTACGGGAGCCGGGGTGCGCATCGCGAGCGGGCGCTACCCGCATCGCGAATCGCATCCCGGCCGGAGGTGGTAACGCAGCGCCCCGGGTCCGTGGAACCGACCGGGGCGCTGCAGTGAGGGAAGTGTAGCGAGCGCTCCGGGGAGGAGCGGGGACCCGGAGCGCTCGGCGTAACAACACTGGATTTGATATTTAAGAATAAGATATCAGCAAGGGGTTTGCGACACATATGGTTTACAGTGGAAATGTCACATACAATTAGCAGATGCACAAGGAAACTAATGTCTTACACATTCTTTCTCTTTCTGCCGTATGACAACCCTGAAGGGAATTTCGGGCTTTGGTGATTGAGATGGTGTTGGCCACAGATATGTCCTGTCACTTCCAACAAATCAAAGCAATGAAGAATGCTTTGCCGCAGCCAGAAGGGTGAGTAACCTTGATGTGATGTCCTATGGTTAAAGGTTACAGCAAATACTGATAGGATGTTATTATTTTACACTTCAAAGGTATTATCTTATAGAACAGTGGTCCCCAAACTGTGGCCCTCCAGATGTTGCAAAACTACAAATCACAGCATGCCTGGACAGCCGTTGGCTGTCCAGGCATGCTGGGAATTGTAGTTTTGCAACATCTGGAGGGCCACAGTTTGGGGACCACTGTTATAGAAGCTTCAGTGTGCGGCCTTCTGAAGTCCTTTCATGCTCTCATAAAATTATTGTTTTTGTAGCAGGAAAATATTAAGTTCAATTTGTAAACATCATATCAAATCGGACTATACCATCTTGTCTAGGTATAAGGTATAGGATGTTGATAGAAGTGTGGTGGCTAGAAACCATTGGCTACTAACCCATGAAAATGCCTCCCTGCAGAGAGTGCTGTACAGTATAAGGGCTCATTCGCTTGGTCGGAAAAATTCAGAGAGGAAATTCTGTGTGCAGCAGGTGCCAACTGAATTAGTCAGCATTAGGACCACTAAGAAACACGTTGTCTCTATAGACTGTGTTGCATTTTCAAGGGGATTCTAAGAAGAACATGAACATTCTTACAGTAGAATGCGGAATTTGAATTTCTACTAAAATTTCACGGAAATTCTGCTGTGTGCATGGTGTAGCAGAATCCTATTGAAAACAATGGGAGGCTGCTGCACCACAATTTCTGAGCTGAATTTTTGTTCTTGATTCCACTTTTAAATGTGCCCATGTAAATGGACCCTAATGGGTGGAGGTGACCCTCCTTGCATGATGACTTGGAGGGACTGTAAAAAAAGACAACCATTAAATAAAGGCTGCGGATGCACTACGTGTGACCCTACCCTAAGTTGTTTATTTAACCCCTTAAAGCAGCATCCATAAAAAACAGGGTAACAGAAGAAAAAGATCTAAGGCATTTTAGCTTACTCAGCCTTTTACTATGACTTAGTCTAAACTCATTATATCGTTTTTCTACTACTACTACTATGATTTTTTTAATGCTGTTTTAAGCAATTAAATAAACCACTTTAAGGGATACTCTGGTGGAAAACTTTTTTTTAATCAACTGGTGCCAGAAAGTTAAACAGATTTGTAAGTTACTTCTATTAAAAAATATTAACCCTTCCAGTACTTATTAGCTGCTGAATACTACAAAGGAAATTATTTTCTTTTTGGAACACAGAGCTCTTTGGTGACATCACCAGCACAGTGCTCTTGGCTGACATCTCTGTCCATTTTAAGAACTGTCCAGAGTAGGAGAAAATCCCAATAGCAAACTCTGGACAGTTCCTAAAATGGACAGAGATGTGAGCAGAGGGCACTGTGCTCATGATGTGAGCAGAGAGCACTGTGTTCCAAAAAGAAAAGAATTTCCTCTGTAGTATTCAGCAGCTAATAAGTACTGGAAGGGTTAAGATTTTTTAATAGAATTTACAAATCTGTCTAACTTTCTGGCACCAGTTGATTTAAAAAAAAAAAAAAAAAAAAAAAAGTTTTCCACCGGAGTACCCCTTTTAAAGAGCAAGAGCAACATATATGTGCCAGATTTCTCTACGTGTGATTTGTCAGTTATCTGTCTTATCTCGTTATACCAGAAGGCGCAGCTTGTGCTCGGAAATGACACTTTAATTCCTCCATTGTAAGCCTGCTAAAATATTTGTCCAAGAAGTCTTTTCCATTAACCCCTTTAGGACCGGCCATTTTTCATTTTTGTACTTTTGGTTTTTCCTCCTCACCTTCTAAAAATCATAATGCTTTCAATTTTCCACCTACAGACCCATATGAGGGCTTGTTTTTTGCGCCACCAATTTTACTTTGTAATGACATCAATCATTTCACCACAAAATATACGGCAAAATCAGAAAAATAATATTTCCTGGGCAAAATGTAAAAAAATAAAAATGTCCTTTTGTAACTTTTGAGGGCTTCCGATTCTACACTGTGCACTTTTCAGTAAAAATGACACCTTATCTTTATTCTGTAGGTCCATACGGTTACAAGGATACCTAAATTATATACCGTATATACTCGAGTATAAGCCGACCCGAATATAATCCGAGGCCCTTAATTTTACCCCAAAAACCCAGGAAAAGTTATTGACTCGACTATAAGCCTAGGGTGGGAAATACATCATCCCCCCAAGTAATCATCCAGACCCCCGTCATCATCCAGACCTCCGTCATCATGCCCCCCTTCATCATCACCCCCTGTCAATCCCTTCATCAGTGGTCTTCAACCTGCGGACCTCCAGAGGTTTCAAAACTACAACTCCCAGCATGCCCGGACAGCCATCGGCTGTCCAGGCATGCTGGGTGTTGCCGTTTTGAAACCTCTGGAGGTCCGCAGGTTAAAGACCACTGCGGCCTTCGTCATCATCCGCCCCCCCCCCCTTTTGTTTTGTACTCACCTCACATTAGGGTGAGCTGGTCCGGGCAATCTATGCTGCAGGGACCGTCCAGTGGGGATGGTTAGTCATTGCGGGCTGTCCATTTTCACCGGGGGGGGGCCTCTTCTCTGCGCTTTGGCCCCGGCCCCAGAGTAGTGAAAATGGACAGCCCGCAATGTTTAACCATCCCCACCGGACGGTCCCTGCAGCATAGATGGCCCGGACCAGCTCACCCTAACGTCCCGCCGAGGGGAGGTGAATACAAAGCAAAGGGGGGGGGGGGGCTGGATGATGATGAAGGCCACAGTGGTTGCTGGGAGTGGACCAGACTTGCTGGGAGTTGTAGTTTTGCAACATCTGGAGGTCCGCAGGTTGAAGACCACTGATGAAGGGATTGACAACAGGTCGGAGAGTTCACTCGAGTATAAGCCGAGGGGGGCATTATCAGCACGAAAAATCGTGCTGAAAAACTCGGCTTATACTAGAGTATATACGGTAGGTTTTATTTGATTTTACTACCTAAAACAAATTATAACTACATGTACCAAAATTAGTATGTTTAAAATTGTCATCTTCTGGCCTCTATAACTTTTTTATTTTTCCCATATACGGGGATGATTTTTTGTGCCATGATCTGAAGTTTTTATTGGTACCATGTTTGTTTTGATGGGACTTTTTGATCGCTTTTTATACATTTTATTAGGGCAAACAATGTGACCAAAAATATGCAATTTTGGACTTTGGTATTTTTTATACGTAAACACCATTGACCGTGCGATTTAATTAACATTATATTTTTATAGTTCAGACATTTGTGCATGTGGTGATACCACATATGTTTAGTTTTATAATGTTTACATATTTTTTTTATTGAATTTGGGAAAAGGTGGGTGATTCAAACGTTTAATATGGAAAGGGTTAATGGGTGTTTTTTTTTTTTACTTTTATTCAACTTTTTTACACTTTACTAGTCCCCTTAGGAGACTTTTAGGAGGAATCATTAGATTCCTCATACAGATCAATGTGGTACTATAGACAAAAACAGCAGAGCTTCTCACGGGGCAGTACATTTTGGCAGGGATGAATAACATGCATAGAATTTACACGACTGGATACAGCCCTCTAAGTGGGCATTTACTTCTTAATGTACTACTAAAATAAAAATAAATAAATAACTGATATGGCTAGTTTTTCTTCAAATATTCAATAAACTAATAATTGAAAGTCACGTCTATAGCAGGGCCCTTGCCACAGACGAGATACATGCATATGAATTAGCAATAAATGATAAGTAAAAAGATGATAAGAATCAGTATTAAGTCCAATGAAAGACCGCCTGCATAAAAATGTATAGTCACTCGTTGGATACAGTCAGGGGCGTAGCTAGAAACCACGGGGCCCCGGTGAGAAAAATTGCCCTGGGCCCCCTACCACCTAACGACCCTCTTACCCAATCCCGGACGACCCCTTACTTGGCTGCACAAAGATATCAGTGACTACAGCACTGATGGGACACAGTCAGGGGAATACACAACAATATAAGTGACTAACAGGCAGGGCCAGACAGACAAAACAGGCATTTAAGAATAAGCAGCCCATTTTTCTGGAGGAGGTCCAACTGCTGGGACCCCCACCAATCACCTAATCAGCTGTTGTAAAGCTATAACTCCCATCATGTCTGGAGAGCCTCAGGCAGTATAGGAGTTGTAGTTTTTCAACAGCTGGAGAGCCACAGATTAGGGTACAACATCACCCATCATCACTGTGGAACTTACAAGTGACTTCAGCTCTGATGGGACAGTCAGGAGAAAACACAATGATATCAGTGACCTGAGTGACGTCTTCTCTGTTGTCTTTTCTTTTCTTCTTCATCTGGTCCAGACGTCAAGACGTCTTCCAGCTCCATCTTCTCTGCAGAGTCTGACACCAGACATCATAGGTTCTCACTTTGTCAGTAGATCCTCATCCTCTGTATGAAGACAATAATCATTATTATTCTGCTAAATACTGTACCCCCTGAATATAATACTGCCACCCACTGCACCCCCTGAAATAAAACTACCATCCACTGTACCTCTTGCATATAATACTGCCACCCACTGTACTCCCTGAATATAATACTGCTACCTACTGTACCCCCTTAATATAAAACTACCACCCACTGTACTCCTTGAATATAATACTGCCACCTACTTAATCCCCTGAGTATAAAACTACCATCCACTGTACTCCTTGAATATAATACTGCCGCCTACTGTACCCCCTGAATATAAAACTACCATCCACTGTACTCCTTGAATATAATACTGCCGCCTACTGTACCCCTGAATATAAAATTACCATCCACTGTACTCCTTGAATATAATACTGCCACCTACTGTACCCCCTGAATATAAAACTACCATCCACTGTACTCCTTGAATATAATACTGCCACCTACTGTACCCCCTGAATATAAAACTACCATCCACTGTAATCCTTGAATATAATACTGCCACCTACTGTATCCCCCAAATATAAAACTACCATCTACTGTACTCCTTGAATATAATACTTCCACCTACTGTACCCCCTGAATATAAAACTACCATCCACGGTACCTCCTGCATATAATACTGCCACCCACTGTACCCCTGAATATAATACTGCCACCTACTGTTCACCCTGACTATAATACTGCCACACACTGTACCTCTTAAATATAATACTGCCACACATTGTACCCTCTAAATATAAAACTACCATCCACTGTACCTCCTGCATATAATACTGCCACCCACTGTACTCCCTGAATATAATACTGCCACCTACTGTTCACCCTGAATATAATACTGCCACACACTGTACCTCTTAAATATAATACTGCCACACACTGTACCCTCTGAATATAAAACTACCATCCACTGTACCGCCTGCATATAATACTGCCACCCACTGTACCCCCTGAATATAATACTGCCACCTACTGTTAACCTTGAATATAATACTGCCACACACTGTGTCCCTGAATATAAACCCTCAAAAATAACCATGCTATACTCTGTACCCTCCTACACATCATACATATATACATGCATCTTGCTTACACACATCTATCATTCATACACACACATTATTCATACATACATCATACATACACACATCATTCATACACACGCCACCTCCGAACCCCCCAAACACATGCATTATACATGCATACACACACACATCATACATACACATACATCATACATACACCCGCCGCCTCCAGATCCCTCTACATAATTCATCTCCACACATCATACATACCTCCTTCTAGCTTACACACATCTCCACACATCATACATATACATCTTGCTTACACACATCATTCATACATCATACATACAGTACATACACACATCATTCATACACATGCCGCCTCTGCCCCCCCCCTAAATGCATCATACATACACATCATACATACACATACATCATACATAAACACATATCATACATACACCTGCTGCCTCCAGATCCCCCAACATAATACATGTTTACACATCATACATACATACATCTTGCTTACACAACATCTATCATTCATACATCATACATACACACACATCTTTCATACACACGCTGCCTCCAGACTCCAACCCCCCCCATGCATATATACATCACGCTTACACCTACATACATACACACATCATACATATACATACACACAACATACATACACAAACACAATAATACAAACACACATGATACATGTACTCACTCATAAAACATAACATAAAACATATACACATCATACACACACACCTCACATGACACATACATGCAAACATAATACATACACATGATCCTCGGCCTCCTCACCTGCATACGCCGTGAGTTCAGGGTGATCCGGTCCCGGGAATCCAGCATCGGAGGCAGCAGGCTGCACAGAAGCTTTAGTGCCCTGGGTAGGCCAAAGCAGAGTCCCGTGCTACAGCGCGGTCCAGGGGTGCGGGAGGTTGGGTTTGGGATTCTGGGTTTTTATGGGTTTTAGTTCGGAGGGGGGCACTGCTGGGGCCCCTACATAGACGGAAGGCCACCCCCCCCCCCCACTGGCCACCAGGAATATGTTGCCACGGATGTTGGGGTCAGAGGCAGATAAGGAGCACCGGCTCCCATCTGCTTGCCAGCCTCCACTTCTTCCTTGGCGCCAGGAGAAAGAAGACGTTCTTGCCTGTGCGGTGCACGTTTGCCTCCAGCAGCCAATCCGCTGCGGCAGGAGGAAGGGTAAGAGCGGCCACAAACTTAAAAAAAAACAAAACATTGCATTGGAACAGACAGCCTGCCCCCCGGGCTACGGGCCTGCAACCTCTATAGCTACGCCACTGGATACAGTCTATGATGTAATCAGATAAGTAGGTTAAACATATGAGACAGTTGGTGCTCTGCACCACTCACCACCTGACAGCCGGCAAATAGGACAAGGTCACCGCAGCTTTCAGAGGATATATGCGATCTGGGTAGCAGTACAGCGATGTAACGAGCCGTTCTTCCTAATGCTTGCAGACTGGCACGGACATGCGTCTGACCCGAAATGTCAGTCTGCGGCTCCGGAGAGTACTGCTTGTCGCGATCGTGTAAAGTACACTGCTTCTAAGGAAGGGGACCCCCCCCCCCAAAAAAAAACGCGTATGGCATTGCTGTATACCCCCAATACTTACAGACCACCTGCATATGAACTTTCACTTTTAGGGATGAGCGAATCGAGTCTGACAAATCCGAATTCGTTACGAAATTCAGGAAAAACTTGGTTTGCAAGGAATGCGAATATTTCCACAATTTGATCGTGCGAATCAGGCTCCAGGGCATCTAAAATGGCGGATCCACATGTGAGGACTTGCGTCAAGGAATCCTGGGAAGGTGGGTAGGTGGGATGACCCTGAATCACATGCAGCCTATCAGCAGCCAGCCACCCCTTTGATGTCACAGCCCTATATAATCGGCAGCCATTTTGCAGCCAGTCACTTCAGCTCTTTATTGCAGAGAGAGAGGGACAGACAGCAGTGTGTGTTGCACAGAAAAGCATTTTTACAGCAGCGATTCACCTCCCAGTCACATGAGCATTCTGTTGCAGAGAGAGAGGGACAGAGAGCAGTGTGTGTTCCATAGAAAAGCATTTTAACAGCAGCGATTTACCTCCCAGTCACATCAGCGTTCTATTGCAGAGACGGACAGAGCAGTGTATTGCACAGAAAAGCTTTTTAACAGCAGCGATTCGCCTCAAGCACAAATCCAGCCTAGAAGCACTGATAGGGAAGAGAGTGAGATTGAGAAAGAGAGTGCAATTTTGCGTGTAGTACGCAGCGATAGAGATGTCACAAATTGTTCGCCGGCGAACAGTTCCCGGCGAATTTAGCATGTTTGCGTTCGCACCGCCGGGCGAACATATGTGAAGTTCGATCCGCCCCCTATACTTTAACATTGCAGTAAACTTTGACCCTGTGAGTCAGAGTCAGCAGACACATTACAGCCAATCAGCAGCAGTCCCTTCCTTCCAGACCCTCCTACCTCTTGCACGGATGCCATTTTACCCTCATTCAGCATGCTGCAGGCTTAGGAAGTGGAGGGTCAGAGAAGCTGCTCCTGCTGTATAGGGAAAGCGATAGCTTGGTTGCTGCTAGGTGGTGTATTCAGGGTCCAGTTTACTCCTAAAGCACTAGTGTAACATCTGCTTTAAGGAAAGCACCCAAAAAAGCCCTGAAAGATATCAGTCTGTGTGTCTTGCAACAGCTGGAGGCACCCTGGTTGGGAGGGAACCGCTGGTTAAAAGGGGTACTCCAGAATCAAACTTAAGTTCCTTCACGCAACTAACTACTACAGTATTCAAAGGGCTTAAAGATATCAGTCCATGTGTTTTGCAACAGCTGGAGGCACCCTGGTTGGGGACCACTGCTTAAAAGGGGAACTCCCCTGGCAAGCTTTTTTTCTTTAACCCCTTAACGACGCAGGACGTACATTTACGTCCTGCGTCGGCTCCCGCGATATGAAGTGGGGTCGCGCTGCAACCCCGCATCACATCGCATCGGCCCCGGCGCTCATCAACGGCCGGGACCCGCGGCTAATACCACACATCGCCGATCGCGGCAATGTGTGGTATTAACCCTTTAGAAGCGGCGGTCAAAGCTGACCACCGCTTCTAAAGCGAAAGTGAAAGTATCCCGGCTAGTCAGTCGGGCTGTTCGGGACCGCCGATCAACGAATGACTGCTCCGTGCCTGAGATCCAGGCAGGAGCAGTCAAGCGCCGACAACACTGATCACAGGCGTGTTAATACACGCCAGTGATCAGCATAGGAGATCAGTGTGTGCAGTGTTATGGGACCTATAACACTGCAAAAAAAAAGTTAAAAAAAAGTGTTAATAAAGGTCATTTAACCCCTTCCCTAATAAAAGTTTGAATCACCCCCCTTTTCCCATAAAAAAAATAAAACAGTGTAAATAAAAAAAATAATATAAACATATGTGGTATTGCCGCGTGCGTAAATGTCTGAACTATAAAAATATATCATTAATTAAACCGCAAGGTCAATGGCGTACACGCAAAAAAATTCCAAGGTCCAAAAAAGCGTATTTTGGTCACTTTTTATACCATTAAAAAATTTATAAAAAGTGATCAAAAAGTCCGATCAAAACAAAAATCATACCGTTAAAAACTTCAGATCAAAAAATGAGCTCTCATACCGCCCTGTACGTGGAAAAATAAAAAAGTTATAGGGGTCAGAAAATGAAATTTTAAAACGTATACATTTTCCTGCATGTAGTTATGATTTTTTCCAGAAGTGCGACAAAATCAAACCTATATAAGTAGGGTATCATTTTAACCGTATGGACCTACAGAATAATGATAAGGTGTAATTTTTACCGAAATATGCACTGCGTAGAAACGGAAGCCCCCAACAGTTACAAAATGGCGTTTTTTCTTCGATTTTGTCGCACAATGATTTTTTTTTCCGTTTTGCCGTGAATTTTTCGGTAAAATGACTAATGTCACTGGAAAGTAGAATTGTTGACGCAAAAAATTTGCCATAATATGGATTTTTAGGTGGAAAATTGAGAGGGATATGATTTTTAAAAGGTAAGGAGGAAAAAACGAAGGTGCAAAAACGGAAAAACCCTGAGTCCTTAAGGGGTTAAAGCAACTAACTACTACAGTATTCAAAGGGCTGAAATATATCAGTCCGTGTGTTTTTCAACAGCTGGAGGCACCCTGGTTGGGGACCACTGCTTAAAAGGGGAACTCCGCTGGCAAGCTTTTTTGCTCATTCTCACACTAGTGCAAATCACATTTGGTGTGACAGTTGTGCAAATTAAAAAAAAACAAAAAACTTTTTGGGCTGTTAAATAAAACCAGTCGTCACTGTCAGTTCACGTCACAGTTGCCAGTTTTTTTGCCTGCAGGGCAAATTGTGTCACCCTAGTGCAAATCACATTAGGTGTGACAGTTGTGCAAATAAAAAAAAATACCTTTTTGGCTGGTAAATAAAACCAGTCGTCACTGTCAGTTCACGTCATAGTTGCCTTGCTGGGGCCTTGGGTTCAAATCCTACTATGTGCTGCCTAAAGGTGAGCTCTAACTATGTCCTGCCTAACATGGGGGAATCTATGTGCTGTCTAAAGGGGGGATCTAACCATGTGATGCCTAAAGGGGGGAATCTAACTATGTGCTGCCTAAAGGGGTCTCTATGTGCTGCCTAAAGGGAGGCTCTAACTATGTGCTGCCTAATATGGGGGAATCTATGTGCTGTCTAAAGGGGGATCTAACTATGTGATGCCTAAAGGGGGGCTCTATGTGCTGCCTAAAGGGGGCTAAAGCACGTTATTCCAAACCATTTAGGAATGTTAGGTGATTTATGCCCTTTATGGATTAAAACCAGACTCTGCATCAACGATGTCATTTTCCATGGGAGTTTTGCCATGGATCCCACTCCGGCATGCCACAGTCCAGGTGTTAGTCCCCTTGAAACAACTTTTAAATCACTATTGTGGCCAGAAAGAGTCCCTGTGGGTTTTAAAATTCGCCTGCCCATTGAAGTCAATGGCTGTTCGCCCAATTCGCGAACATTTGCCGAAGTTCGCGTTCGCGGTTCGCGAACCGAAAATTTTATGTTCGCGACATCACTACACAGCGACTGTATGTTGCAGCACTGGTGTGTACAACAACTTAAAAGCTAATAGTAGCCAGCCAGTTAGGGTGAGCAGAGCACTAAAAGCATACTGTCCTCTATTAAGTGTAACCTGTGCGTACATCTAAGTGGTGTACCATTTTGTTCCAGTTAAAGTCTCAAGGGCCTAGTTACTGTGAAAGGCCAGCCAAAAGTACACACCTGCTAGTGTTGTAGACAAAAACTGTTTTAAGCGTACTGGAGCGCATTTTCCTCCCCTCATAAGTGCATACCAAATATGTACATCTAAGTGGTGTACTATTTTGTTCCTGTTAAAGTCTTAAGGGCTTAGATACTGTGAAAGGCCATCCAAAAGTACACACCTGCTGGGGTTGTAGACAAATCCTGTTTTAAGCATAGTGGAACATATTGTACTCCCCTCATATACGCACAAAGTATGTCAGGCAGAGAAGTGCCAAGACGTGCACAGAGTAGTGGCAGAGGCCTGAATTCATCAGGCAGAGGTCGCAGCAGACTAGGGGCAAGTGGCAGCAGGAGTTGCAGCGAGAGGCTTGAGCTCCCGGTATCAGCTAGTGGTCGTGTCTCGACCAGCAACCCATCTGTCATCATCAATTGGTTAACACGGTCATCCACTTCATCACAAGTGACATCTGACTCCCCCAGTCAACAGTCAGTGGTTTCCTCTGACATGGACCCTGAGCAGTCCCTTTCCTCCCATTGCCTCTGTCCTATGCTGTTCCCTCCCCCCCAAAAGTATCTTATGCTTTGGGTTCAGCTCCACTATTTAGGGAGGACGATCTACTAGAGGACAGTCAGCAGCTCCGCCGCTTCCTCCGTTAAGCAGGAGAGTAGTGATGAGGAGAGTGGCGTGGAAGGTGGTGTTGTGAGCATTCAGGCTTCTGAAGCAGACACTTTTGAGGAACCAGAAGAGGACATCAGTGACGTGCAGACACAACTCGATGATAATGAAGCCAATCACACTTGGGAGCTGGGTGCAGAAAGGGCTTCATCATCATCAAGAGAAAAGGGTTGCAGGTTGCCCGTGAGGCAGCAGCTGAGCCAGCAAGTTGGTAGCATAGTTTGCAGTCAGCATGGTGGCAGAAGTGGAAAGTCTTGAGCCTACATGCCCAGGGTAGACCACATGCTTCAATCAGTGCGGACTGTTGGTGGAAAATCAGCTACTCGGCAGTGTGGCAGTTTTTCATCAAGCATTCAGAAGATGTGAACCTGGCCACATGCAAGATGTGTCGCAGTAGGTGAAGTGTGGCCAGGGTCCCAATGTTGGCACAACAGCCCTGCGTCAACATATGCAGCGTCACCATAAAGTGGCCTGGGAGAACTGTGGCTCCGATGTGGTGATCCAGCCTGCTGCAGTACCCAGTGGCACGCCTCTCCCTGTTTCAGCCAGCCAAAGCTCCACCACCTCAGCCGAAGGGAGCTGTGTGGTATACCCATCTTCTGTCGCACCAGATGTTCCTGCTCCTCCTACTTCGAGTCAGTCACTCCGCCAGCAATCCATTGGTGAAGCCATGTCCATGAGAAAATAGTATGCGCCCACTCATCCAACGGTGCAGAAGCTGAATGTTCTCCTGTCCAAGTTGCTGGTTCTGCAGTACCTCCCTTTTCAAGTGCAGTACCTCCCTTTTCAAGACTCTGCACCTTTCAGAGAATTGATTGCTTGTGCCGAGCCGAGGTGGAGAGTGCCAAGCCATCATTACTTTGCGAATAAGACAGTACCAGCCCTGCACAATTTTGTGGAAAAGAAGGTGGGCCAGTCCTTGAGCCTGTCGGTGTGTACCAAAGTGTATGGCAATGCCGACGTGTGGAGCTGTAACTACAGTCAGGGTCAATACACATCCTTTTCGGCCCACTGGCTGAATGTGGTTCCTGCACAGCCACAACAGCAACTTGGACAGGTTACCCTGCTTCCACCTGAACACTCTCAGGCCGTTGGTCCTGCGACAGTGTGCGACTCTGCCTCCTCATCCTCCACCGTGTCCTCAGCCTCCACTGCACGGACAAGTCTCTGTGCCCCTCCAGCGTACCATGTGTGCAGGGCACAGCGGTGTCATGTTGTTCTTCACATGGTTAGCCTTCGCGAACGGAGTCACACAGGGGAGGAACTGCTAAAAGTCATTCATCAAGAAATCGAATCATGGCTTACTTCATGAAAACTGGAAAGGGGAACCATGCTGACCAACAACGGGAAGAACATCTTGCCTGCTCTGCGACAATGAAACTTTAGCCATGTGCCCTGCATGGCACACGTGTTCAATCTGGTTGTCAAGTGGTTCCTGAAGTGGTCCTCCAATCTGCAAGACATCCTAGCAATGGTAAGGAAACTTTGCATGCACTTCATCCACTCGTACACCGCAAAGCAAACCCTCCTTGAACTGCAGCGTCAGAACGGTATCCCCCAACATAGTCTGATTTGCGAACTTTTCACACGTTGGAATTGCACCCTCCGTATGTGCGACCGACAATATGAACAGAGAAAAGCCATCACCGATTTCTTGATGATTCAAGCAGATTTGGTGACTCCCCTGTGTAACTTCAATATCAACCAGTGGCAGCTCATACGTGACACCTGCCGTTTGCTCAGGCCCTTTGAGGAAGCCACATTATTAGTCATTCGCTAGGATTACGGGATGAACAACGTCATTCCACTGCTTCATCTACTACAACACGTGTTGGAAACAATGGCTGGAAACCTTCTACCTCCTGCTTTTTATGTACATTATTTTATATCTTCTTCAATGCATGTCACCTGGATTATTGACCATCAGCTGAGGTGTAATAGATCCGGATTGTGGGGAACTCTAGCGATATTACTAGTACCCACTAATACCACTTCATAAAATCATAGCTTCATTATTAATCAGATAACTGCTTCTATCTATGCTCAATATCCCTGACGTGGAGCCTTCCCCGGATACTCACAGAGCTGACCTGAGAAAGTCTGGACTTTACAACATCTTACCAGCCGGATCCATGCAGATTACCATATTGTAACCTGGTCTTGTTAATATGTAATGACCTTTGTTTATTATTCTACATACTCATATTTTCTTTACTGTCAAATATCTGTTTTAAAGAAAAATTCTTTAATAAAAAAAAGTTGAACAAAAAAAGGAAACAATGGCTGGTAAGGGCACTGGAGACATGGCACCTACATTTCACGGCCACATGAGCCATGTGGGGGCTGGAGGAGGAGGAGGAGGGGCACAGCGGAGCACAGTTTAGGTTTTGCCAAATTGGCAGCTTTTCTAGTCATCTGACAGGTGAGGAGGATCAGGAGCAGCCAGAGGAGCTAGAGGGTTATGAGGAAGGCGAGACAGAGGACCCAGACACACCTTGGCAGTATGCAGTGGAGATGGAGGCAGGGAGTCCCTCTGAGTCACTTGCACAAATGGCACGATGCATGCTCACTTACTTGCGTAGTGCCACCATTCGGCAGCGGGATGACTTCTGGCTCTCCACCTTATTGGACCCTCGCTACCGGCACAAAATGGGAGCCTTTTTTACATCCACAGAGAGGGAGCACAAACTGACCTACTACAGAGACATCCTATGTAGTCAGTTGGCCGATCGTCCATCCTCTCGCAGGTCTTACTCAGCGGGCCCTCTGCGCTCACCTTCCACTGCCATGGCTGCTGGGGAGGGGTGGGGTGGCAGGAGCAGTACCAGTTCCATCAGCAGCAGCCTGAGTCTACAGTCTCTGATGAGTACCTTTCTTCACCCACATAGTGAAGCAACGCATCAGCAACAGATAGACCTGGAGCAGGACTTGAACCAGCAGGTGTTGGCATACCATGACATGACCATGCCAGCACACCTTGAAGAACCACTGGGTTTCTGGGTAGCCAAACTTTTTTATACTACCTATGAATTTTAGAGTGTCAAGCAATAACCCACATGCGTAATGTAGCCCCCCCCCCCTTTACATTTATGGGTGAACTAATGCTTGCAGACACCTGCAAATTGAAACTTATGTTGCCCTTCACACAAGTGCACTGCATCCCCCCATATGCACCAGATATTTAATCTCCAATCTCCTTTTTTCGAATTAATGGAAATCCGAACCATTGGTATTTTACATCTATAATTTAAGTCATGGAGAATATAGATATACTGTTCACTTGCCAACTCTATCAGAATAATTTTGAATGGTTTCACCGCACGGCTGATGCTTCTCCACACACGGCGAACAAAGAAAAGAAAAAATAATCTTTTATTATGAAGACGCGTGTTAGGATTCGGCAGGCTGGATGTGGATACTCTGTGTCACCGAGGGATTGGCGTGGACCGAACCGGTGGACCGGGTCTAAGCTGCTACTGGTATCCACCAGAGCCCGCCGCAAAGCGGGATGGTCTTGCTGCGGCGGTAGCAACCAGGTCGTATCCACCGGTAACGGCTCAACCTTGCTGACTGCTGAGAAGGCGTGGGACAGAAGGACTAGACAGAGGCAAGGTCAGACGTAGCAGAAGGTCAGGGCAGGCGGCAAGGTTCGTAGTCAATGGTAACGGCAGAAGGTCTGGAAACACAGGTATGGCAATCACAGGAAATGCTTTCACTAGGCACAAGGGCAACAGGATCCGGCAATGCAGGGAAGGGGAAGTGAGGTTATAAAGGCGTGGGCCAGGTGGAAGCTAATTACACTGATTGGGCCAGGCACCAATTAGTGGTGCACTGGCCCTTTAAATCTTAGAGAGCTGACGCGTGCGCGCCCTAGAGAGCGGAGCCGCGCACGCCAGGACGTGACAGCCGGGTACAGGGACAGGTAATTGGATTGGTTTGCAATCCGCTATGCGAATCGCATCCCCGTCGGCAATGTCAGTGCAGCGCTCCCGGTCAGCGGGTCCGACCGGGGCGCTGCAGAGAGGAGAACGCCGCGAGCGCTCCGGGGAGGAGAAGGGACCCGGAGCGCTCGGCGTAACAGTACCCCCCCCCCCCCTTAGGTCTCCCCCTCTTTTTATCCGCTTGTCCCTTCATACAAGACAAGGCCATTGGGAGCGATTCTTGAGTTTCCTTCCGGATGACAGAGAAGTCCTGGGTAACTTCAACAATGGCAGGCAATCCAGAAGAAGTGGGAATGGGGAGGGGGGGCAGAGGGTGAAGCTTGCCACGGGGCAGAGTGTTACCAGGAAGGGGGCTATGAGGAGGCAAAATCCCAGCTTGCTTTTTGCTGAAAATATCCTGGTAAGCCTTGGAAGGAGCCGGTATAGGTGGCACCTCAGGAGTTAGACAAGTGGGAGCAGATGTGAGGCATCGTTTGTGACAAGATGAACCCCAATTCTTGATCTCCCCGGTGGTCCAGTCAAGGGTAGGAGAATAACGTTGGAGCCATGGCAGACCGAGAAGGACTTCAGAGGTGCAGTTGGGCAGAACAAAAAATTAAATTTTTTCGTGATGCAGTCCAATGCTCATAAGCAGGGGTTCTGTGCGGTAACGCACAGTGCAGTCCAATTTTACTCCGTTGACAGAAGAAATGTACAGCAGCTTGACGAGACAGGTCACTGGGATGTTGAACCTATTAACAAAAGAGGCCAAAATAAAATTTCCTGCAGAACCAGAGTCCAAGAAGGCCACAGCTGAGAAGGAGGAGTAGGCAGAAGGAGAAATCTGCACGGGCACAGTGAGACTTGGAGAAGCAGACTTCACACCAAGAGACGCCACACCCACGTGAGCTGGGTGCGTGCGTTCGTTTCCCAAACGCGGAGGACGAATAGGGCAATCCACTAGGAAATGTTCGGTACTAGCGCAGTACAGACATAAATTTTTATCTCTGCGGCGAGTCCTCTCTTCATGGGTCAGGCGAGACCAATCCACTTGCATAGCCTCCTCGGCGGGAGGCACAGGGGTAGATTGCAAAGGATACCGTGAGAGAGGTGCCCAGGGATCAAGGTCTTTTTCCTGGCGGAGCTCCTGGTGTCTTTCAGAAAAACGCATGTCAATGCAATGCGGGTGGCCAAATGGATAAGTTCATGCAGGTTGGCAGGAATTTCTTGTGCGGCCAGCACATCCTTGATGTTACTGGATAGGCCTTTTTTGAAGGTCGCGCAGAGGGCCTCATTGTTCCAAGATAATTCAGAGGCGAGGGTACGAAATTGGATGGCATATTCGCCCACAGAAGAATCTCCTTGGACAAGGTTCAACAAGGCAGTTTCGGCAGAAGAGGCTCGGGCTTGTTCCTCGAAGACACTACGAACCTCAGCGAAGAAGGACTAAACAGTGGCAGTGACAGGATCGTTGCGGTCCCAGAGCGGTGTGGCCCATGACAAGGCCTTCCCAGACAGGAGACTAACCACGAAAGCCACCTTTGACCGTTCTGTGGGAAATTGGTCCGACAACATCTCCAAATGTAGGGAACATTTGGACAGGAAACCACGGCAGAGTCTCCATCATATTTGTCCGGCAGGGACAAGCGGAAGTTAGGAGCGGCCACTCGCTGCAGAGGAGGTGCAGGAGCTGGCGGAGGAGATGGTTGCTGCTGTAGCTGTGGCAGAAGTTGCTGTAGCATGGTGGTCAACTGCGACAGCTGCTGTCCTTGTTGGGCGATCTGTTGGGATTGCTGGGCGACCGCCGTGGATAGGTCAGCGAGACTTGGCAGCGGCACCTCAGCGGGATCCATGGCCGGATCTACTGTTAGGATTCGGCAGGCTTGATGTGGATCCTCATCAGCGAGGGATTGGCGTGGACCATACCGGTGGGCCGGGTCTAAGCTGCTACTGGTATTCACCAGAGCCCGCCGCAAAGCGGGATGGTCTTGCTGTGGCGGTAGCAACCAGGTCGTATCCACCGGTAATGGCTCAACCTCGCTGACTGCTGAGAAGGCGTGGGACAGAAGGACTAGACAGAGGCGAGGTCAGATGTAGCAGAAGGTCAGGGCAGGCGGCAAGGTTCGTAGTCAATGGTAACGGCAGAAGGTCTGGAAACACAGGTATGGCAATCACAGGAAACGCTTTCACTAGGCACAAGGGCAACAAGATCCATCAATGCAGGGAAGGGGAAGTGAGGTTATAAAGGCGTGGGCCAGGTGGAAGCTAATTACACTGATTGGGCCAGGCACCAATTAGAGGTGCACAGGCTCTTGAAATCTTATAGAGCTGGCGCGCGCGCCCTAAAGAGCAGAGCCGCGCGCACCAGGACGTGACAGCCGGGGACCGGGACAGGTAATTGGATTGGGATGCGATCTGCGAGCGGGAACGTCCCGCTATGCGAATCGCATCCCCGTCGGCAATGTCAGTGCAGCGCTCCCGGTCAGTGGGTCCGACCGGGGCGCTGCAGAGAGGAGAATGCCGCGAGCGCTCCGGGGAGGAGCAGGGACCCGGAGCGCTCGGCGTAACAACGCGCGTGCGCGAGCACTCGCCGTGCTGTGTGCGAACTCTATCCCCCCAAAAGAATAGAATGACAACACGGGGGATCCCAACAAAACAGGTTGTATGCCTTTCACTACAGATATCTGCAGTCTCCCCCCCTCTGATCCTCATTAGCTCTAATGCGGAGGATGGCATCAGCGGGGCATAGTACATGCCTCGGATGTCAGCGCTGTTTGACAGATGTAGCTGTGGAGATGTCACTGCTGACAAGCGGGATCCGCTGCAATTTTTTAAAGAAATTCTTTTCCTTTTTATATCTCACCATATAATTTAGACAGATTTCCTGGTCTACTAATGTTTAAGTATTTATTTCTTTATATATGTTCTGCAATTAGCTGGATGTTTTATAATGTTATCAAATGTCACCCCCGGGTGCTGGTCTGCGCATATTACAGCACCTAGGGGCTATATAGGATACGTCTGCATCACACTGTTTTAAAAAGCCTGCTGTACATTGAGAAAGGGTCACAGATCCGAAACGCATTTGTTTTAAGGTTCATTTGAATAAAAGACATTATCATACCTACGCGGTTTGGTGCCAGTTATTTTCCTGTTCCATGTCGTGGAACACATATCTGGATCATACAGAGCAATGACATTCCATAGAACTCCATTGATCTGTGTGCTCTGCGCTGGATTGTTAAAGCCTGGTTCAGCCAGGCTCTATCAATCTTAGAGCCACAGCAGATGGGGAAGCAGAGGTAAAACTCCCTTAAAATGCCACTGACAATCTAAAGGGTTAATAGCTGACTGCGGCGATCTCCGCATGTCGGCTATTAACAGCAGCCCCCAGCTACAGGAATCAGCTGGGGGCAGGCCGATCTGGTGCGGGCTCGAGTCTGGAGCCTGCGCCATGCACCGGTTGCTGTCTCAGGACGAGACAGTTGTCCTTAAACTGCAACCGGTTAAAGGAAAACTGTGAGCCCGCTAAACCTTATACACTGGGTTATAATGTGGGTGAACAGAAGTTCAAGGAGGGGTCACTTACTTAAATATGTCCAGTAGGTCTTGAGATATGTCCCCCAGAAGATCCACTGCTGAATTCAGTAAATCATAGTGGGGACGGGGCTTCACAGGGGGTGGGGATAAGTGACTCCACTTCACTAGGATTTGAAGTCACAGACAATGAATATGTAAATTGAGCAGATGAGGTCTCACCCCCTGCGAAGCCCCTCCCGCACTGCGTGATTCACTTAATTCAACAGTGGATCTTCTGGGGGACATATCTCAGGACCTACTGGACATATTTAACCTGTTAGGGACAGAGGGCGTATGGATACACCCTCGCATCCCGGTACTTAAGGATGGAGCATGTACCTGTGATCAGACCGGCATCCCATGGCAATGCCTAGGGGGGTCCTGAGACCCCCCATGTCGGTGATCGCTGCAAATCGCCGGTCAATGCAGACCAGTGATTTGCGGCGATCCGGGCCAATCGCCCAGAAAATAAGAATGATCGGAGCAGTCAGAGACAGCTCCGACCATCCTAAAGCATAGGAGCGAGGTGGCAGTGTTGCCACCTCCTCCTATCCCCTGCCATTGGTCGGTCAGTACAACCACCAATGGCAGTTGGGGGCGGGAGGGGTTAGAGTTAATTTCCCCCGCTCTGCCCACCGAAGTCCAGGCAGAGCGGGGGGGGGGGGCGGGACGCGAGCAGCGAGGGGGGGAGCATGGCCGGCTTACCCAGACCGGCGGCGGCATCCTGGAGCAGCGGGAGTTGTAGTTTTACAACGATCTGGAGGTCAACCGTTTGGAGACCACTGTGTAGTGGTCTCTAAACTGTGGTCCTTCAGATGTTGCAAAACTACAACTTTCAGCATTCACTGACTGTCTGGGCACGCTGGGAGTTGTAGTTTTGCAACATCTGAAGTGGCACAGTTTGGAGACCACTATACGGTGGTCTCCAAACTGTAGCCCTCCATATGTTGCAAAACTACATTTCCCAGCATGCCCAGACAGTCAGGGATGCTGGGTGTTTAGTTCTGCAATATTTGGCCCTTCATATGTTGCAGAACTACAACTCTCAGCATGCCTGGACAGTCTGGGCATGCTTGGAGTTGTAGTTTTGCAACATCTGGAGGGCTACAGTTTGGAGACCACTACTTAGCAGTCTCCAAACTGTACTTCCCCAGTTGTTGCATAACTACAACTCCTAGCATGCCCAGAAAGTCCAGGCATGCTGGGAGTTGTAGTTCTGCAACATCTGAAGGGACAGATATTGCAGAACTACACACCCAGCATCCCTGACTGTCTGGGCATGCTGGGAATTGTAGTTTAGCAACAGCTGTAGACACATTGGTTGGGAAACACTGAGCTAGAGTCTGTTTCCTAACTCAGTGATTTCAACCCGTGTGCCTCCAGCTGTTGCAATACTACAACTCCCAGAATGCACTGACAGACCGTACATGCTAGGAGTTGTAGTTTTGCAACAGCTGAAGGTATACGGGTTGAAATCACTGAGCTAGAGTCTGTTTCTTAACTCAGTGGTTCCCCGCCAGTGTGCCTACAACTGTTGCAAAACTACAATTCCCAGCATGTACGGTCTGTCAGTTCATTCTGGGAGTTGTAGTTTTGCCACAGCTGAAGGCTTGGGGCGCCCCCCCTCCCATGTGAATATACAGGGTACATTCACACGGGCGGGTTTACAGTGGGTTTCCTTCTACAAGTTTGAGCTGCGGCAAATTTTCCGCCGCAGCTCAAAGTCCAGCGGAAAACTCACTGTGAACCCCCGCCTGTGTGAATGTACCCAAAAACACTACACTACACTAACAAATAATAAAAAGTAAAACATTACATATACATATACACCCCCTTACATGTCCCAAATAAAAATTTAAAACGTCTCATATGTCAGTGTTTCCTAAACGATGCCTCCAGCTGTTGCAAAACAACAAACCCAGTATTGCTGGACAGCCATAGACTTGCAACAGCTGTTGCACCCTGGGAAACACTGCAGTAGGGTTTTGGTGGAGACAAGCCCCATCCTTGTATCCGGGTCTGCCCCTATTGCAAAGTCATAATTTAGGCCTCAAATGCGCATGGCGCGCTCTCATTTCGGAGACCTGTCGTATTTCAAAGCAACAGTTTAGGGCCACATATGGGGTATTTCCGTACTCAGGAGAAATTGTGTTACAAATTTGGGGGGGATTTTTCTCCTTTCCCCTTATGAAAAGAAAAAGTTAGGGGTTACACCAGCATGTGAGTGTAAAATATAAAACAATTTAGACTAACATGCTGGTGTTGTCCCATACTTTTTATTTTCACAAGAGGTAAAAGGAGAAAAAGAGCCCCAACATTTGTAATGCAATTTCTCCCAAGTATGAAACAACAAGGCTCAGGAGTGAGAGCGCACCATGTACATTTGAGGTCTAAATTCATGAGTTGCACAGGGGTGGCTGCTGGTTATAGCGGTTCTGACATAAACACAGAAGAAAAAATACCCACATGTGACCCCATTTTGGAAACTAAACCCCTCACGGAATGTAAAAAGGGGTATAGTGAGCCTTAACACCCCACAGGTGTTTAACAAATTTCCGTTAAAGTTGGACGTGAAAATTAAAAAAAATAATAATAATTTCCCCTGAAATGCTGGTGTTACCCCAAATGTTTCATTTTCACAAGGGGTAATAGGAAAATTTCTAACCCCTTTTCTAACCCCATTTCTTCTGAGTCCATATGTGGATGTAAAGTGCTCTACTGGTGAACTACAAGGCTCAGAAGAGAAGGAGCTCCATTGGGCTTTTAGAGAGAGAATTAGGCTGGAATTGAAGGCCATGTGCATTTATAAAGCCTTCATGGTGCCAGAACAGTGGACCTCCCCCCCACATGTGACCCCATTTTGGAAACTACACCCCTCATGTTATGTAATAAAGTGTGCAGTGAGCATTTACACCTCACAGGTGTCTGACAGATTTTTGGAACAGTGGTCTGTGAAAATGAAAAATAAAATTTTTCATTTGCACAGTCCACTATTCCAAAGATCTGTTAAATGCCAGTGGGGTGTAAATGCTCACTGCACCCCTTATTGCATTCCGTGAGGGGTGTAGTTTCCAAAATGGGGTCACATGTGGGTGGGGGGGTCCACTGTTCTGGCACCATGGGGGCTTTGTAAACACACATGGCCTTCAATTCCAGCCTAATTCTCTCTCTAAAAGCCCAATGGCGCTTATTCTCTTCTGAGCCTTGTAGTTCACCCGCAGAGCACTTTACATCCACATATGGGGTATTTCCATACTCAGAAGAAATGGAGTTACACATTTTTGGGGGCTTTTTCTCCTATTACCCCTTGTGAAAATGAAAAATTGGGGGTAACACCAGCATTTTATTGATTTTTTAGAATTTTTTTATTTTTACGTCCCATTTTAACAAAAGTTTGTCAATCACCTGTGGAGTGTTAATTCTCACTTTACCCCTTGTTACCTTCCTTGAGGGGTTTGGTTTCCAAAATAGTATGCCATGTGTTTCTGTACTGTTCTGTACTGTACTGTTTTTACTGTTCTGGCATAATGGGGGCTTCCTAAATGCGACATGCCCCCAAAAACCATTTCAGCTAAATTCAGTCTCCAAAAGCCAAATGTCGCCCCTTCCCTTCTGAGCCCTCTAGGGCACCCACAGAGCACTTTACATCCAGATATGAGGTATTTCCTTACTCGAGAGAAATGTGGTTACAAATTTTGGGGGGCATTTTCTCCTATTACTCCTTGTGAAAATATAAAGTTTGGGGTAACACCAGCATTTTAGTGTTAAAAATCTAATTTTCACATCCAACTTTAACGAAAGTTCGTCAATCACCTGTGGGGTATAATGTAAATTTACACCTTGCTCCATTCCTTGAGGGGTGTAGTTTCCAAAATAGTATGCCATGTTTTTTTTTTTTTTTGCTGTTCTGGCTTTATGGGGGCTTCCTATATGCAACATACCCCCGAAAAAACTATTTCAGCAAAATTCGCTCTTCAAAATCCCATTGCCGCTCCTTCCCTTCTGAGCCCTCTAGTGCACCCACAGAGCACTTTACATCCACACATGAGGTATTTCCTTACTCGAAAATAAAATAATTACAAGTTTTGGGGGGCCTTTTTAAATTTTACCCCTTGTAAAAATGAAAACAATGGGGCTACAATAACATGTTAGTGTAAAAAAATAGAGATTTTGAGTTTTCACCTCCATTTTGCTGCTATTCTTGTGAAGCACCTAAAGGGCTAACAAACTTTTTGAATGTCATTTTGAATACTTTGAGGGGTGCAGTTTTCATACTGGGGTCCATCATAGGGGATTTGCAACATAAAGACCCTCAAATACACTTCTAAACTTAACTGGTCCCTGAAAAATTCTGATTTAGAAATTTTCGTGAAAAATTGGAAAATTGCTGCTATACTTTGAAGCCCTCTCATGTCTTCAAAAAGTAAAAAAAATGTCAACTTTATGATGCAAACATAAAGTAGACATATTGTATATGTGAATCAATATGTAATTTATTTGACATGTCCCTTACAAGTAGAGAACTTCAAAGTTAGAAAAATATTAAACCCCCCCTTAAATATTCAACTATAGAGGATCTTCCCCTCTCCTTGGTCCTTGCCAATTCGCCTGATTTAGACCTATATAGTTGGTCTGATAGAGGAATCACCCACTTCAGACATATTATGAAACACTCTGAGATCATGTCTTTCGAAGAGATTCATTCAAGTTATCATATTAATAATAGAGAATTTCACAAATACCTAATTATTAAACACTTTATGAATACAATTAAGCTTTCTCAGCTTAAATTGGATCATAGTACTTTACATTATTTTTCATCCCCTGTAAAAGGCATAAAACCTTTATATAGCTTGTATACTAAAGATGATACATTTTACAAAAGCTACCCATTCTGGTTATGGGTAGTGTTGAGCGGCATAGGCCATATTCGAATTCGCGAATATTCGCGAATATATGGACGAATATTCGTCATATATTCGCGAATATTCGCATATTCGTTATATTCTCGTTATATTTTCGCATATACGAATATTCGCGTATGCGAAAATTAACATATGTGAATATTAGCACATACAAAGTTAGCATACGCGCAAATTCGCATATGCAAAAATTAGCATATGCTAATTTACGCATATGCGAATTTTCGCACGCCAGTCTTACACAGTAGTATTACAGCCTTCTTTACACCACACAAGCTGGAAGCAGAGAGGGATGATCACTGTGATGTGTACTGTGAAGAAAAAAAAACAAAAAAAAAAACGAATATTCGTAATTACGAATATATAGCGCTATATTCGCGAAATTCGCGAATTCGCGAATATGCGATATTCGCGAATAATATTCGAATTGCGAATATTCGTGAGCAACACTAGTTATGGGAAGGTGACTTAGGATTAGACATAGAAACAGAAGACTGGCAATACAGCTTTAAATATATACATAAATCCTTTCAATGCTCTTCTCATATAGAATCCGCGTACAAAACCATCCTCAGATGGTACTTTACTCCTGAAAAGATTGCGAAAGCTTATCCTGGTTCTTCAAAATTTTGTTGGAGGGGTTGCGGTCAAAAAGGTACTCTCCTTCACATACTATGGAACTGCCCAATCATCCAAATGTTCTTATTAGAATGCAAACATCTCTTGACGTCTATATTTAACTGTTCCATTCCGTGGAATCCCCAACTAGCCCTTCTTTATATAGGTTTACAAACTATACAAACCCTCCACTAAGAGAATTATTTTGTATTATCACGATAATTGCTAAAAACACGTTACTGAGTAACTGGAAAACTCCATTGGTCCCTTGTTTTGATATCATCCTGAATAAAATAAATACTACATATTCATTTGAAAAGGTTATAGCTAGGGGTTCTGGAAAGTTGGACAAATTTAACATCAGATGGTCTTCATGGTCTCTGTCCTCTCATTGTAGAGATATTTACATTAAAAGGGATTTTTCCACTGACATGATATTTACAAAACAACATTATGCTACATGGGGCACATTGACATCCATTATTAGAGTTAAACCTTTTCTTGGCATTTGCACTTTTCTACAACGTTTCATTATATATCAGATATATAAGGATAAAAAAAAAAAATATATATATATATATATATATATATATATATATATCATTATTGGTATGCACGCATTCTACTACGTAAGTTATATCGGAGATGTTATATTTCCTTTATTTCTATTTATTTTACTTTAGTCTTTTATTTCTGTTTTCCTTTTGGTTTGGTTAAACAACTGCCTATCTTATATGTAAGATTGAATTGACAATCAAGTCTTCCTATATGCAGTAAACAACTGTTCGCTGTTATTGTTGTTGTAAAATAATAAGTTGACAGCTGCGCCTGTCCTTTATCCATGTTTGTTTTTCTATTTTGGTAAAATTCAATAAAAAAAACTATTGAAAGAAAAATACAAAATATTTCCTGAAATTATGGAATTTTTCACCAAGAAATAATGCAAGTATAGATGGAAATTTTCCACTAACATAAAGTAAAATATGTCACGAAAAAACAATCTTGGAATCAAATTTATAAGTAAAAGCATCCCAGAGTTATTAATGCATAAAGTGATAAAGGTCAGATTTGAAAAAGCTCCTGTCCTTTGGGTTATAATGGGCTCCGTCCCCAAGGGGTTAAGTAAGTAACCCCTACTTGGACTCCTATTCACCCACACTATAAGCCTGTGTATAAGGTTTAATGTGGGTGAATGGGCTTATAGTTTTCCTTTAACCCCTTAAGGACACAGCCCATTTTGACCTTAAAGGGGTACTCCACCCCTAGACATCTTATCCCCTTTCCAAAGGATAGGGGATAAGATGTCAGATCGCCAGGGCCCCGAGTTCGCTCAATGCGTAATGACGGGCAATACAGGGGACGGAGCAGCGTGACGTCATGGCTCCGCAACTCGTGACATCACGGCCTGCCCCCTTAATGCAAGTCTATGGTGGGGGCGTGACGACCACCACGCCCCCTCTTATAGACTTGTATTGAGGGGGCGGGCCGTGATGTCACGAGGGACGGAGCCGTGACTTAACAATCCTCCGGCACCTGTTTTGCCCGTCATTATGTGCAGAGCGAACTCGCTCTGTGCAGTAATGATAGTGCGGTGCCGCAGCGGAGATCCCGGGGGTCCCCAGCAGCGGGACCCCGGCGATCTGACATATTATGCCCTATCCTTTGGATAGGGTATAAGATGTCTAGGGGCAGAGTACCCCTTTAAGGATGCAGCCGTTTTTTTTGCAAAACTGACCACTGTCACTTTAAGCATTAATAACTTTTGAATGCTTTAATTTATTAATTTGATTCCAAGATTGTTTTTCGTGACACATTCTATTTTATGTTAGTGGTAAATTTTTAGCGATACTTGCATCATTTGGTGAAAAATTCCAAAATGTCATGAACATTTTTTAACTCTCTGCTTGTAAGGAAAATGGACATACCAAATAAATTATATATTGATTCACATACACAATATGCCTACTGTATGTTGGCATCATAAAGTTGAAATGTTTTACTGGGCCTCAAAGTTTAGCAGCAATTTTCCAGTTTTTCATGAAAATTTCAAAATCATAATTTTTCAGCGACCAGTTCAGTTTGAAGGGGATTTGAGAGATCTTTCTGTGAGAAATCCCCATAAATTACCCCATTATATAAACTGCACTCCTCAAAGTATTCAAAAATATATTCAGAAAGATTGTTAACACTTTAGGTGTTTAACAGGAATAGTGAGGGAGAAAATTCAAAATCTTCAAATTTTACACTAACATGTTCTTGTAGACCCATTTTTTGAAAGGGGTAAAAGGAGAAAAAGCCCCCCAGAAATTTGTAACCCAATTTCTCTCGAGTAAGGAAATACCTTTTTATGTTGATGTAAATTGCTCTGTGGGTGCACTAGAGGGGTCAGAAAGGAAGGAGCGACAATGGGATTATGGAGAGCAAATTTTGCTGAAATGGTTTTTTTTTTTGGGGGGGGGGGGGGGGGGGGGTATGTTGCATTTTGGAAGCCCCATGGAGCCAGAACAGCGGAGAAAAAAACCACATGGCATACTATTTTGGAAATTACACCCCTTAAGGAAACTAACAAGGGGTACAGTGAGCCTTAACACCCCACAGGTGTTTGACGACTTTTCGTTAAAGTTGGAGGTGTAAATGAAAAAAAAAAAATACCACTAAAATGCAGTTTTTTCCCCAAATTTACAATTTTTACAAGGGGTAATAGGAGAAAATGCCCCCCAAATTTGTAACCCCATGTATTCTGAGTATGGAAATACCCCATGTTAGGATGCTAAGCACTCTGCGGGCGAACTACAATGCTCAGATGAGAATGAGCCACATTTGGCTTTCTTTTAAAAAGCAAATTTTTTCGAAAATGGCTTTTGGGGGGCATGTCACATTTAGGAGGCCCCTATGGTGCCAGAACAGCAAAAAAAACACATGGCATACTAATTTGAAAACTACACCCCTCTAGGCACGTAACAAGGGGTACAGTGAGCCTTAATACAGCACAGATGTTTATCAAATTTTGAAAAATTTGATTTTCTTTCACAAAAATGCTGGTGTTACCCCCAAAGTTTTCATTTTTATAAGGAGTAATAGGAACCCCCCGCCCCCCCCCCCCCCCCCCCACAAATTTGTAACACTATTTCTTCTGAGTTTGGAAATACCCCATATATGGATGTAAACTGCTCTACGGGCGAACTAAAATACTCAGAAGAGAAGGAGCGCCATGGAGAGAGAATTTGGTTGGAATAGAAGTCGGGGGCCTTGTGCGTTTACAAAGCCCCCCCGTGGTGCCCGAACAGTTGACCCCCACAAGTGACCCCATTTTGGAAACTATACCCCTCACGGAATGTAACAAGGGGTGCAGTGAGCATTTATACCCCACTGGCGTTTGACACATTGCTGGAACAGTAGGCTTACAGTGAGGAATGCAATTGAGAAAAACATTTTTTTGAATCGATATCTTTTAACCTATTTGCTTTACTCCCCTGGAAAACATCTTTTATTCTATTTATTTATTTTTAAATTAACTCATGCCAGAAAGTTAAACAGATTTGTAAATTACTTTGATTTAAAAATCCTAATCCTTCCAGTACTTCAAATAACTTGGATTGTGCACAATTTACACACAACATTATTCTCAGAAAGGTGACACGTTTCCAATGGTAATAACATGCTTAAAGGGGTACTCCATTGGAAAACATTTTTTTTATTAACTTTATTAACTGGTGCCAGAAAGTTAAAAATATTTGTAAATTACTTCTATTTAAAAATCCTAACCTTTCCAGTACTTATCAGCTGCTGTATGTTCCACAGGAAGTTCTTTTCTTTTTCAATGTCCTTTCTGCCTGACCACAGTGCTCTCTGCTGACACCTCTGTCCATTTTAGGAACTGTCCAGAGCAGGAGAGGTTTGCTATGGGGATTTGCTTCTACCCTAGGAAGTTCCTAAAATGGACAGAGGTGTCAGCAGAGAGCACTGTGGTCAGACTGAAAAGAAATTCAAAAAGAAAAGAACTTCATGTGGAACATACAGCAGCTGACAAGTACTGGAAAGGTTAGGATTTTTAAATAGAAGTAATTTACAAATATGTTTAACTTTCTGGCACCAGTTAATAATGGTTTTCCAGTGGAGTACCCCTTTAAGCATGTTATTACCAGCTTTTGTTATTTATTGGCAATCCACCATATACATATAACTTTTTGTTGTTGACCTTTCTCAAACATTTGGAATGCTGCTGGATGTAAGGCAGAAAAAAAATGTTGTAGAGGCAGCGCAGGTGCAAGGGATAGTGTCCCACTGTTCTTTCCTTCTGGAATGCTTCCGGTTGGAATTGCACTGCTTCCATGCCATTTTAGTTTCTGTGCCATGCCATTTTATATTATACAGAGGGAAATCCTACTTGCACACGAACCCATACCAGGAGAGTCATGTGATGATCATACTTGAAATGTTCTTAGATATTTAACTTGATTTCCTTTTTTGAAGGATTGACAAGCCAAAAGCCTTATCCCTGCTATTGCATACAGCAGACATAAGCCATCCAGCTAAAAACTGGGACCTCCATCATCGGTGGACCATGTCCCTTCTAGAAGAATTCTTCAGACAGGTAAGAACTTTGATATCATATTTTCTACTGGAAAGCTGAGACATTTCTGCATTTAGTATATAGCAGACATATTTTTCAAGTTTTTTATTTGTATAAAATTGGTTAAGCCAAAGTTTTTCTTTTAGTATATATTCTTAGCCATTGTAAATTGAAGTACCTCCTTTAAAGGGGCATTCCAGGAATAAAAAAAACAGGCATTTTTTCTTTCAAAGACAGCGCCCTCCTTGTCTCCACTTTGGGTGTGGTGTTACAACTTGGCTCCTTTCACTTCAATGGAACTGAGCTGCAAAACCACATCCAAACTGGAGACAAACAGCAAGAGGTCTTTGAAAGAAAAAAAGCCTCTTTTCTGATTCCTGGAATTCCCCTTTAAGTACCTGATGTGTACTTTACATTCCCAATGCCTATACCATTAACAGCTTTAGGCACCATAGCACTGATCAGAGACCAAAAAGGTTTGTCTATAACCATATAATCCATTAAAGGGAACCTGTCACCCTGAAAATGCTATTTAATCTATCATGTTCTAAAGCAAAAAGAGCTGAGCACATTGACATATGTCTTTGTGGGAAAAGATTCCAAATAGTTTATAACTCTGACCTTTCCATGCTTAGGAGTCCAGTGTATGGCTTTATCATTGAGTGACACTAGCCACTGAATTCCAAAAAAAGGAAATATCAGAGATTTTATTTAATAAGTTATAATTCAGAATATTTTCCCACACAGATACATGTCAATCTGCTCAACTCTTCCTGCTCTGCAACATGATGCTGATATATTAGATAATATTTTCATGTTCTCTTTAAAAGCTGTGGTGAATATTAACCACAGCATCTATGGTGTTTTTCAAAGGGATGCCCCCCCCCCCCTCTACCAGCCCATTGGCTCCCTGCAACAGGATCGTTGGTGACCAATGCTTCAGTATCACTAGTAATCGCAGCTCACCACCACTACAGATCAGTCACCTGTGCATGGTCCCACCAGCAGGGTGTCTAGTTTGAGGCAGGATGCCTGAGGAAACAGGAATATCCAGCACTAGGTGGTACTGATAAAACTTTTGCTTTATTTAGATTTCATAGACTATAAAAAAAATGAATGAAAACACAGCACAATGAGAACACAGATACAATTGATGTGTTTCAGGGTCTTAGATAACCATTCTTTATTAAGTTGATGTAATGTCTGCATCTGCATTACATTTGAGCTCCTTAAAGGCAAGCTGTTCCACCCTATTTTTTACCAATAAGTTGTTGCACATTCACATATTACATAGTTAGCATTGTTGAAAAAGACAGATCACATTTACCAAGGCGGTGAAGGGAAGTGGTACTGTATGGGTGAATTAAACATTAAAGTTATTTTGTTCTAGAAATCTAAACCTATTTTGAAGCCCTCAACTAGTCCTGCTATGACCAGTTCCTGAGGCAGGCTGTTCCATAAAATCATAGTTTTTATGGTATAGACGGCTTGTTGCCTCCAGTGACTAAAATTTTTTTTCTTCGGGTGGAGGGGTGTTCCCTTTTCTTTTCAGGGGCTTTTACCTGGAAAAAAAATGTTCCCTATACTTTTTTGAATGGGCTATTTATATACTTAAAAAAGTGTGACATATCCCCCCTTAAATGTCTCTTCTTAAGACTAAATAAATGTAATATTTTTTATTTGTTCCTCATAGCTAAGATGTTCCATGTTCCATGTCAGCTCTTCCCTGCTCCTTTGTATATACAGAAGAAATTAACCCATTCAGTAGTTCTGACTTCTCTTGATCCCCAGTGACCACCTCCCCATTATTATTATTTAGGATCCTACATGCTCTGCCCATGTTTTTGCTGAATTTCCATATTTACAAAAATAGAATTTGGGTGACCTATTTTGGCCTTCTTTTTCTGCTTTTATTATACTTTTTACATACTGTATTTTATTAAGCTCTTTGGGGAAATTTATCAAAACCCGTCCAGAGGAAAAGTTGCTCAGTTGCCCATAGAAACCAATCAGATTGTTTCGTTCATTTTTAAAAAGGACTGTGCAAAATGAAAGAAGTGATATGATTGGTTGCTATGGACAGGTTTTAAAAAACCTCCCCCTTTGTATTTTTGTAGGCTACAGCTGACCCCTCGGATTTTTATTTTTAAATGCTATTGTTTGTCATCTATTGCTCTTTTAACATGAGTTGCCAGCCATGTAGGATTTTGTTTTCATCATTTTTACTTGTTCCCCATAGGGATACATTTAGTAGTATAGTTATTCAGTGTTGATTTGAAAATCTCCCATTTAAACTAAAGAGCAATATTTACTGCAGTACAGCTTCTGTGGTATATCTAGACTGTCAGACAATACTGTATTTTGTAACACAAATACTGTATTTTGTAACTCAATATTTCTGGCATATCCATTATGGCGAAACACCCTCACTATAATTTATGGGCATACAGAGGGTCACAGCACATACACACAGCAGTGACCTCAGGCACAAATTATTGAACCATGGGAGGTTTGAATATTCATGCCGAATACACGTCAACCTTTAGGGATAAATTTTAAGAGTACCTGTCACCAAATAAAACTTTTAATATAGTGTCCCTTTTGTAATCAGCAGACATTTTCCCATTCACTTGCTTTTAAAATTAACAACATAAATATGTTTAAAATGTAATAGAAAAAACAGCCACTAGGTGGCTCGGTTCTGTTCCCTGCCACAATTAATGCAGTGAGTTTGGTCTCCTCCCGGCCATGCAGGAAACCAAACTCAGGAAGTGTTTCTCTGCACTGAGCTTGATTGAGAGCTGCAAAGAGCCTCATTGAAAGCTGCAAAGAGCCTCACTGAAAGATGCAAAGAGCCTCACCCAAATTATGCATATAGCTTCACTGAGAGATGAACAGAGCTTGAGGTCTTCTATTCATCACAATGCTGCAACGATGTGAGTGCAGAAGTGGTCCCCCAACAGGCTTCAGTGATGTCATTCCTGCTGGGAAATGCCCACTTTCTCCTGCTGGGAGTCTGCACTATGTGAGCAAAATCAAAAAATGTTGCAGTATCTTGTAATACCTTTTTTATTGGACTAACAGAATTTTGATGAGACAAGCTTTCAGGATTCCTCCCTTTATCAAGTCAAAAGCAAATCTTGAAAAAAGGAGGAATCCCGAAACCTTGTCTCTACAAAACTCTGTTAGTCCAATAAAAACAAAAGTATTACAAGATACTGCCACATTTTTTGATTTTGCATCTACATCACTGGACTAATACGGCTACTCAAATTTACTGTGTTGTTACATGAAAAGATATAATAAAATATTTACAAAAATGTTAGGAGTGTAGTCACTTGCATAAGTTTATCTCTATAAAAGTATAATGCCACACCAGAGACCTACATTGTTGGAGGTAATGAATCATTGTATCTAATAAGTATGTTTCAAAATTGTTCCCATAATGAATAACAGCTAGACAATGTGAGTCTTCCAGTTCAGATTTTTTCATTATCCTACCTGTGATGTCAATACATGTGACAGATAAGAATGGCATTTTAGTCTATTAGCTACTGTTCAGGTTGCACACTATGAGTAAGGGTCTGTGAACCCAAAATGCGTCAGGTGTATCTGTGATCTCATTGTGAGTTTTATGGACCATGGAATCGAATTAAAGCTTTGCTTTCATCCATACCAGCTGGTGTTTGGAATTCCTGTTTCTTCAATGCTCACTATGGTAGCTTGGGGCCAAATAAACACCTTAAAAACTGCCATGAACAGATGCATATTAGGGCATGCTTGTATGCTTTGTGTGTTTGTGTATATTGTATTATTTGGAATTTTATTGTTTAGGGAAATGCAAAAGGTCCTTTGGGTTTAATTTTTTCTTGTACAGAAATCTAATAAATAAACCCAGAGTTGCTTGAATTTCCCAATGATATGGATGTATCTTACCAAGTCCCTTGGGTGTTTTGTAAGAAGGGTACACTACACTGGTACAGGCAGTGAAATTTGTCTTTCTGCAGTGAATGATGACATGTAAATAGTCAATCCATGCAGAAGAAAAACAAGGTGAAAATGAATGTGTAACCTTCAAGGTCAAGTGACTCAAATGACTTGCTCAAAGCAAAGCATCTCTTAGTATTAACTATGAATTGACTGAATTTACCATACCAAAGATGTCAATATACAAAAGATCATAGGATTCCCACTCTATAATTCAACTTGACTTATACAGTACTTTTTACAAACAAATCCTTTATGAAAGCAAAATGTAATTCCATATTTAATTAACACAATACACACCAATGTAAATAACTATTCATTGTTATAATGTCCTTACACATAGGTAGTTTTATGTACTTTTTAGCATTTTGTTGTATCACCTGATAATCAGGAAATAACACTAGAGATTGGCAAATTTTTGAAACATTTGATACGGCCGATTCGACAATAATTTTTTTTTAAATTAGTAATGTATTTTAATAATGTGTTTAATGAAGTGTGTGTGTGTGTGTGTGTTTGTGTGTTTCACTTTTTTTCTCTATTTGTTTAACTTTTTTAGGTAGTAATACTACTCCCATCATGGAACAGACTGTTCCATGATGGGAGTAGTAGTACCTGTGCTAATAGATCGCCCCGAGTGTCATTCCTGACACCCGCTGTGATCGTCTTGTATAATGTATAGATGCGGGCGGCTTTCTCGCATCTAGATAGGACGATCGCATCGGGTGTCAGGAGTGACACCCACTGTGATTTGTCCTCAACTGCAGGTACTACTGCTCCCAACATGGAACACACTCTGCTCCATGCTGGGAGCTGTAGTACCTGCATTAATAGACAGATTGCAGCGGGAAATATGAATAAGTGATTTGAATTCTATTTGAATCACGTCGAAGTTCGAATTCGGTCCAAATCAAATTTTTCATGAAATAAGGAACAGGAATTAGGAATTCAACTTTGTCCAATTCGATTTGCTCATCTCTAAATAACACCAATTTATGCATCTAGGTCTGGGTACAGCATAAAAATATTAAAACTATGGATAATCACCCCATGTAAATATATCTATTATGTACATCAATCCTCGAATAAGTAGGATTCGTATTAGAATGAACTAGTAGGTCCATTCCCCAGAGATTAGACCCCATATGCTGTAGTAATGAGAACTGCCTACAGTATACATCACTAGGTGTACTAGTCATACTATAGCTAGATCACCAGGTACTACAGACTTTATACAAAGGTGTATCACTAGGGAAGGACAACATATGTACAGTACAAACACAATAATGTACCTAAATAGAAATGCCTGACATAGCTGTATTCTACTATGAGAAAATGATGCCCGTGAGCTAGTGTTCCATTCCCAATTCTGTCACTGTGATGTGTTGGCAACCCTACTTGTCAATCACACATAGGGTTCACACATAGGGGGAGATATATCAAAATCTGTTCAGAGGAAATGTGGAGCAGTTGCCCATAGCAACCACTGTACTTTTCTTGTGAACAGGTTTTGATATATCTCCCTCATAGCGTTTGGTCAGTATCAGTATTTTGAACTCATTTTGGTTAGTATTTTTGGCAAAGCCATGAGAGGGTCCAACACACAGTAAAAGGTGCACAGCTTTTCATTATAGTTTTTTTGTGTCAGTTCCTTTACTGGTTTTAGTAAACATATTGACCAAAAAGAACTAACATGAGTTCCAGGTACTGACCAAAACCTGTGTGTAAACCCATCCCGGCTGATAAATAGGGGCTACAGAGACATTTCAGGACATCTGTATGAACAGCAGAAGTAATAAAGAATACAGCTCCTTTGCTGTTTACAAATAACTCTTCAGTTGTAGACTGGGCATTTCCTCAAGTGTCCTGCGATCTCAGAGGCAACCCTTATCATCTAGGTTTGGAAGACATCTCTTTGCAGGTACGGCCGGGTTGACATCAGCATTGAGCTTCATTCAGGGAGCTCCATTCGCTGAGTCAATTACTGTAAGATAACAGAAATTGAGTGGAGAAAACAATTCTGCAGGTTCTTTTTTCTCTTAGCCTGACATATGATAGTTTTTCACTTAGTCTAACATAGGATGACTCCTGAGGTTGCATGATAGGAGGACCTATGCTGACATAGCAGGACCCTTGCCCAGTGAAGAACTGTCTGGTGGACACTTCTAAAGTAAATAGCATATGATGACACTGGAATTCTTAAAGGGGTTCTTTTTTAATCAACTGGTGCCAGAAATGTAAACAGATTTGTAAATTACTTCTATTAAAATATCTTAATCCGTCCAGTACTTATTAGCTGCTGAATACTACATCATTTTTTTTTTCTTTTTGGAACACAGAGCTCTCTGCTGACATCATGGCCACAGTGCTCTCTGCTGACACCTCTGTCCATTTTAAGAACTGTGCAGAGTAGGGGAAAATCCCCATTCCTAAAATGGTCAGAGATGTCAGCAGAGAGCATTGTGGTCATGATGTCAGCAGAGAACACTGTGTTCCAAAAAGAAAACAATTTCCTCTGTAGAATTCAGCAGCTAATAAGCCGCTAATAAGTACTGGAAGGATTAAGATTTTTTAATAGAAGTAATCTGTTTAACTTTCTGGTACCAGTTGATAAAAAAAATAAAAGTTTTCCACCAGAGTACCTCTTTAAAGCTTCTTTTTCTAAAGTATTATTGCGTATTGGTGTTATATGCTGATATGTCCTTGAATGTCTCTCTAGTCCTTATGTATTGGTGAAGATTTGATTAAATTACAGCAGCTAACACACCGTGCTACATTATGGGTCATAAGAATGAGCTGACTGCACTAGGGGTCCCAGTATTTAGGGCAGGGCCTGTTTTAGGCTTATCGTGGCCCTGGGCAAAATCAAAAGTGGGGCCCCAAAAGTTGTAATAGTGCACTAACCAGATTTGCACATATGCACAATCTTAATACTAGATCTTCTCTACGATAACTGATTCATAATGGTCCCCACTGACTGTTCCAACTAGTCATAAAAATAATAGAACAAGGGTTCAATCACAGTTAGAGATGAGCGAATTTTTGAAAAATTTGATTCGGTCGATTCGCCGAATTTTCAGAAAAAATTTGGTTTCATCCAAGTTTATTTGAGGCGAATAGCTATTAAAAACTGCTATTTCTGGGCTACAAAGAGCCTCAGTAGGGGTGTAAAACATTTTGCCTTGCTGTAACACGCATAGGGAGTGTGTTGTGTTAGTGAAATAATACTGTTATTCAGTATGACATGCAGATAACAGGTGTTGCTAAGAGAATCACTGATGCAGAGCATCTGGATGTGGCGGCAGGGTCGAGAGACCATATGGCATGACAATTGAAGTGATTAACAAGATTTCTTAATTTAATTTTTATTTAATTTAAAAAAAAATCTAAATCTTTTTTGAGGACCTATTCTGGTGAGAATCGAGCCGGCGGCCTGCCACGAGGCGAGCTACCACCTGTTCCAGCCCCTGCCTCTCAGTGCCTCCCTGCCCAGTGGAGCACAGGCAAGGTTTTGTGAAATTGGTGTTTTTTATAGTCATCTGACAGGAGAGGAGGAGCAGGAGCAGCCTGACAAGACCATAGGGCCTCACAATTGAAAAGATTAAAGATATATTTTAAAATTTAAATTGAAGATTTTAAATAGATTAACATAAAAAGTTTTATTTAATGTGCCAGCAGCATGAGAAGACCACATGTCCACGGTGTGTCTGGGTTCTCTGTCTCATCTTCCTCATTACCCTGTAGCACCACAGGCTGCTCCTGCTCCTCCTCTCCTGTCAGATGACTATAAAACACCAATTATGCAAAACCTTGCCTGTGCTCCACTGTCCCCCTCCTCCTCTTCCAGTTCAGCCCCCTGGGTTCACGTGGCCTTGAGATGTAGGAACCACGTATCCAGTGCCCTGATCAGCCATCGTTTCCACCATCTGTTGTAGGAAATGAAGCAGTGGAATGACTTTCATCCTGTAATCCTGGCGACTGACTAATAATGTGGCTTCCTCATAGGGCCTGAGCAAACGGCAGTTGTCACGTATGAGCTGTCACTGGTTGACATTGAAGTTACATAGGGGAGTACCCCTATCAGCTTGGATCATCAAGAAATCGTTAATGGCTTTTCTCTGTTCGGATAGTCGGTCCAACATATGGAGGTGGAATTGCAACGTGTGGAAACTGTCAGGATTCGGCAGGCTGGAGGTGGATCCTCTGTGTCAGAGAGGGATTGGCGTGGACCGTGCCGGCGGACCAGTTCTAAGTTGCTACTGGTATTCACCAGAGCCCGCCGCAAAGCGGGATGGTCTTGCAGCGGCGGTAGCAACCAGGTCGTATCCACCGGCAACAGCTCAACCTCTCTGACTGCTGAGATAGGCGCGGTACAAGGGATTAGGCAAGAGCAAGGTCAGACGTAGCAGAAGGTCAGGGCAGGCAGCAAGGATCGTAGTCAGGGGCAACGGCAAGAGGTCTGGAACACTGGCTTGGGATACACAAGGAACGCTTTCACTGGCACAATGGCAACAAGATCCGGCCAGGAAGTGAAGGGGAAGTGAGGTAATATAGGGAAGTGCACAGGTGAACACACTAATTAAAACCAGGCGCCAATCAGTGGCGCACTGGCCCTTTAAATTGCAGAGAGCCGGCGCGCGCGGCCCCGCTCCCTAGGGACAGCACAGACGGGGAACGAGCCTGGTAAGCGGGCCGGGATGCGAACCGCGAGCGGGCGCGTCCCGCATCGCGAATCGCATCCCGGCTAGGGACATTATCGCAGCGCTCCCGGTCAGCGGGTCTGACCGGGGTGCTGCGAACAGGAGAACGCTGCGAGCGCTCCGGGGAGGAACGGGGACCCAGAGCGCTTGGCGTAACAGTACCCCCCCCTTGGGTCTCCCCCTTTTTTTTGAACCAGAAAATTTGTGAATAAGGTCCTTGTCGAGAATGTTACCCTCGGGTTCCCATGACCTCTCCTCAGGACCGCAATTCTCCCAATCTACAAGAATTTTTTTTTACCTCTGACCGTCTTAGACGCGAGAATTTCTTTAACCGAGAAGACATCTGAGGACCCGGAGTCAGGAGTAGGAGCAACAACCTTGGGAGAGAAGCGGTTAAGGTTAAGCGGTTTAAGGAGAGAGACATGAAAAGCATTGGGAATACGGAGAGAAGGGGGAAGACAGGATTGATTTGGCACTTGATTTTAAAGGGTCCAAGATAATGTGGTCCCAGTTTATAACTGTGGACACGGAAGCGGATATACTTGGCGGAGAGCCACACTTTGTCTCCAGGAACAAAGACAGGAGGAGTTCTTCTTTTTTTGTCGGCATGCTTCTTCATCCGGGATGAGGCCTGTATGAGGGATTTTTGAGTCTCTTTCCAGATGGTGGAGAAGTCCCGGGTAACCTCATCAACAGCGGGCAAACCAGAAGGCGTGGGAGTGGGGGGGGGAAGAGGGTGACGGCCGTACACCACAAAGAACGGGGATTTAGCGGAGGACTCAGAGACTTTGAAATTGTACGAGAATTCGGCCCAGGCTAGAAGATCGGCCCAATCATCCTGGCAGGAGGAAACAAAATGTCACAAATCTGTCACGAACCTGGTTAACTCTCTCCACTTGCCCATTGGATTGGGGATGATAGGAAGACGAGAAATTTAATTTGATTTTTAGCTGATTACAGAGGGCCCTCCAGAATTTCGACACAAATTGAACGCCTCTATCCGAGACGATATGCGTGGGAAGCCCGTGAAGGCGAAAAATGTGCACAAAAAATTGTTTCGCCAACTGTGGCGCAGAAGGAAGACCTGGAAGTGGACTTAAATGTGCCATCTTGGAGAAACGAGGATGAAGGAGACCGGCAGGCTTCTGACGAGGAATCTTGTCCCGGGCACAGACTGTACAAGCCCGAACAAAATCAGCAACATCTGCTTCCAGGGTAGGCCACCAATAAAATCGAGAGATGAGCTGGATAGACTTTTTGATGCCAGCATGGCCGGCGAGGTGTGAGGAGTGTCCCCACTTGAGGATCCTGAGGCGCTGGCGGGGAGGGACGAAGGTCTTTCCAGGAGGAGTTTGTCTGATGGAAGCTGGGGAAGCGGAGATCAGACACTCAGGAGGAATAATGTGTTGCAGGGAGGCTTCCATTTCAGAGGCATCCGAGGAACGATAGAGGGCGTCAGCCCTGATGTTCTTGTCAGCAGGGCGAAAATGAATCTCAAAGTTAAAACGGGCCAAAAACAACGACCACCTAGCCTGGCGTGGATTCAGCCGTTGGGCAGACTGAAGATAAGAGAGATTCTTGTGATCAGTGTATATAATAACTGGGTATTTGGACCCCTCCAGCAGGTGCCTCCATTCCTCGAGGGCTAGTTTTATGGCCAGCAGTTCTCGATCACCAATGGAGTAATTTTTCTCCGCCGGAGAGAAGGTCCTAGAAAAGAAACCACAAGTAACGTTATGTCCAGAAGAGTCTTTTTGTAGGAGTACAGCTCCGGCTCCCACCGAGGAGGCGTCTACCTCCAGTGAGAAGGGTTTAGAAGGATCAGGTCTGGAGAGTACGGGAGCAGAAGAAAAGGCAGTTTTGAGACGGTTGAACGCCTCGTCCGCTTGAGGAGGCCAGGACTTAGGGTTGGCGTTTTTCTTGGTTAAGGCCACAATTGGGGCCACAATGGTGGAAAAATTTGGAATAAATTGTCAGTAGTAATTGGCAAACTTCAAGAAACGTTGGATAGCTCGGAGTCCGGAGGGGCGTGGCCAATCTAACACGGCTGACAGTTTGTCTGGGTCCATTTGAAGTCCCTGGCCAGAGACTAAATATCCTAGGAAGGGAAGAGATTGGCATTAAAAGAGACATTTCTCCATCTTGGCATATAATTGATTGTCACGGAGTCTCTGAAGAACCAGGCGGACATGACGGCGGTGTTCTTCAAGGTTAGAAGAGAAAATCAAAATGTCGTCCAAGTAGACCAGAACACAGGTATATAATAAATCATGAAAAATTTCATTTACAAAGTCCTGGAAGACAGCAGGGGCGTTGCAGAGCCCAAAGGGCATAACCAGATATTCAAAGTGTCCGTCTCTGGTGTTAGATGCAGTCTTCCACTCGTCCCCTTCCCTGATGCGGATGAGATTATATGCACCTCTTAAATCCAATTTGGTGAAGACGTTGGCGCCACGTAGGCGGTCAAAGAGTTCCGAGATAAGAGGCAGGGGATAGCGTTTTTTTATAGTGATTTTATTAAGACCGCAGAAATCAATGCATGGTCGTAAGGAACCATCTTTTTGGAGACAAAGAAGAACCCTGCTCCGGCAGGGGAGGAAGACTTGCGGATAAATCCCCTTTTTAAATTTTCCTGGATGTACTCCGTCATGGCTTGTGTTTCAGGAGCTGACAGAGGATAGATTCTGCCCCGGGGTGGAGTAGTACCAGGAAGGAGATCAATAGGACAGTCATAAGGCCTGTGAGGAGGCAAAGTCTTTGCTTGTTTTTTGCAAAAAACATCGGCATAGTCCAGATAGGCCTTGGGGAGACCTGGTATCGGAGGAGCCATAGGGTTTTGACTGGCAGGACTGGGAGCAGACGTAAGGCATTTTTTGTAGCAAGAAGTACCCCAGTTCTTGATTTCCCCGGTGGTCCAGTCAAGGGTAGGGGAATGGCGTTGAAGCCAAGGCAGTCCGAGAAGAATTTCAGAGGTGCAGTTAGAGAGGACCAGAAATTCTATTTTTTCGTGATGGGGTCCAATGCACATTAACAGGGCTTCTGTGCGGTAACGCACAGTACAGTCCAATCTTTCACCATTAACTGAGGCGATGTAGAGAGGTCTGGCGAGACTGGTCACTGAGATGTTGAACCTGTTAACGAAAGAGGCCAAAATAAAATTTCCTGCAGATCCAGAATCCAAGAAGGCCACAGCTGAGAAGGAGGAGTTAGAAGAAGAAATCCGCACAGGCACAGTAAGACGTGGAGAAACAGAGTTCCCACCTAGAGCTGTCTCACCTTTGTGCGGAATCGGAGTGCGTCTTTCCTGACGTGGAGGACGGATAGGACAATCCTTCAAGAAAAGTTCTGTACTGGCACAGTACAGGCATAGGTTCTCATTGCGGCGGTGTGTCCTCTCTTGTGGTGTCAAGCGAGACCGTTCTACTTGCATAGCCTCCACCACGGAAGGCACAGGAACAAATTGCAGCGGACCAGAGAAGAGAGGAGACGGGGAGAGAAACCGCTAGTGCGAACAAAGTCCATATCCTGACGGAGCTCCTGGCGTCTTTCGGAAAAACACATGTCAATGCGGGTGGCCAAATGAATAAGTTCATGCAGGTTGGCAGGGATTTCTCGTGCGGCCAGCACATCTTTGATGTTACTGGATAGGCCTTTTTTGAAGGTCGCGCAGAGGGCCTCGTTATTCCAAGATAATTCGGAGGCGAGAGTACGAAATTGGATGGCGTACTCGCCCACTGAAGAATTACCCTGGACCAGGTTCAGCAGGGCAGTTTCGGCAGAAGATGCTCGGGCTGGTTCCTCGAAGACACTTCGAATCTTCTTGAAGAAAGAGTGTACGGAGGCAGTGACAGGATCATTGCGGTCCCAGAGCGGTGTGGCCCATGACAGGGCCTTCCCAGACAGGAGACTAATCACGAAAGCCACCTTTGACCGTCCAGTTGGAAATTGGTCCGACATCATCTCCAAATGCAGGGAACATTGCAAGAGAAAACCACGGCAAAGTCTAGAGTCCCCATCAAACTTGTCCGGCAACGATAAACGGAGGCTGGATGCGGCCACTCGGTGCAGGAGCTGGCGGAGGAGATGGTTGCTGAAGCTGTGGTAGAAGCTGCTGTAGCATAACAGTCAGTTGAGACAGCTGATGGCCTTGTTGCGCTATCTGTTGCGACTGCTGTTGCGACCATGGTAAGGTCAGCGACAACTGGCAGCGGGACCTCAGCGGGATCCATGGCCGGATCTACTGTCAGGATTCGGCAGGCTGGAGGTGGATCCTCTGTGTCAGAGAGGGATTGGCGTGGACCATGCCGGCGGACCGGTTCTAAGTTGCTACTGGTATTCACCAGAGCCCGCCGCAAAGCGGGATGGTCTTGCAGCGGCGGTAGCAACCAGGTCGTATCCACCGGCAACGGCTCAACCTCTCTGACTGCTGAGATAGGCACGGTACAAGGGATTAGGCAAGAGCAAGGTCGGACGTAGCAGAAGGTCAGGGCAGGCAGCAAGGATCGTAGTCAGGGGCAACGGCAAGAGGTCTGGAACACTGGCTTGGGATACACAAGGAACGCTTTCACTGGCACAATGGCAACAAGATCCGACCAGGAAGTGAAGGGAAAGTGAGGTAATATAGGGAAGTGCACAGGTGAACACACTAATTAAAACCAGGCGCCAATCAGTGGCGCACTGGCCCTTTAAATTGCAGAGAGCCGGCGCGCGCATGCCCTAGGGAGCGGGGCCGCGCACGCCAGGACAGCACAGACGGGGAACGAGTCTGGTAAGCGGGCCGAGATGCGAACCGCGAGCGGGCACGTCCCGCATCGCGAATCGCATCCCGGCTAGGGTCATTATCGCAGCGCTCCCGGTCAGCGGGTCTGACCGGGGCGCTGCAAACAGGAGAACGCTGCGAGCGCTCCGGGGAGGAGCAGGGACCCGGAGCGCTCGGCGTAACAGAAACGTTGCATATCAGACTATGTTGTGGGATGCCGTTCTGACGCTGCAGCAAACCATGTGAAGAACAGTGTGCCACCGTCGTGCCCTGCACACATGATATGCTGTAGGGGCACTGAGACTTGTCCGTGCAGTGGAGGCTAAGGACACGGTGGAGGATGAGGAGGCGGAGTAGCACACTGTCGCAGGCCCAACGGCCTGAGAGCATGGAGGTGGAAGCAGCATGACCTGTCCAAGTTGCTGTTGTGGCTGTGCAGGAACCACATTCACCCAGTGGGCCGTAAAGGACATGTATTATCCCTGCCTGTAGTTACAGCCCCACACGCCGGCGCTGCCGTGCACTTTGGTACACACCGACATGCTCGAGGACTGGCCCACCTTCTGTTTCACATAATTGTCAGGGCTGGTACTGCCTTTTTTTGCAAAGAAATGATGGTTTGGAACTCTCCACCTTGGCTCAGCACAAGCCATCAGTTCTCTGAAAGGTGCAGAGTCTATCATTTGAAAAGGGAGGGACTGAAGCACCAGTAACTTGGACAGGAGCACATTCAGCTTCTGCACTGTTGGTTGAGTGGGCGTATACTGCTGTGTCTGGGGCATGACAATGGATTGCTAACGGAATGACTGACTCAACGTAGGAGGAGCAGGAGCATCTGGACCGACAGAAGATGGGTATGACAGACAGCTCCCTTTGGCTGAGGTGGTGGAGCCTTGGCTGACAGAAACAGAGAGCGACGTGCCACTGGGTGATGCAGCAGGCTGGACCACCTCATTGGAGCCATGGTTCTCCCAGGCCACTTTATGGTGATGCTGCATATGTTGATGCTGGGCCATGGTGCCAACATTGGGACCCTGGACACGCTACACCTTCTGCCGACACATCTAACATGTGTCCTTGTTAACCTCCTCCGGATGCTTGATGAAAAACTGCCACACCACCTAGTAGCTGATTTTCCCCCAACAGTCCACACTGACTGACTGCTACTGCCTATGACTCCAGGAACCCGTGCTCCACTACCTCCTGGGAAGGTAGGCTGCCGCGAAGCAGGTGGTCTATCCCAGGCATGTTTGTCTCCAGACTTCCTACTTCTGCCACCATGCTGACTCCCAACCATGCTACCACCTTGCTGGCTCAGCTTCACGGGCAACCTGCAACCGTCTTCTCCTGATGATGATGAAGCCCCTTCTGCACCCGGCTCCCAAGTGCGATCGGGGGAAGCGGCGGATGTCTCCTCCAATTCTTGCCTGGGCAGTAGCTGCTGAGTGTCCTCTAGTAGATCGTCCTCACTAAATAGTGAAGCTGCACAGCATACAATACTTCTGTTGGGTAGGGAGCAGCATAGGACAGAGGCAATTGGAGGACAGGGACTGCTCCAGAGCCATGTCAACTGAGGGTTGTGTTTGAGGAACCCACCGACCGTTGACTGGGGGTGTCAGATGTCACTTGTGATGAAGTGAATGACCGAGTTAACCAATCTATGATTGCAGATGGGTTGCCGGTCGAGACACAACTGCTAGCTGATACCGGGAGCTCAGGCCTCTCTCTGCGACTCCTACTGCCACTTGCCCTTAGTCTGCTGCGATCTCCACTTGATGAATTTAGGCCTCTGCCACTCCTCTGTGCACGTCCTGGCATTTTTCTGCCAGACATACCTATACACCAGCTGAGTGTGTATATTATACACTTATGAGAGGAGGACAATACGCTCCACTACGCTTAAAACTGTATTTGGCTACATAAGCAGATGTGTTGTTTTGGCTGACTTTTCAGAGTAACGAGGCCCTTATGACTTTAAAAGGAACAAAATCGTACACCAAGTAGGTGTACGTACAGTGTACACTTATGAAGGGAGGACAATACGCTCCACTACACTTAAAACTGTATTAGACTACAGAAACAAGTGTGTAGCTTTGGCTGGCCTTTCCCATTAACTAGGCCCAAATTAGTTTAACAGGAAAAATATAAAGGACACCACGTAGGTGTATGTACAATTTACACTTATGAGAGGTGGACAATACGCTCAGCTTAAAACTGTATTAGGCTACAAAAGCAAGTTTGTTGCTTTGGCTGGCCTTTCACAGTAACTTACCCCAAATTAGTCTGACAGGAAAAAAAAAAAGTACACCACCTATGTGCGCACAGGTTACACTTATGAGGACAATACGCTTTGCTAAGCAACCTGTATTAGGCACCAAAATCAGGTGACTATGGCTTTTAGTGCTCAGTGCCCTAACTTGCCCCTATTTGCTTTAGAGTTGTAGTACACACTAGTGCTGCAGCACAGAGTTGCTGTGTAGTACAGCCCAGTACAGTACAGTGCACTAATAGCAATTGACTATGGCTAATAGCTCACCCGGACTGGCCTCTATCAGCTTTAGAGTTGTTGTACACCCCACTGCAGCAGTATAGAGTCACTGTGTAGTACACCCAAAAGTGTACTTTCTCTCTCTCTCTCTCTCTCTCCCTTCCCTGTCAGTGCTTTTCTGCAGTGATTTGGGCTTGTGGTGAATCGCTACTGTAAAGCTGTTTTTCTGTGCGACACACACTGCTCTCTCTATGCAATAAAACACTGAAATGGCTGCCTGCAAGATGGCTGCCAATTATATAGGGCTGTGACATCACAGGGCTGGCTGGCTGCTGATAGGCTGCATGTGATTCAGGGGGATCCTGCCTACCTGCCTTCTCAGAGTTCCTTGCCCCATGTCCATACATGTGGAGCCACCATTTTAGATGCCCTGGAGCCCTGAACCGCACTAAATGGAGTTTAATGAAGAGATTCATTTTATCGAATCGCGGCGATATTCGGATTCGTTGCAAATCGAATTTTTCATGAAATTCTTAACAAATTCAAATTTGTCAGATTTGATTTGCTCATCCCTAATCACAGTCATCTCTATATGCAGTGCAGTACAGTACAGTAAGATCCAACTGAATGTTATGAGCACAGATATACTACTATTACACATAATGGTTACATTTGCTACAGTGTGTTAACTGCAACGCATGTGCTCTCTCTATTTATGGGGTCACATCAAACTGTAGAAGGGGAGGGGAACAAGATTTGTTTAGTTGGGAGGCTTACAAATTAGTAGTCCTGAACATACACACACACACAAATATATTACAACTATTATTATTATTATTATTATTATATCATTGTTGTTTATGGTGTGTTCATCTAAATAATGGGATATTTGACTCTGAAGTCTTTATGAAGGATCTCCTCAAATTGCAGTTAGCTATCTTCCAGCTCTAGCATTTTTCCCAGTTCTTCTCTTTAATTCCACTCCTAGGCTCTGATGTAGTAAAAACCTATGCTCTCCTTTATTTCCCGGTGCCAGCTTTTTGCCACATTTGATAGAAATGACAGTGATCTCACACTGTACCTCATGTGGGTATATTTCAGAAAGGTGTTGATGGGGATTCAGGCTGAGAGAGCTATTTACTTTTTTTTGCCAATTTACTGAAAAATGAAATGTCAACATTTAAGCAATTCCAATTCATTATTCCTTATTCTGTACTCATAATGTACATAATATGAATGACTGTGACACCCGCTGATGTTCAATGTTCTCGAGTACATAAGATTCTGTACGTGGTTCTGTAATAGAAGGGAGCAGAGCAGGAACAGATTTTTGATCACTTTATTATACAGTTTCTTTACTCGCATAAAATAAGACTTCCTATCACACTGAGAATTCTCAGTGCCGTTCAGCATTGATTTCATTGTGCAGATGCTAATCTACCTGCCTGATAAAGACAGAGCACAAATAGGAAGATGGCACGCAGAAGGCAGAAATAATTTCCATTTCAATAGCTCAGGCAGCTGCCTATATAGAGTCCCATATTCTACAGCTCACTATCTGTGCACTTATGCTATGAAAGGTTGATGTTCAGAAATATACAACTCACTGTATTCTATTTGCAGGGGGACAAAGAAGCAGAACTTGGCCTTCCATTTTCTCCACTGTGCGATCGCAATTCAACAATGGTTGCCCAATCCCAAATAGGTCGGTATAATAATAATTCTGTATATACCTGTTGCATAATTAAAACACATTCACATTAAAACACCTTCAGCTGGAGCCATCATTTGATGTACACTTCAAAATAGATATGTATACATTTTATAATATAAGATAGATGAAAGAAAGAAAGATAGATACTAAAAGAAAGGCGGCTGCAGCACTCAGAAAAATGCAAAAAGCAGGTGGTTTTATTTCACTTTTAAATACAACATGCAACGTTTCAGCTGCCCATGCAACCTTTTTCTGACTATGGCCATCTGGAATTTGTGCACCACCCAACTTTTGAGACTTGATGTCCTGTTCTTCCTACTGATTGCTAGATAGATAGATAGATAGATAGATAGATAGATAGGAGATAGATTGATAGATATGTGGCAGCCACTAGTGCTACTGACTGGGGTGCAGGGTGTATAGATCCTTGTGCATGACTCCGGTGGTTAGATGTATCACTTTGTGATGCCAGGGCACTATTAACCTTCACCGTCCGAGGATACGACAGCTTCCCCTGGGCCAGGTATGTCAGGTTATGGAAAACTGTCTCTCTACTTTAATGGAGGTAGCACATCTCAAACAATACAGTCTCTTGAGCAGAGGGTTGGGCGGAGTGGATGTAGACTTCTTCTCCCAAGGCTTCTCCTCAGCTTGCTTGCTGGAACACACTCTCCTTCTCCTCACTGTAGCTCAATCTCTCTCCCACTGAACTACACTGAACTGCAGCTTCTCAAAAGAATGCAATCTCCTCCTAACTGAACTAGAGTGAGCAACTCGTCCCTGTCAGGCCCAAGGCCTGATTATTAATATCCTTTATGTGTATTATAATTATAACTGTGTGATGTATTAACCAAGCCATGGGTGAGAGGTCATTCAGACTGTGGGTTTGTGTATTGCATTTTATTGGGGGTCTGGCTGTTTGTTTACATCTCCTTTGAAGTCAAAGGCTTTTTTGAAGTCATGCACTCTGGTCCCATCATATAATCAAACAGATAAGGGGTCAGGAAGAGAGAAGACCCCTGGTGGGATCAGAGGGGAGGGGGGAATGGAGTCTCCCTTCCAAGAAAGCAGATTTGATATTTAAAACAATGCTAGACTCAAAGTAGGGTGTTCAATGCTGTGCCACAAGCTGACAAGACCATCCTAAGAACAGCTGGAACTCTCTCATGGACTGCTATATCATCATGCTGTAAGAACTTCATCTTTTGTTTTCTGAACTTGCCTTGCTAAACTCTTTCATATTTTTGTAACTGTATGTCATCTGTTTATTTTTATGCATAGCACTGTGATACCTTTTATCAGATTAAATGTTTAATTAATCAGCTCTGGTCTTTGATCTCTAAATATATGAAGGCAGCTCTGAAGGCAGCTCTGGTGGAAACACGTTTATCTAAGGGTTAATTTGGTGACTTGCTGGGACTAGTAGTGGATACCCAGATGTCTGGCGGCTTTAACCCTTGCACCATCACACTCTCTCTAATGTCCTGGCTGGACCGATAGGGTGTGATCGTGACAACTGGTGGCAGCGGTGGGATATATTTAGAGATTTTTAGTGCTTGCTGGATTTTACCTGTAAGGAAATCTTAGCACTAAAAAGAAATTGCATACATATTCTTGTGTGTAAATTCCAAAGACAGAGCTCAGTGCTGGTTTAAAAGACATACAAAAAGAGTGCAAGACAGTTCTGTCCTCCCCATCTCCTGTTTTACCTCCTCTGTCTCATCTCGGAAATATGGAGGCATATCGCAAGCAGTCCAAGCCTACACTGGAGCTATTGTGCCAAGAAAAGGACATCCCTACTGCAGGAAAGAACAAGGAACAACTTATTGCTGATCTTGTGGAGTATGATGCTCGTGTAGAAGAGCTGAGTGACATGAGACAAAGTCCTACAGCTGGAACTGCCATCCAAGGACTGATATCTCCTGGGGAATACAACATTACTCCCCATGAGGACAGTACTCCACATGAGGCCTTGGACTCTTATATGCGGACTGCCTTACAACACCTTGGGAATGTGGATGCCAGTATGAAACTCCAACTGCTTCTCCAGTACCAAACTGCTGAAAGAGAGGCTCAGGCACGAGCCGCAGAAAGAGAGGCCCAGGCACAAGCCACAGAAATAGAGGCCCAGGCACGAGCCATAGAAAGAGAGGCCCAGGCACAAGCCGCAGAAAGAGAGGCCCAGCGAAGGCATGAACTGGAGGTTCTGAGGCTGAGAGGGGATGCTTTATCCGCACGGAGTGATATGTAGAATCAAGGAGACCACAAACCCCGCTTGGAACATTTCCCCATGTTGGAGAAAGATGGTGATCTGGATGTGTTCCTGAGGGGATTTGAAAAGGTTTGCTCGCAGTTCCATCTACCTAAAGAACAGTGGGGACGATATCTAACCCCACGGCTGCGAGGGAAAGCTCTGGATGTGTTTGCTTCGCTTCCCTCTGAGAGTGACAAGGACCATGAGGCAATAAAATCTGCCCTGCTAAAAAGTTTTAATCTGACTCCAGAGACTTATCGGAAAAAGTTTCGGACTTTGCAACAAAGTGCCACAGAAAGCTGCACTCAACATGCAGGTCAGCTAAGGACTGCATTCAGGCTATGGACTGGGGGCCTACAAGTCACTACCTATGAGGCCTTGGAGGACTTGATGGTCCTGGATCAGTTTCTCCAAGCACGGAGCTTTGAAGCCAGAGAGTGGATTTTTGACCGCAAGCCCAAGACAGCCATGGAAGCAGCAGAACTAGGAGATGACTTTGCCAACAACCGGGCGCCAGCAGCGAAGCGTGGATCTGCACAAGCTGGAGCAAGTACCTGGAGGGGAACCACACAACCACAAAGCACCACCAGGTCAGCCGGGAAATTCTTGCCATCATTACCAAAAGCAACAGGAGCCACATTGGGTCAGGGGGACACCCGCCGATGCTACAGATGCAACAATATTGGGCACCTGAGTGCCACTTGCCCCAACAAAAAGAATTCTCCACCAGTAGCTGGAGGACACACAGCCGTTCTTCTGGTGTCCGGAGCGGTGGAGAAAAGAGCGGATAACCTGCAGAGTGTAACTGACCGGGTGACAGTGGGTTTGCGAGATTCTGGAGCCTCCTTTAACTTGGTGCGGCCTGAAGTGGTGTATACAGAGGACATCATCCCTGGAAGAACCATGGCTTTAAAAGAAATTGGAGGTGTGCGGCCTGCTGTGCCCATGGCCCGTGTGTACCTGGATTGGGGTACAGGCAAGGGTTTGCGGGAGGTGGGGGTCTTTGAGGACATCCCTGTTAATGTTCTGCTGGGGAATGATTTGGGTTGGATGCTCTGTCATTAGGCTCCAGAGGACACTACCTGCACACCGGAGTGGCTAGGAGAGAGCCCTGTTCATTCTGAGGTACTGTGCAAGACTTTGGGAGACACTGCAAGATGTGGTAACTTGGAGGGAGTGCAGGGTATTTATAAATGTTTACCTGTGACTGAACCAGTAATGTTTTCCAAAAGTGAAACGGGGTGTATTGTAAAATGTGGTGACAATGAATTGCCAATGCCAAAACCTAGTGGAGATGGGCTAGGGGGAGGGGTTGGTGTGCCCCTGGTGACATGTAAGGATGAGGGACCAGCAGTGAGTGATATGTCCCAATCCTGTGAGGGAAGGAGTGATAGCCCTGTGTATGATGCCTGTATTGTTATGTCTGGAACTGAGGCGGAGGAAGGTAAACCCCAGGGAGGCATACCAATGGTGGCAGTGATGACGCGTCAGCAGCATGCCAGGGCTGCAGCTTTAAAAAAAAAAGGGAGGATGGTGATGCAAGGGGCAAGCTGTGTGACATGTACGCCACAGCAGAGGAAGGTGGAGATGCTAGTTCACCTGGGGGAAATGTGTTCCCTGATGCCACAAGATGGGGAGGGAAATGAGCATTTCCGGGAAGCTCTGCGCAGTGACCCTTCCCTTGAAGGGCTGAGACAATTTGCTGAATATACAGGTGTTGACACAGATGGGCATCGGGTATATTGGGAAAACAAAATCTTGTACTGGGAGTCCCTTTCCAAAGGCATGCTAGGGGCCCAGGAGAGAGAAAGGCAGTTAGTGGTTCCTAGCAGTACAGGAAAGAGCTGCTGAGGTCAGCCCATGAGACCCCCCTGGAAGGACATTTGGGAGTGGCCAAGACAAAGTCCAGGTTGGCTCACAATTTCTATTGGCCAGGTATGGGTACTGCTGTTGCAAGTTACTGTAGATCCTGTCATGTCTGCCAAAGGGTGGGTAAGTCTGGGGATGTTACTCGTGTTCCCCTAGTTCCCCTACCAGTCATATCTGTACCCTTTGAATGAGTGGCAGTGGATATTGTGGGGCCTCTGGCTATACCCAGCAGCACAGGGAAACAATTTATTCTTACTGTTGTAGATTATGCAACCAGGTACCCTGAGGCTGTTGCCTTATCCTCCGTCCGAGCAGATGAGGTGGCAGAGGCTCTGATCAGTATTTTCTGCAGGGTAGGGTTCCCCAGAGAAATGCTCACTGATCAGGGCACACAGTTCATGTCCAATCTCATGCAAAGTCTCTGTAAGAAGGTGAATGAACAGCACTTGGTAGCAAGCCCATACTTGCTTTGTGAGAGGTTCAATGGGACCTTGAAACAAATGCTAAAAACCTTTGTAGAATCAGAGGGCAGAGACTGGGAAAAGTATTTACCCCATCTGTTATTCGCTTACAGGGAGGTACCCCAAGAGTCTACAGGTTTCTCGCCCTTTGAATTATTGTATGGTCGCAAAGTGCGGGGACCCCTAGATTTAGTAAGAGGGGAATGGGAAGGGGGGCTAAATGCCCCTGAGACTTCTGTGGTGGAGTATGTTCTGAGATTCAGGGACAGGATGCAGACATTGACTGGGATGGTACATGACAACCTCACAGCAGCACAGTCCAGGCAGAAGTACTGGTACGATCACAATGCAAGGGACCGGGTCTATGAAGTGGGACAGAAGGTAATGGTTCTGAACCCCATTAGGCAGAATAAGTTGCAGGATGCCTGGGAGGGTCCCTTTACCATTTTACGGTGCCTAAAACCCACCACGTATGTAGTAATCCATGATGAGAATGGTCAGAGGCAGAGACAGTACCACATTAATATGCTGTAGGCATACTATTACCCTGAGGAGGTGGTACTCAGTGTATGTAGTGCACCAGAGGAAGGGCTGGGTAGTGATCCCTTACTTGATCTAGTGGAGGAAGCTAAGAGCCAGGGATCCCTTCAGGATGTGGAGATCAATCCACAGCTCTCAGATGAAAGGAGGAGGCAGCTTAATCAGGTACTAGGCCCCTTCAGTGCCACCTTTACTGGGAGGCCCGGGCGAACTACTCTAGCCACCCACCATGTTGATACAGGGGCCCATCCACCACTAAGACAGGTGGCCCATCGGGTATCCCCAGAGGTAAAAGCCCATATATAGAAGGAGATCGAGGACATGTTAGAGCTAGGGGTAACTAAGAAGTCAAAAAGCCCCTGGGCCTCCCCAGTAGTGCTGGTGCCCAAAAAAGACAAATCCACTAGGTTCTGTGTGGAGTGTGGATTACCGAAAGTTAAATGCTGTAACTACCTTTGATGCTTACCCTATGCCCAGAATAGATGAACTACTTGATCAGCTAGCAGATTCCCAATATGTGACTATCATGGATTTAAGCCGAGGGTACTGGCAGATCCCTATGACCCCAGAGGCCCAGGAGCGGTCAGCCTTTATCACTCCCTTTGGGTTGTTTGAGTGTTGTGTCATGCCTTTTGGGATGAAAAATGCCCCAGCCACTTTCCAACGACTATACGCCAAATACGCCGTGGCCTACTTAGATGATATTGCCATATTCAGCAAGACCTGGGAGGAGCACCTGAGTCACCTGGGCAAGGTGGTAAAACAAAAAACTGAGGCAGGGCTTACCATAAAACCAGAAAAGTGTCAAGTTGGCATAACAGAAGTGCAGTATCTAGGACATAGGGTAGGAGGAGGATCCCTACGCCCTGAGCTCATTAAGGTCGAGTCTATTATGGCCTGGCCAATTCCTAAGACCAAAAAACAGGTCATGTCCTTTTTGGGGACTGCAGGGTATTATCGTTGATTTGTCCCAGATTATAGTAAGATAGCAAAACCTCTCACAGAGTTGACAAAAAAGAAGGTGTCCAAGCAAATTACCTGGACTGAGGATTGTCATAAGTCCTTCATTGCCCTCAAGACTGCACTGTCCAACTCTCCGGTCCTCCAGGCCCCAGATTTCAGTAGGAGGTTTGTGGTACAAACAGATGCTTCCAATTTTGGTCTGGGGGCTGTTCTTAGCCAAGTAAACTCCAATGGAGAAGAACACCCCATTCTCTACCTGAGTAGGAAGCTATTGCCTAGAGAAGTGGCCTATGCGGTCATAAAGAAGGAATGTCTAGCTGTGGTCTGGGCTTTGCAAAAATTACAGCCATACCTGTATGGCAGGGATTTTACTGTCAAAACTGATCACAACCCTCTACATTGGTTGGACAGAGTGTCAGGTAACAATGGCAAACTACTTCGCTGGAGTCTTATCCTCCAGCAATATAATTTCACTGTCCAACACAGAAAAGGAAGCCTGCATCAAAATGCAGATGGATTATAGCGCCAGGGGGAAATAGATGGTTAATGGAAACAGATCTCTCATCCTGGAAAGGCAAGATCTCTCTGTCCCCATCTTAAGGGGGAGGTGTCAGGCCCAAGGCCTGATTATTAAAATCCTATATGTGTATTATAATTATAACTGTGTGATGTATTATCCAAGCCATGGGTGAGAGGTCATTCAGACTGTGGGTTTGTGTATTGCATTTTATTGGGGGTCTGGCTGTTTGTTTACATCTCCTTTGAAGTCAAAGGCTTTTTTGAAGTCATGCACTCTGGTCCCATCATATAATCAAACAGATAAGGGGCCAGGAAGAGAGAAGACCCCCTGGTGGGATCAGAGGGGAGGGGGGAATGGAGTCTCCCTCCCAAGAAAGCAGATATGATATTTAAAACAATGCTAGACTCAAAGTAGGGTGTTCAATGCTGTGCCTCAAGCTGACAAGACCATCCTAAGAACAGCTGGAACTCTCTCATGGACTGCTATATCATCATGCTGTAAGAACTTCATCTTTTGTTTTCTGAACTTGCCTTGCTAAACTCTTTCATATTTTTGTAACTGTATGTCATCTGTTTATTTTTATGCATAGCACTGTGATACCTTTTATCAGATTAAATGTTTAATTAATCAGCTCTGGTCTTTGATCTCTAAATATATGAGCTCACCTTTCTGAAGGCAGCTCTGGTGGAAACACGTTTATCTAAGGGTTAATTTGGTGACTTGCTGGGACTAGTAGTGGATACCCAGAGGTCTGGCGGCTTTAACCCTTGCACCATCACACTCTCTCTAATGTCCTGGCTGGACCGATAGGGTGTGATCGTGACAGCCCCCCCCCCCTACACTACCTAAGGGCTAGATTTGGGGGTCTTCTATTGGGTGTCAGGGTCACCTGTCACCACAATCCCTTAAAGGTATATATTAACACATAGTATAAATTAACACATAACATGACACAACAATATTTTACTTTATTACAGGTTAGACAATGGAGCAGTGGGCCCAACAGATAGACAGCAGGGATGTCAGAGGCCATCTTTAGCCCACAGGAAAGCTTTTTGATGCTGGGACACCACAGATAGATAGTAGGATATGAGATAGACAGACACATATAGATACTCAGCAGACCATTTATTGTATAAGTCATTCATATACACTTTACTATTACCTTCTTTAAAAGATTCAAGCTTTCTCTCTCCTACTCAAGAATCATGGCTGAAGGCCATTTTTATTATTTATGAGAGCTGTGAGACCAAATGAAAACGTTATTCTTCATCATCCTGTGCCTCAGACATGCTTACAAATTATTAAGCATTTGCAAGTAACTGAGAATATATATCCATCAGCCATAACATTAAAAACACAGATGAAGTAGAATGGGATGACTTTAACTTCTTCCATGTTTAGGGCCCACTTTATCCTACAAATACTGCTGTGTGAAATGCTATCCCGTGGATACGGCCATGGTTCTGGAAACAGATTAGTAATCTTATTCGGTGGGGATGAGCATTCAAGACAACAAGTGCAGAATATGTGCAGATTCCGATTTGAAGAAGTGACCACAATATCATTTTTGTCTGCAATATGGACTTCAAATTTGCATCTGAAAAAATCTGTCATGTAAACTATGAAGATTACTACTGAAAATAAAGAAGTGCTGACAGGCATGTGAGCTTTAGAACTTGACCATGAAACAATGAGAGAGGGTGGCCGGGTCTGATTAATCATGTTTTCTATTTCATAATTTAGATAGAGGGGTCTGTGTGAAACAACCTAGGGGCAGTGTGAGGTGTAAAGGCCCTTAAAGTGGCTGTCAGGCCGGATGATGAGAGTATTTACTATGGATCAGTCTTGAGATATCTGTAACACCTAGATGAACGTAGTCGCAGACCAAGTATGGCTATATATTTCCAAATGGTAGTGGCTACTTACCACTCTGCAAAAAATGTTTAGGAATAGTGTAACGTGACTAACAAACACTTCAAGGTGTTGACTAGGCCTACATTGTTGAACATAATACATTGTATTATTTCTTGCAAGCTAGTGCCTCTTGTTTTCTCATGCAGAAATTCTTCCCTATGGCCTTTGTTACCTTTATTTATTTATTTATTTTTAACATGAGGACAATGTTATTTCATGTAACTGTCACGATGCCGGCTGGCAGGAGGTGGATCCTCTGTGCCAGAGAGGGATGGCGAGGACCGTGCTAGTGGACCGGTTCTAAGACACTACTGGTTTTCACCAGAGCCCGCCGCAAAGCGGGATGGTCTTGCTGCGGCGGTAGTGACCAGGTCGTATCCACTAGCAACGGCACCTCTCTGGCTGCTGAAGATAGGCGAGGTACAAGGGAGTAGGCAGAAGCAAAGTCGGACGTAGCAGAAGGTCGGGGGCAGGCGGCAAGGTTCGTAGTCAGGGGAGATAGCAATAGTTCTGGTACACAGGGTATAAACACACAAAGAACGCTTTCACTGGCACTAAGGCAACAAGATCCGGCCAGGGAGTGCAAGGGAGGAGACTAGATATAAGCAGGGAACAGGTGGGAACCAATTAAGCTAATTGGGCCAGGCACCAATCATTGGTGCACTGGCCCTTTAAGTCTCAGGGAGCTGGCGCGCGCGCGCCCTAGAGAGCGGAGCCGCGCGCGCCAGCACATGACCGCAGGAGACGGGAACGGGTAAGTGACCTGGGATGCGACTCGCAAGCGGGCGCGTCCCGCTGTGCGAATCGCATCCCCAACGGCCATGGCAGAGCAGCGCTCCCGGTCAGCGCTGACCGGGGAGCTGCAGGGAGAAGGACGCCGTGAGCGCTCCGGGGAGGAGCGGGGACCCGGAGCGCTAGGCGTAACAGTAACATTCATGTAACATTTGATGACACAAAAAAAAAAGTGCTTTTCCATTAAATAAAGTCTCCACTGGCCTCCTGTAAAGCCGTAAAAAGTTATTGGGCTCCATTTGTGTTATTTCCTTTACTGTATAAAGAGCTTTAATAGGTAAAGAGGAGGTGAATAGTTCAATTAGCTAGAACTTGAATTTCATTATCGATGCCCCTTTTGTACCAAAGAACTGTGAATCACTGAGCATATTACTCTAAGATGAAGAAGACTGCATTATAAAGAGATGTCAATAATTGTATCTGTTATGTTATTGCCTTTGAAAAATTAAACCCTCCTAACAATGTTCCAACATTTAAAAAGTACTCTAAGCGAGGACTTTCTTTACTTTTAACTGTACAATGGCACCACCTAGTGGAAAATTATATGCAGTTACATCAATTCTAAGTTAGTACTTAACTCAAGTTGCAGCAATAGCATTGATATCTACTTATAGAGATTTATTATAAAAATTGTGTTTTTGTACATTAAGAATATTAATAATAAACATTTGTTTATTAGGTTTCATTGACTTCATTGTGGAGCCTACATTTACCGTGTTAACAGACATGACAGAAAAGATTGTAATTCCACTCATTGATGAGGCATCACGGTCTGGGCTCGCGGGATTTAGGAGATCTAGGTAAGGTGGCTTTGTTATTTTACACTACAAGAAAAATATTTAGTAAAAAGATAACAAACTAGACAACTATTGGAGCTGTCTAAACATTTAGATGTATATGTCACAAAAAAAACTGTTATAATGTTTAACTTACAATGATTTGGACCCATGGGAAACAGGCCACAGGAAATAGATAATATATCATGAAGCGCTGTCATAATGGTATACAAGTAACATTCTCTGAATCCTGAAGAAGGAGGGAAGAGGATAACATCCTGGTGTTCAATGGTTTGGGTTACATAGGGGATACGTTTGGGAATATTCTTTGCAGGGCTGTATTTAGAACTTATGCTGCCCTAGGCTATTCAGCAGACTCAATATACCCCGTCAGGCTGTGCGGATCTGCAGTTGAAAAATCCAAAGTTGCAGATTTTACAAGGCAATCAAAAACATATAAGAATTACAACTTTAAATCCAAAGTGGTATCACATTCAAATTATATTGCCGATTCATCATTGATCTCACCCAGTATACACGGAAAGTTGTGAATTCAATCAAAAATCCACAACATTATCAGTGGCTGTACTCCAAATCTGCAGGTAAAATGTGCCGCTGTTCAGACCCTTGTGGATTAAGCTAAAGTGTGAAAAAAATCCAAAGTGTAAAATAGTTTTTTATTTTTTCTCCAGGACACAGCATGGCTATTACTAGCCATGTATTTTTTTTAATTTTTTTTTTACTCACTGAAGCGCTGCCTCCTTTACCCCATAAAGACCAGGCCCATTTTGGTCTTAAAGGACATCTGCAGCGGTACAAACACTTATCCACTATCCTCAAGATAAGGGATAAGTGTTTGATCGCGGGGGGTCCGAACGCTGGGGCCCCCGGCGATCTCCTGTACGGGGCCGCGGCTCTCCCGTGCAGGGGGCGTGCCAGCCGCAGCATGACGTTGCGGCCGGCACGCCTCCTCCATACACGCCTCCTCCATACATCCATACATTCGTGCCTCCCCGCATCCCCCATAGAACTATATGGGGCCGGGGAGGAGACGGGGCGTCACCGTCGACCTCTAGGTCGACGCTACGTTACCATGGGTGCTAATGCAGGCGCCCCTTTAGGGAGATCGAGGGGGGTCCCAGCGGTCGGACGCCCCGCGATCAAACACTTATCCGCTATCCTGTGGATAGGGGATAAGTGTAATTCTGCTGCAGTTGTCCTTTAAGGACAAGACCATTTTTATTTTTGCATTTTCGGTTTTTCCTCCTCGCCTTCTAAAAATCATAACTCTTTTATATTTCCATCCACAGACCCATATGAGGGCTTGTTTTTTGCGTCAACAATTGTACTTTGTAATAAAATCACTTCTTTTACCATAAAATGTACAGCGTAACCAAACAAATATTATTTATGTGGGAAAAATGAAAAGAAAACAGCAATTTAGCAAATTTTGGAAGGTTTTATTTTCACGCTGTACACTTTCCGGTAAAAATGACATGTTTTCTTTATTCTGTGGGTCAATAAAATTTAAATGTTACCCATGTTATATGCTTTTCTATAATTGTACCGCTTAAAAAACATTTTAACAAAATTAGTATGTTTGAAATTACATTTTTGCACCATGATTTGTAGTTTTTATCAGTAACACTTTTGCTTAGGTTTTACTTTTTATAAATTTTATATTAATTTTTTTGGGAATAAAATGGGACAAAAAAGCAGCAATTTGGGACTTTAAAAAAAAAAAAATTACGTTTACGCCGTTCAGTGTATGGGATAATTAACAATAAATTTTAATAGTTCAGACTTTTATGCATGCGGCGATACCAAATATGTTTATTAATTAATTTTTGTACGCTTTTTTGGGGGTAAAATGGGAGAAACTGACATTTTACTTTTTTATTGGGGGAGGGGATTTTACATTTTTTTATTTTACATTTTGCAACTTTTTATTTTTACACTATTTATATCCAATTTATTATATTTATAGCAATCATTTGATGCATAGGATATAGCACTGATCAGTATTATCGGTGATCTTCTGCTCGATCTCAGACCAGAGCAGAAGACCCCGGGAGACAGCTGGAGCCAGGTGAATGGACCTCTGGCTGCCATGCTGGATGATCGGATCCCCGAGGCAGCGCTGCGGGCGATCCGATCATCCATTCAAAGTATCGCACTGCCGCAGATGCCGTGATCTGTATTGATCACGGCATCTGAGGGGTTAATGGCGGACATCCGTGCGATCGCAGATTTCCGCCATTACCGGCGGGTCCCTGGCTGTTCATAGCAGCCGGGACCTGCCGCACATGACGTGAGCTCTGGTATGGTGCTCGCGGTCATGACAGCGCGTTAATGTACGTCATGGTGTGTTAAGTACCACGGCACCATGACATACATTTACGTCCATTGTTGTTAAGGGGTTAACACTGCTGCCCTAGGCACAGGCCCAGGGGTACCTAATGGCAAATACAGTCATGAAACCATGGTGTCTAGTGAATTGGCTACTGGCAGTAAGTGAGTAGTACTTGGGAAAAAAGGATAGTTGTCATATAGTGTCAACTGGGGAAGGTGAACTGGTCCCCTAGGGACTAAAATCCATGGGGGCAATGTTTAAGTACTGATTTCCAGCATATTTGGTTGTGCTGCCTCAGTTTCTGCCTAATCTGGCTACTCAGTAATGAGTGACGGTATAAAGGATTGTAATCCCCAGCATTACTAGAGCCTTTTATAGGACTTAGCCAAGAAGTACTACCCAAATGTTAAAACGGCTTGTTCTACCACAGGTATTCATTTTATTTTCTTCCAAGACCATTTATTTCAAGGTATGGAATTTAAAGACGTAAACGTGCAGTTTGTTTTTTGTGTGTTTGTTTTATTTTTAAAGAAAAAATGATAAAATTCAAAGAGCTGTAATGGAAGCTAGTAGCCATTATTTTCCTACCATCTACAACTCTTAAATGTATGTCTTGCATAAACAAGAAATCTACTATATTTCTAGTTACAGGACTCTTATTGGAACTCTCATAAATTACATATTCTGAATGCATTCTCACTTGATGTTTCAGTTTGAACAGCATAACCCCCTCAGAAGTTAAAAGATCGAGTGTGAAGAGTACTGGATCAGAAGGAAGTGCCTCTTTGAACTGTTCTATTCTCACTGTGGACTTCAAATGTTTTAAAAATACCTGGTATGAAGTGGTACAACAGAACAGAGAAAAGTGGAAGGCACAGGCAGCCAAAGGTATTTCAAAGTAATGTGCATAATGTATTTATGTATAGCAAAAATAAATATGTATATATTATATGTGTATACTCAACATGGATAAATAGATAGATGTATACTTATGTATGTGTTCATATACTGTATATGGAAAAATAAAAAAGTAAAGCCCTAATAGAAGCAGATAGATAAATTAAAAACATTAGATGTGTTGCGGCAGTTTCTTTCCTTTCTGTTCATATAGTACCTTGAAAAACCAGTATATCAACAACCCCTTCTTCCCCTACACATTACATCTGTAGTAGTGTACTGCATAAACCATCCACCAGGACAATGCAGCCTTTTCAGTCCAGTATATGTTCTCCAGCACTATGGCATGACATAGCAAGAATAGGGATTAGGTGCCTAACCTCCCCATGTACCAGTTACCAGGACGATTGACTAAAACTTTTGCAGACGAACGATGGAGTAGTTGCCCGTAGCAACCAGATTGCTCCTTTTATTTTTCTTTAAATGGGATGGCCCCCACCAAAATGCGCATGTTCGGATACACATCGAACACAACTTCGAACAGGAGATAAGACGGCACATTACCACCGTTAACATCATTCTCCACCACAGCACCCGGACACCTGACAGGACGGCAACATTTGTTCATTGTTGGACCTAAGGAAGGTGCAAGTAGGCGCCAAAACACGTTGTCCATTTCCCTTTTATCTCAAATAAATATTTATGTCCTGTGCAATCATGGTGGCCTGAATATTCCGTGTGCATACCCAGCAGCAGCACTCGTATCAGACCCTTATTTTCTCCCCATTTTGCAACTTCTATTACTTATCCGCACCCTAGGGTAAGCGGACAAGGTCCTCAAGCTTCAAACTGCATATGCAATATATTACATATTTTTCTTCCTTGTACCCAAAACACAGCTCTACCCAATGGGGTCAGTGCAGCACCAGTGGTGTGGTGGCAGGTCATTAACATCTCGCAGTACTGCGCCCCAGCGTTTTTTTCTCTTTTTTTCCTCTCTCCTATAGCAGAGACGAGTAAGTGATCTCCAGTGCTTAACCAGGCAAGTAAGGGAAAGGAAATCCATGTATGACTACTGCTGGCAAACAGCACAGCTCTTGCCCTGTCCCATAAAATAAAGAAAATGAGAAATAGCTGTGCACCAAGGAGGGGACTCTCAGGAGGTCAGTAACAGCAGTGAGAGAGTAAAATTACCTTGTCGTCACTTTAAAGGGTTAACCTAACCATACCTTGCAGGTTTATAAAAATCTTTTGATAATACAGTTACATTTTAAGAAATTTGTGTCATATTATTGATGCATGTGATCAATGTCTACAGTGACTCCATCTGGTTGTTAGGACAAAATAATATTGGTTCTAGAAAAGGCCCCATATAGCTGGCCATTATAGTCATAGGCTGACCGTGTGGTCACCAAAAGCTGAGCAAAGATCACATCTGATGAGACATTCATGACATATTCTGGTCATATAAAATGTCATAGGGGAAGAGCCACACAGAACAGCCCAAACCAAGCCTGCCATAGTTATACCTGCAAAACTGCAAATATATTAACAACCTAGTAACAATAAAAGCCATACGCTCATGTGGGCATGGTTTTGGCTATATACAGCCGGATGCTTTGTGTTACCTTACCCTTAGAAAGCATTTTATTTGTTCCCTGTGGCGTCCAAACAATGAATGTCCTACTCATTCTCAATAGATGCAGAAGAAAGAGCAAAAAAAGATGCAGAAGAAAACAAGCAGCAAGATAAAGACGATAAAAAGAATGATGACAGAGAAGACAAAAATGAAAATGACAAATCTTCACAATCCAAACACGAGGCAAATAAAGAAACAAACTCCAGTGATGGTAAACAAACTGAATCTAGTCAGGGAAATATTAATGGGACTCGATTACCAAATGTAAACAGACGAGACGATTCCTCAGGACAAAGTCAAATGAAGCAAGAGAAGCCTGGTGAAAGTGACGGGAAACAGCAAGGGCAAAATGGTGAGTTGCAGTGCCTTGTCCTAGTTTCTGCTTGTTTGAATGGTTGCGTGCTTGTATATTGTATGACCTGTAGGATAGCCATGTGGATATCTCTAATATAAATGTATCTTCTCTAACTGCAGTGAAGAAACTGTATAAAATATTAACAATATTAGCTAAATTTGAGACAGATATATCGCATGAATCCGTACCATATATACATATGTAAAAGTATATAAAAGTATATGAAAGTTTGTACGCCACATTAATCTGTAGCACATATACATATATAAAAGTATATGAAAGTTTGTAATATATGTCACATGAATCCATAGCACATATACATATATAAAAGTATATGAATGTGTGTAATATATTTTATTAAGGGAATGTAGTAATTTTTTCCACTTCCATGAACATGTTGTTCTCCTCTCTCTATCTGTAGGCTCTCTAAGGCCACTTTTCAACCAGCATGTTTTTTCTGCATTAGTATAGTATGTCATTTTTTGTCCATACATCGCTGGTATATGTTGTCAACCTGTCAAAAAGGTATTCCAGTGTATACAGTGGTGTACTGTTGGTGGGTACATTGAGTTTAATGGATTGAATGTAGTCTCCTAGTGACTATATTCAGTCCATTTTCTAAGAGTATACTTTATCTGTCTGTGATTAAAAAGCATAGAAGATCACCCAGTTTTGGGAAACGGACTGAACATGGTCACTAATAGACCACACCGAGTCTGTTAAAATCTGTGTTTTTTTTTTTTTTTTTTACAATTATATGTACTCAGGCTTGTATAAAAAGTGTTAATAAGTGGGTTGGTGTTAGTTCACATTACATTCAGAATTCATGAATTTTTTTATTTAGAGAAATATTGCAATAAGGAGAATGTGATCTGACCTTTTTTTATGAAGAATTGAAGCCTTTAGGTTGTGTTTACACTTTGAATCTTTACTGCATTTTTCACGTTTTTTCCTTATTTTGGCTGTTTTTTTTTTTTCTCTGATTTTCAGAATTCTCAGTAAATAGAACACCTTGTTACCTTTTTGCGTGCAATTGCTGTACATTACCACATTTTACAAGCTACCTTGGGAGAATACACAAAAAATTCAAAACACAACATTAATTCATCCACGTGCACCACCACATGCAGAAGTGCCGACCACCACTGGTTATGCAGATATCAAGCCTTCCTCTGCTGTAGTATACAGATAGTATAGCCAGTGGTGGTTGGCACTTCTACATGTGGTGGTGCACGTGGATGAATTAATACATAGAAAAGAAGGTCCCGGCACTCACAAATCTGCAAGCAAATAGTAGTTTTATTGCATTTCCTTGTAGACCAGGACACGTTTCGGCATCAAGCCTTCCTCTGCTGTAGTATACAGATAGAACTGGGAGGGGAGAGATCTGATAGACAATGCTGTCATGTAGTTCACAGGAAGTCTGCTGACCCAGGACAGACCTTTTCTTCTGATACATAAAGCCATTTTCTGGTGGTCTGGTTGCTGGCACTATAGGACTGGTCATGGTGAGTGTGTAAGATATGGGCAAAAAAAAAAAAAAGCAAAAAACAATCAAACAAACAAACAAGAAAAGAAAAAACCTGGAGTGCTTCTTAAATATAGACTAGACAAATGCTGCACTATTGCTACTTTAGTGTTAGTATGAGATTTATACTAAGTGGGGTTCCCTTTAATCCAGGACACCACTATAAACAACTTCCTGACACATGCTCCAGCATCCAGATGTTGTTTGTAGTGGTGTCCAGGAATAAGGAGAGGTGAGTATTTTGTCAGGATGTGTCACATCTGGGAGACTTTCTTCTCTTCTGGAAGTGTCCTCTTTTTCTGGACATGTTAGAAGTATGTTTTAGAATCTATTCTTCACCACCATGTGCCATATACAGCCACAGCAAATGGAAATTATTAATAGAGACTGTGGGCTTTGGCTGGATATTAGTGTAGACTGTTGCCCAAAAGGATTTTTTAAGCTCCAGGAGGTAAGGTACTCACCTATTGCCAAAACAAGAGAGATGTACCATACCCTTTGCCATTATTTATCCTTTGAAAACTTAATAAGAGTTATAGTGTGGTAACCACATGATAACCATTACTGTATGCAGTACAAAAATGATGTAGAAAAATAGGAGGACATTTGCAATACCACCACTTTCTCAGATATGCATTAGTTGCACCCCGCGATCAGACATATTATTCCCAGTCCTTTGGATAGGGGGTAAGATGTCTAGGGGTGAAGTACCCCTTTAATACAGAACTCGACCTACTAGGTATTTACACTCTGCTGGCCTGGGCCAAACTGGAACTAACAGGTTTGGGTCCACACCTTCTCCTGGCAGGGAAGGCTGGACTAGGGACTTCTTCAAACGGCTGTTTGCCAGCCATATTGTTTAGTGCCACCAATATTGTACATGTACTTGGGGCTACTATTTCTTGCTAAAGATTGTCCAGTATAAGGAAAGGTTGGATTGCTGATGAATACGGATCTAATGAAAAGGTTGCTTTCATTTTGGGTGTGAATAGATGATAAAGTACAGCTCAAAATCTGTGAAATATTAAAAACATTTGTTTACATAGGTTATCTAGTTACTATTGGGCTTCTATTTGACTAAATGCTAGAGATGACTAAAGCTAATCTCCTATAGAAAACATAATCACATGTCTCTGTACTGTATGTGACTTTGCAGCTACATCTTGGCTTGGACACCGTTTCTTATTATTAAGTTCAACAGAGCAGAGTTCACACTACCTATTATTAGCTAGAGCAGTTACCAGGTATGTAGTTACACTGCCAACTAACTGTGGCTTGAGCTAGAGAAGAAACTATCCCCCCAAAAAATCTGTCACATATATCTATCTGTACAATTGTCCTTTTACTGTGCCTGTATTATAAAATATATATCTATCTAGTCATAAAGACTTACATCGCTATCCAAAATTGAATTGTACTCCTACTGAGAAATTTTAAAGGGGTACTCTGGCGGGAAAAAAAATGTTTCCCTTTCAAATCAACTGGTTCCAGAAAATTAAACAAATTTGTTAATTACTTATGTTAAAAATCCGAATCCGTCCAGTACTTATCAGCTGCTGTATGTTCCAGAGGAAGTTGAGTTGTTCTTTCCAGTATGACCAGAGTGCTCTCTGCTGACACCTCTGTCTATGTCAAGAACTGTCCAGAGTAGGAACAAATGCCCATAGCAAGCCTCTCCTGCTCCAGACAGATCCTGACATGGACAGAGGTGTCAGCAGAGAGCACTGTGGTCAGACAGAAAAGAACGACACAACTTCCTCTGTAGCATATAGCAGCTATTAAGTACTGGAAGGATTAAAAATTTTTAATAGAAGTAATTTACAAATCTGTTTAACTTTCTGGCACCAGTTGATTTAAAAATAATAAATAAATGGTTTTCCACCACAGTACCCCTTTATACAGTTAATATCCCTTTGAGAATGTATAGTTTAGTCTAGTATAAAAACTGCATTCTTTTGTATTTTACTGTTTGTAAACATAACAAACTATTAGTCTTTGCTTAATGATTGTTGCTGATTTCAGCTTAAGGTATCAGAGCCAAATTTTAGACTGTAACAATCTTAAATTCACTTGGGGTTATTGGTGGATAGTAAGCCAGGTTTTACCAACCAGTACCAGGCAGCTGATGCCATGGCAATTAAAATAATGATGCATTAAAAGAGGCATAATATATTATTACAAGGTATCAGTACTAGACTACTGGAGATGGGATGTATATCCAGAGATTTATTGCTCATATATGAAGTTGGGAATTGTTCCCCTAGTGTGAAGCAGCTGGCATTATCTCATAAGGGTTATTTATATTTAACCTTATGAAACTATTTTGAGGTATAGTTGGCAATGATGCCTTGAAACATTGTGGCACAGACTTTAGCATTTACATCTTTCCTGCCATAAGTATTCTCTAAAGCAGGGTGGAGGGCCTTTTCTTCCACTGAGGGTCATTTGAATATTATTATTATTATCTTTTTGGGAATACAAAATCATCAATTTAAAATTAGCTTCTATATTTGGTCATTTGGGATGGCTGAAACCGCTTCTCTTTGGTAAGGTGTGTGTTGTTAGCTGGAATTGATTATGTTGCCTCTGTAAGACCCCCTATAGGTAGTTTTCCCCCTGTAGGTAGCTTGCCTCTGTATACATGACCTCTCTGTAGGTAGCATGCCCACTGTAGGTTTCGACCCATTAAAGATAAAAAAAAAAAAAAACAACAACACACACTTACCTCTGCTCCCTCTCTCATGGGCCAGAAAAAAATGATTTCATGGGCCTGAGTGCCCCACCCTATGGGGATTGTGGACATAAAGTTGAAACCCAATACACTGTATAACATGGAATGCCCAAGAGTTCATACTACAGAACTATAGGCAAATAGTGTGCCACTATATGATGCCCCTTATTCTAATCACCATGTGGATAGGTCTACTGCAAAATCAGAGGCACACCGTGGTACAGCGTATGCAGAGGCGGCTCTAGACTTTTAGAGGCCTTAGGTGAAACTCAATCATGAGGATACCTATCCTCGAGCCTGTGAATTTAAGATGCGTACAGTGTATTCACCTCTCCCCAGTGGCGCACGTAGGATTTTCTCATGGGTTGGGGTTTAAAAACATAAAATAATAACTCCACACCAGGACGACATATTTACACTGCAGTAACTAATAATGTCATACTGTTATTAAATAGACCCACTATACAGAGACCAATAGTGCCACTTTAAAAGGGACAAATAATTGCACAAGACCACTCACTACTGACATTACCACCATATAGTGCCGGAATAATACTACCATACGGACACTGTATATAAACCACTGTACACAGACCAGCATCACCAATAACACTATACAAGCTACAAATAATTGCATTACACCAAGACTAACTTTACAACTATATAGTGACGGGATAATACTACCAAACTGAATAAAACCACTATACACAGACCAGTATCCCCAACAACAACAAATATTTTTAACACACCATGACCACTACCATTCCAATCATATTGTGTCTTAACCACTTAAGGACCAAGGGCGTACCTGTACGCCCTGAATCCACTCCCTTTCTATAAAGCGGGGCCTCTAACAACGTCCGGGACCCGTGGCTAATAGCACACGGCACTGATCGCGGTGCTGCGTGCTATTAACCCTTTAGACGCCGCGATAAAGTAGATCGCCATGTCTAAAGTGAAAGTAAATTACCCCGGCTAGCTCAGTCGGCTGTTGGTGACATCACTCATGCGCCTGAGCACAGAGGAAGAACGCTGTGCCTCTTGTGGATCCCTACATAATGTGGATGGCCACAAGAGTGATTGACAGAGCAAGGAGCCAATGGCTCTTCACTCTGTTCAAGCAGCCAAGTGCTGCATTTAACTATAGGTGCGTCTGTAAGATGCTCCTATTGTTTAATGTGTCCCGGACCGGCAGCTCTGCAGAGCGACGATGCGTTAGTACATTGTACGCATTGCCTCTCACTGGGGGGGGGGGGGGGGGGGCGATTTGGGCAGCTGCGTGGCCACCTCGAGTTTGGGGCCTTAGGCGGCCACCTAACTCGGCTAATGGGAGAGCTGCCACTGAGTGTATGGACCCTGAGCAGTCTATGGATGCCGTATTGCAGATCCATAATACAGAGATCCCTAATAGGCACATTGGTATTAGGCCTTTGTCTAAACACACACTCAGATTAACTTGATTCTTGTCCAATTGTCCAATTTCTGTGTATCCATGAGATAGGGAAAATACATGGTGGTCTCCATTGCCAGAATGTCTTCTCTTTACACCACTGTATAAAAAACTGCAATAGTCAATAGAATCATCTTTCAGTATTACCTGCTATATCAGTACCATCAGTATTATTGTTCCATCTCTGTATTATTGTTCTGATTTTGTTTCAGAGGCAAAGAAGGAAACACTTTACATTTTAACCAATATTTTATCTTTGCAGAATAAAGTAACCAAAGTTTTTTTTTGTGCATCCACAGGAATTAAGATAGTGAATGACTAACTCTATTTCTTACCTGGTGTCAAGGATAGAAGTCATAATCTGCTGTGCCATTATATAAACTTGACAGAATTTGGTTTAGAGAATATGGCCCAGATTTATCAAAGTTTGTAGAGCTTTTTTCCCATATATTTGGCGCAACTTTGGCGCAACCGCTCATCTTGACATCTTGCTCACGTAGAAGTTTTTTCACTTTTCACTTTCCAGTGCACCCTGACTTATCAACTACGACTGTCGCAGATCTAGGCGCATCTGATTATAAAGCTCCAGGAATCTACACCAGCTTGAACCTTGCTTATGTTTCTGCTTTTCTGACTACCTGATCACGGATCACACTGTTTTACATCCCACCTTGTCTCCCACCCGCCCACTCATCTCCCATCTGTCTGCTACCTGTTGCAAGACTACAACTCCCAGCATGCCCTTACAGTGAGGGCATGCTGGGAGTTGTAGTCTTGTAGCAGGTAGGGGGCGGGAGATGTGCGGCGCAGGCAGGTAGGAGACAAGTGCCCCCGTCATTAAGTGAGGGTAGTGGCGATAGAATCAGATGGAGCCCGGGCTCCTTTAACATACCTCGGCGCTGCAGAGTTTTTGGAGTCCCTAATGTAATTTCACATTCCGAGCTGGATCCCGTGATTGGCCGGGGCCAAGCATCCAATCACGGGACTCGGCGGTAAATTTGATATTACAGTAGGGACTAAAACTCAGCAGCTCCATTATATGTTAAAAGAAGCCCGGGCTAGCATCACTCAGCAGCCACCCGGGACTCCTGCAGATGGGCTGGGAGATGTGCAGGAGCCGTCCCTGCCATCCCTCAGCGCTGCGGTACACGCTGAGAGATGGCAGCGATGGGTCCTGCACATCCCCCGGCCCGGCTGTGGGAGTCCCGGCCAGCTGCAGTGTTATCTCAGCCTGGGCTCCCTTTGCTACAGCGCCGCAAAGTTTACTTTCATTTCAAATATCTCGCCGGGTCCCGTGTCAAGGGACCGGCAGGAAATATGAAATTACAGTGATTTTCTGATCACCGCCAGCCAGGGAGTGGAGCACATTACCGCCTGCTTCCCTGGCTTGCACGACTACAACTCCCAGCATGTCCTTACAGTAAGGACATGCTGGGAGTTGTAGTTGTGCGGCGGGGGCGGGTGAGTTTGTCACCTGCACTCTGTTGAACAACTACAACTCCCAGCATGCCCTTACTGTAAGGGCATGCTGGGAGTTGTAGTCATGCAGTGGGGGGGGGGTAGGTGACAAGCTTGTCATTTGCCCACACATCTCCCGCACCACATGGGTATAACTCCCAGCATGTTCTTACTGTAAGGGCATGCTGGGAGTTGCGCGGGCGGGTGACAATAAATGTATTAACCTATTTTGCTTTTTTTTCTCATTTCAGATCCGTGTATCCTGTGGACTACTTGGGATTCGGTGGACTGCGTCGAGGATCAGCGTTTTTTTTTCGTTTAATGTTAATAAAATGGTTAACGCAGGCTTGTGGGGGATTGTTTTTTAGGAATACATTTTTTTTTAAACGTGTTGTGTTTTTTAAATTTTATTTACTTGACAGGCTTAGCAGTGGAAGCTGCCTTATAGACATAATCCATTACTAAGCCGGGGCTTAGCGTTAGCCCCAATCACAGCTAGCGCTAACCCCCATTATTAGCCCGGTACCCACCGCCACAGAGGTGTCGGGAAGAGCTGGTACCAACAGGCCCGGAGTGTCAAAAATGGCACTCCTAGGTGGTAACAGGCTGGTGTTATTTAGACCTGGGAGGGCCAGTAACAATGGTCCTCGCCCACCCTGGTAACGTCAGGCTGTTGCTGCTTGGTTGGTATTTGGCTGAAAATAAAAAAAGAAGGAACCCTATGTGTTTTTTTGAAAGATTTAATTAATTATGCAAAAAAAAAAGCATAAAGTTCCCCCTATTTTTATTCTCAGCCAAATACCAACCAAGCAGCAACAGCCTGATGTTATCAGGGTGGGCGAGGACCATTGTTATGGCCCTCCCCAGCCTAAATAACGCCAGCCTGTTACCGCCTAGGCCCAGGAGCACCATTTTTGATGTTTTGGACCTGTACTGGCTCTTCCCGGCACCCCAGTGGCGGTGGGTACCAGGGTAATAATTGGGGGTTAGCGCTAGCTGTTTTTGTGGCTAACACTAAGCCCGGCTTAGTAATGGACTCTATAAGATGGCTTCCAATACTATGCCTGTAAAGTAAATAAAATAAAAAACTAATAAATGTATTTAAAAAAAAAAAAACACTCCCCCAAAAGCCCTCGTTAACCATTTTATTAACATTAAACAAAAAACACTGGTCACCATAGTCCTCCAAATCTAAAGTAATCCACAGGATACACGGATCTGAAATGAGAAAAAAATAAATAAACACACACACACACACACATATATATATATATATATATATATATATATATATATATATATATATATATTAAAAGTTGCAAAAGATAGCCTGAGGTGCAGCCAAATGTGCAACAAATTTCCTGATTTTGGACTTTGGATTTTGGACTGCCACGCCAGCAGGAGTCCAAAGTCTGTGCAAGAGATAGGGGGAAAGGTGCTCTGGACAAAAAAATAGTTTTAATGACAGTGCCCCTTTATAGACAATGATAAATGCCCCCCACCCCCAGTATTCTTTAAACTATGTGAAGACACTGTAGAATTAAGCTCGCAGAGTCATGACCGCAGACTGCACATGAATTGTTATTAAACAGAATAGTCCAAGATGTGAGGACATTCAATGAGACTTATATAATAATACAGCTTCACTTCCAAACAGTTGTAAAGGAATTCCTGTCCTACAACTGACTCTTAGTTATTGTCGCTCAAACGTCAGTATTTTTCTTGACCTGCATGTTGATATAGAGTATGCCCCTTTTTCTGATCATTTTCAAGTGTTTGTGGCTTAGTGAATGTGGTGTTATTAAGCAGATGTGCCTTGGGGTCCACTTAGGCACCAGGGCCTTGGTGCAACTGCTTACCTCTGCACCCCCTATAGTTACTCCCCTGCTTGTCAGTTTAGCTGGAACAGCTTGTATATATATATATATATATATATATATATATATATATATAGGGCTGCCATCAGACATTTCGGGGCCCCTTACACAGCTCAAGGCCTGGGCCCCCCTCCCAGGGCCTTCCCACCATTTTTATTTTATTTTCTAGACATATATATGTATTTCCAATTAGATTAGAGAAGAGTGCGGCACTGTATAACACTGTTCTATTAAAGGAGTTGCCCAGTAAACAATAACTTATCCTCTATCCAACGATAGGAGATAAGTTATAGATCGCGCGGGGTCAGAGCATTGGGCCCCTTGCTATCTCGGCTGGAAGGGGGGCGTGCCGTACCCGCACGGAGCACCAGCCGACACACCCCTCCATGTATCCCTTAAAGATACATGGAGGGGGTGTGCCAGCCACGGCTTCCTGCGGGGTATAAACGTCAGCTTCCAGCAAACTGCCGGGGCCCCATGCAGGAGATCGCAGGGGGTCCAAGCGCAGCGCTTGGACCCCCCTGCGATCTATAACCTATCCCCTGTCCTTGGATAGGGGGATAAGTAATTTTTTTTACCAGAAAACTCCTTTAATAGTACAGTGTTATACAGCACAGCACGCAATATAATACTGCCACACACTGTAACCTGAATATAATACTGCTATACACTATACCCACTAAATATAATACTGCTATTCACTGTACCCACTAAATATAATCCTGCCCCACACTGTATTCACCGAATAGAATACTGCTATACACTGTACCCTGAATATAAAACTCCCATACATGCATACACATCATATATACATATACACCCCCTCTTATCCTCTGTGTCCTCATCACCCCCTCAAACCTCTCCTCATCATTACTATAACCCCCCGCACCTCTCCTCATCACCCCCATAACACCCCCTGTACCTCTCATCACTCCCATAACACCCCCTGCACCTCTCATCACCCCCATAACACCCCTGCACCTCTCTTCACCCCCATAACACCCCCTGCACCTCTCATCACCCCATAACACCCCCTGTACCTCTCATCACCCCCATAACACCCCCTGCACCTCTCATTACCCCCATAACACCCCCCTGCACCTCTCATCACCCCCATAACACGCCCCTGCACCTCTCATCACCCCCATAACACCCCCCCTGCACCTCTCATCACCCCCATAACACCCCCCCTGCACCTCACATCACCCCCATAACACCATCTGCACCTCTCATCACCCACAGAACACCCCCTGTACCTCTCATCACCCCCTGCACCTCTCATCACCCCCTCTGCACCTCTCATAACCCCCCTTGCACCTCTCATCACCCCCATAACACCCTCTGCACCTCTCATCACCTCCATAACACCCCCCTACACCTCTCAACAACCCCATAACACCCCCTGTACCTCTCATCACCCCCATAACACCCCCTGCACCTCTCATCACCCCCATAACACCCCCTGCACCTCTCATCACCCCATAACACCACCTGTACCTCTCATCATCCCCATAACACCCCCTGTACCTCTCATCACCCCCATAACACCCCCTGCACCTCTCATCACCCCATAACACCCCCTGCACCTCTCATCACCCCCATAACACCCCCCTGCACCTCTCATCACCCCTATGACACCCCCTGCACCTCTCATCACCCCCATAACACCCCCTGCACCTCTCATCACCCCCATAACACCCCCTGTACCTCTCATCACCCCCATAACACCACCTGCACCTCATCACCCCCATAACACCCCCTGCACCTCTCATCACCCCTATAACACCCTCTGCACCTCTCATCACCCCCATAACACCCCCTGCACCTCACATCACCACCACAACACCCCCTGCACCTCTCATCACCCCCAGAACACCCCCTGTACCTCTCATCACCCCCCTGCACCTCTCATAACCCCCCTGCACCTCTTATCACCCCCATAACACCCCCCTGCACCTCACATCACCACCATAACACCCCCTGCACCTCTCATCACCCCCATAACACCCCCTGTACCTCTCATCACCCCCCTGCACCTCTCATCACCCCCCCTGCACATCTCATCACCCCCCCTGCACATCTCACCCCCCCCTGCACTGCACCTCTCATCACCCCCCCTGCACTGCAACTCTCATCACCCCCCTGCACTGCACCTCTCATCACCCCCCCCCCCCGCACCTCTCATCACCCCCCTGCACCTCTCATAACCCCCTCTGCACCTCTCATCACCCCCTCTGCACCTCTCATCACCCCCCTGAACCTCTCATCACCCCCCTGCACCTCTCATCACCCCCCTGCACCTCTCATCACCCCTCTGCACCTCTCATCACCCCCCTGCACCTCTCATCACCCCCCTGCACTGTACCTCTCATCATCCCCCCCCTGCACTGCACCTCTCATCACCCCCCCTGCACTGCACCTCTCATCACCCCCCTGCACCTCTCATCACCCCCCCTGAACTTCTCATCACCCCCCTGCACCTCTCATCACCCCCTGCACCTCTCATCATCCCCATCACCTCTCATCACCCCCTCTGCACCTCTCATCACCCCCTGCACCTCTCATCAACCTTCCCTGCATCTCTCATCACCCCCCCCTGCACCTCTCATCACCCCATAACACCCCAAGCACCTCTCCCCCACACCTCTCATAACCATTGCAAACCCCCCTGCCCCCACAAATTCACCTACCCTGCTGGCTGCCGGGGATCGGTGCAGCGGAGGCCCCTGCTGATCCTGTGCACAGGGAGGATCGTCTGGACTGAAGATCACACAGGGACAGGTCAGGTGACTGGAGTAGACGTGCGTGCCTTCGCGGGGCACGTCAACTCCCATCAGCCCCTGGCCTGTCCGGTGTAATGAGAAATTCTGTGTCTTGACAAGTTCTGTGTCCCGACACCGGCCCTGCCATGACTCTTAAGGGGCCCGTGCCCCTAGAAAGAGCGGGCCATGGTCCTGCGGGCCCCCGGACTATGAGGCCCGGTCATAGTCTGGCAGGCCCCCAGCGGTCAGTGAGTGACAGTCGCAGTCACTCACTGACAAGCCGGAAAGAGAAAAAAAAAAGTCCAGGGCCGGCCGGGCCCCATAGGTGTATGGGTTGTACCCCCCTGATGGTGGCCCTGTAGGTATACATATATATATATATATATATATATATATATATATATACTAACGGAGTACCCAGCGCTGCCTGGTTTTTCCTACCTTATCCTTGTGGGGGAAAAGCAACAAAAGAGGAAGCTTTTGTCCTCATATCCTGTCCTAAAATCCTGACCCCATATCCGCTCCTCATATCCCGACACCAAATCCCCTCCTCATATTCCGACCTCATATCCGGTCCTCATATTTTGTTCTCATATCCCGTCCTCATATTCCGCCCCCATATCCCATCCCCATATCCCGACCCCATATCCCGACCCCATATCCCGATCTCATATCCTTTCCCCAAATCCCAACCTCATATCCCAACCCCATATCCGGACCTCATATCACGTTCCCATATCCCGACCCCATATCCCGACCCCATATCCCGACCTCATATCCCGACTCCATATCCCGTCCTCATATCCCATCCCCCTAGCTAATCCTCATTTCTAATCCTTGCATGGGACTTGAAACAAAAACCCCATCCTTCATATATGGGGGCAGGTTAGGAGTTAATTTTAACTATTATATATTTTTATTTGACATATAAGTAACATGTGACCAAGTATTATCGAAATATCTCCAGCTGTTGTGAAGTTATGCAGTAACATACATTTCCCATAGACTTGTATATTACTTTAAATAAAAACCCTGACCTTAGGAAATGGGGGTGAATAAGGGTTAAATTACCTATCCTATGTTTGCTGTTGACATAAGTAACATGTGTGCCAAGTTTCATGTTAGTATCTTTAGCGGTTTGGACGTGATGCTGGAACATACATATCTCATACACAGTAGAAAACAAGGATTAGGGGGGCTCACACTATATAAAAAAAAATAAATAAATAAATAAATATATATATATATATATATATATATATATATATATATATATATGTAGAGGGTAGGCAGCACAACCACGTATTCTGATGGAGTCTTGGGGTGCAGGCAAGGATAGCAGTCCCAATCGCAGACGGCTCGAATAATCCAAGATGCAGAAAATATAGCAGCACACCCAGTAGTAAAGTGCAAAAATTGGGATTTATTGACCCATATCAAATGCGACGTTTCGACGGCATCCCGCCATCTTTTTCAAGCATGATACACAGGTTACAACATCCACATTATATCAGGTGTGTAATTAACAAACAATCAAGTATAAACAGTGTTATAAAAGTGATCAAACATACAATCATAAGGATAAAGTGTATACAAAATATAAAACACATGAGTGACAAACCAATACAGTCATGGCATAAATATATATTAAATACGATCTATATAAAATAAGTGTATATCGATATCCCTAGACCAAAGTCCACAGGTGCGCCAAATCGGCAGTGAATTAAAAACAATTAAAAACATGAAGTCTACCTTGAGACAGATCCACATACTCCTGAATGCCCATAGACGCCATAACGGCGTTGTTCACTTCCGCATCGGTATCCAGCAGTCATGTGATCATCACCTGATCACACACGTCACATGGGCTTCACCGGCTTCAGCCAGCCGGTTCGGCGCATGCGCACATGCTGTTGTATATCGTGCAGGGTATTAATATAAAGTAATAAAGGTTCTAGAGGTGATGATTTCGAGAATTAATAATCTAAATACCATATATAAGACTCTCGCTAATGCCAATGCACACATTGCTGAGAGTTTCTGCGCGTTCCCCAACAACTGCGGAAAACGCATACAAACCGCAACACAATGTGTACAGGGACATAACAACGTAGATTAGTAAGAATTAGTGAAAAAAATTATATTTGGAGAAACAATTTATTATATTAATTAATAGACAAATGTGGGTGGGTTTCCGACACGTCCCACCGGATATCCGGTAGAACGTGTCGAAAACGCATCCACCCGTGGGAAGTGTAAAACAAAAAAGTGAAAAGATAAAAGTGAAAAAATAAATAAAATAAATAAAAATAAAAATTATGGGAATATTTTATAACCCAGTGTTCGTGAGTGTAAAAAATTGTAAAATAATGATAATAGTAATATAAAGATAAAAATTAGTAATTAATACGATATCTCGCTAATGTAAAAACACATTGTGAACCATAGATAAATGTTGTGTCAGAATGGTGTACAAATAATGATCCTAGCAGTATTATGTAAAGGATCAAGAAAAATAGTGTCAAGGTAATGTTATATTTAGATATATATTAGATGTAGCTATTATATCTAAAATTTATTATAGAGTTATTGGGTATCCCCTCTAACTTTTAGTCAGAGGATATATAAATATACAGTAGTGAAGTCAATCTATCATCACCATATTGAAACAATCCATGATTGGTAAAACGATTATAGCTGGGCAGGAGAATTGTTGGATTTGTCTCTTCGGTGTCATATTGCTTGAAATCTGAAGAGAAGAAGAGAGTAGTATCAGTGTCATCAATACATAATTATATGAACATATAATCTACAGATTGGGAATAGAATAATCCTGTGTACCGTTCTCCAATGAAGGGCATAATTCTAGGCCCTACAGATGGATGGTGTAATGGCAAAATCGACATTCAAACCCTTGTGGCGTAAAGATTCCAATTAAAAAATCCAGAATACATACTCCTGCACCACAGAGAATGTAGTCTACATGATACAATGCACCAAGTGTGACCTGAGATGTTACATTGGTGAGACCAGTCAGCCACTCAATAAAAGGATGAACCTCCACAGATCGTCCATCAACAACCATAGAGAAAAGGACTATTGCACCCCAGTTGGACACCATTTCACCCAAACAGGTCACTCCCTACAGGACCTCAAAATCAAGATCCTGAAAGGAAACTTCAAGAACACCCAGGAAAGAAAGACATTTGAAGTCAAAATGATAGTTCTTTATGACTCCAAGAACAGAGGACTTAATGTGGATTTAAGCTTCTTATCCCATTATCAAAATTTCCTATAACCTTTGCTAAACTCTCTCCCCTCTCCCTGCTCTAACACTATTACACCCCTGTTCCCCCTCCCCGTCTAAGTCTTATCTTCAGTCTATGGCTCTGTAGTAAAATTATCTGTCCAGCGTAACCACTATTCTCACCTCTGCTCTCCAGCCCAACCCCCCTCCTCATCCTTATCTGTAGTCTATCGTCCTATTGCTATACAATTTATGACCCAACTTAATGTCCATTCTCCACATATGTTGTTTTAACCCCTGCATATTTTGTGAGATAGAACCTGTGTTTTCTCCTTGTGAGCTCAGAAATGCTTATGACTTGATAAAGGGAGGAATCCCGAAAGCTTGTCTCTACATAATCTTGTTAGTCCAATAAAAAAGGTATTACAAGATACTGCAACTACCAATGATTTTGCTTTTTATATATATATATATATATATATATATATATATATAATTAGATAGCTAGTTGTACTAAAAACAAGTTTATTATAACGTAATTGTATATGAATAAGTCCAAGCAGGGCCCTTGCTGTGGACTACATTGGGTAAAACACTTTCTATACATAAATGCATATATAAAATGGGTAAGAATAAATGAATGAATAGCAGCGGTTACAGCCACCCACAGTCCTGTATAGTTCAATGAGGTCATATTGTATCCAATGTGAGTTTCAAATATCAAATGCTATAGATAGTTTGTAACATGTTGTAGTTAGTTTGTAACAAGGTTTGATGCTCTGCACCACTCACCGCACCGCTGTGTGAAGATCTCCGGAAAGTGAAAGTGTCAAGGCAGACTTCGCTTCTATGGACTGGCATGGCAAGGCTGCCGGCCTGAAGGTGGTATAAGATGTCCGTATGAAGGTCTCACTGTGTGTCCAGAGTGGCACGAATATGCGTCCGGCCAATAATTACGGTGGAAGGCTTGTGTATCAAGCTCTGGCAAGCGCGCGTCTGAGTGGTGGGCCTCAAACTGGGGGGTTCCAGCAGTGGCAAAAGCTGGATGTTTGTTCTGGATAAAGTTCTTTTGGTGGATGGTCTGTACTGCTGGGGTATATATAAATGCTAGATGCATTTCGGGGTGACCCCTTCCTCAGTAGCAATACAATTATTATATTGTTATATACCCCAGCAGTACAGACCATCCACCAAAAGAACTTTATCCAGAACAAACATCCAGCTTTTACCACTGCTGGAACCCCCCAGTTTGAGGCCCACCACTCAGACGCGCGCTTGCCAGTGCTTGATACACAAGCCTTCCACCGTAATTATTGGCCGGACGCATATTCTTGCTACTCCGGACACACAGTGAGACCTTCATATGGACATCTTACACCACCTTCAGGCCGGCCGCCTAGCCATGCCAGTCCATAGAAGCGAAGTCTGCCTTGACACTTATATATAGAAAAAATGCAGGCAGCACACCACAGCTTGTATCAAAAAGTAAAGTAAGTTTATTCCATGATGTGATAGAGACTACGTTTCTCCAGCCTCACGCTGGCTTTCTCAAGTGCTGAAGAAACGTAGTCTCTATCACATCATGGAATAAACTCACTTTCCTTTTTGATACAAGCTGTGGTGTGCTGCCTGCATTTTTTCTGTGGATTGTGGATTCTGTGGACCTCTAGATATATATATATATATATATATATATATATATATATATCTAGAGGTCTGTATCCCTATATTGCATCCCTGTATCCCTATATTGCTTTCTATTGAATATCTCAGACACATCCTCATATCCCAACCTCATATCCTGTCCTCATATATCGTCCTCATATCCTGTCCCCAAATCCCGTCCCCATTTCCTGACCTCATGTCCTGACCTCATATCTCATCCCCATATCCCGTCCCCATATCCCCTCCCCATATCCTGTCCCCATATACCATCCCCATATCCTGTCCCCATATACCATCCCCATATCCTGTCCTCATATATAATCCGCATTTCTAATCTTTATATCCCGTCCTCAGGTGTTGTGATGAAGATATTGTAAGCTGAAAATAAAAGGGGTGTGACTTAAAGGGTGGGCGTGTATTTGCAAGATGGAGCATTGAATGCAGGGAGGGTGTGGCTTGCCAGCCAAACTGATGCATTCACCAGGAGATGCAGAGCGGAGCTTGTGGAGTAAGGTACCAGAAGTCCTATATACTTGATGGGACTTGAAACAAAAACCCCATCCTTCACATTTGGGGGTAGGATAGGGTTGATTTAACTATTAAATATTTTTATTTGATATATAAGTAACATGTGACCAAGTATTACTGAAATATCTCCAGCCGTACGGAAGTTATGCTGGAACATACATTTCCCATAGTTTTGCATTGGACTTTAAACAAAAACCCTGATCCTCGCAAATGAGGGTAGGTTTTGGGTTAAATGAACTATCCTATATTTTTGGTGGACGTATAACTAACATGTGACCAAGTATTATCAAAATATCTCCAGCTGTTTGGAAGTTATGAATATTTCCCATAGACTTGAAATGGGGTTTTAAACAAAAACCCAGAGTCCCGCAAATGGGAGTGAGTAAGGGTTAAATTACCTACCCTATGTTTGTAGTTGACATATTAGTAACATGTGTACCAAGTTTCATGTAAATACATACACACACACACATGATTTTCCTTGATTTACTAAAATCTGAGTGTTCTTTCTGAGTGTTTTAGATTTCCCTCTTCTTTTTCTGGGAGCTGATTTACTAATATGTCGCACATGTCGGTTCATTTTCTGTCGCATGGGTTTTATTGTGTCGCATGGGAAAATGTGTCGCACATACTCCAAGTTTAAAGTAAAAAACATGGGTATAGAATACAAATCATCAATAGTATGTGCCAAACCAAACAAGCAAAACACAAGATTTAAAGGGAATTAAGCAACAAAATAGAACTAAAAAAATTTAATGGACTTAGACCATCAAACACCCCCCACACACACACAAAAAATTAATAAATAAAAAAAATTATAATAATAATAAATATATATATATATATATATATATATATATATATATATATACACACACAAGTAAAGGCATATCTTGAAGTTTAAAATGCATTGCATATTCTAAAAGTCCTTGTGTAGAACTGTAAAACAATGGAAAAAAAAAAAGAAAAGAAAATAGTTTAAGCGATCCCCACCACATTAAGCTGTGCCTTTGCCAAAATCCCTCGCTTTTGGTAGTTTTTACACATCCTCTTGGTTGTCAGTTATTCTGTGAGCCAAACTAACACTTTTTCAGGAGTGATTTTGGAAGTACTCCAAGTAATTTCTGCTTTTTGTCAGGAACATGCCCATTTTTTGGTTAACCACGCCCATTTTCTTGTAATAAAAAAACACTCCGAGTATTTTCAAAAGTGTAGGTTGTGCGGTGTAAAATTTGGGCGCAGAATTAGTTTCACTGATGGTTAGAATAAAATTTTGACGCATAAACCTAGAAAAAAAGTTGGTTGGATTTTAGTAAATCAGGGCCATTGAGTTATATATATATATATATATATATATATATATATATATATATATGCAAAATAGAATGCAGCCCACCACGAATGCAATTAAAAGTGATGGTTTATTCCATAACGTACAAAAGACAACGTTTCGCCAGCCTCACACTGGCTTTTTCAAGTGAGGAATAGTGAAATATACAGGGTATATGTGGGCCACCCTAGGACTGCCCACGTGGTCATGTGATCAATTACAGATATCATTTGCATATCAAAACAACATATAGTGGATAGATAAATCAGGAAACCAATACATATGTCTGGTGTCCGGCTCAGTGAACCCAACCTAAAACTTGCCGCAACTGATGCTACAACTGATAACAATTTTGTTTAGCGTCTGTGCAGTGCAGACTGGACTGGGGAACACAGCAAGATGTGTTTCCTCGTCTGACGAATTCTGATGCATGTCCAATGGCGTCCAACTTGGGTTGGCAGATGAATGCGTACTGTCCCATTCAAATGAATGGTATCAGATTTATCATCCCTTACCATCCAGTGCTTTTTCTAATTTGGATGTACAGTATCTTTTATAAGTGAATACACCCCTCACATTTTTGTAAGTATTTTATTATAGCTTTTCATGTGACAACACTGAAGAAATGACACTCTGCTACAATGTAAAATAGTGCGTGCACAGCTTGTATAACAGTGTTTAATGTTGTGTCCTCTTAAAATAACTCAACACACAACCATTAATGTCTAAAACTTGGCAACAAAAGTTAGTACACCTTAGTATAAATGTCCAAATTGGGCCCAAAGTGTCCATATTTTGTGTGGCCATCATTATTTTCCAGCACTGCTTTATGCCTCTTTTGCATGGAGGTCACCAGAGCTTCACAAGTGGCCACTGGAATCCTCTTCCACTACTTTATGACAACATCACAGAGCTGGTAAACATTAGAGACCTTGTGCTCTCCCACCTTTTGAAGATGCCTCACACATACCCCAATAGGGTTTAGATGCTTGGCCAGTCCATCACCTTTACCCTCAGCTACTTTAGCAAGGCAGTGATCATCTTGTTGGTGTGTTTGGGGTTGTTTTCATGTTGGAATGCTGTCCTGCAGCCCAGTCTCTGAAGGGAGGGGATAATGCTCTGCTTCAGTATATCACAGTACATCCTGGCATTCATGGTTCCCTCAGTGAACTATACCTCCCCAGTGCCAGCGGAACATGAAAAACAAAAAGAGACAATGCGCCCATCTATGTGCCGTAAATTCAACCAACAAGAGGATGTAGTAACACAAACAGAATGTGCTCACCTGGTGATGTTATGCTAAGAGCATAACATCTAATGGTGCTTTGGGGGCCCAGCTGATGTGGGTAACGAGTCACGGTGTGCTGCCTGGATCCTCCCGTCCAGCTGGACGGTCTGTAGAGTGTTCAGCAATGAAAAAGAAGCGATCCTGTTACGGCGCTCGCCCGTGTGGCAGGAATGGAGTTCAAGAGCCGATGGTAAGTAAAGGCATCTTTATTCAGAATCAATTCGGACTACGCGTTACGAAGGGACACGCTCCCCTCTTCCTCAGGTCCAATCCTCGGATTGGACCTGAGGAAGAGGGGAGCGTGTCCCTTCGTAACACATAGTCCGAATTGATTCTGAATAAAGATGCCTTTACTTACCATCGGCTCTTGAACTCCATTCCTGCCACACGGGCGAGCACCGTAACAGGATCGCTTCTTTTTCATTACTGAACACTCCCCAGTGCCAGCAGCACTCATGCAGCCGAGACCATGACACTACCACGACCATGTGTGTAGGTTTGTGCAGCTCAACAGATAGACTTAGGAAGTAGCAGAGGTTATATGTTAGCACTCAGAGGGAGCAGAGGGTAAATGTTAGCACTCAATACCCAAGGTGTTTTGAAATGGATTAAGCTAAAAATAAGAAGGATACAGGCCTCAATGCTCTCTACAGGGATAAACTGAAACACAGTGGAGATGATAGTAATGATAACGATAATAGTGCTTATGGGGGTATAGGTAATAATGTAATAATAATACGGGGAAAAATAATAACAATGATGCAAAGAGATAGAAGGGGAGGGAGGGAGAAAGGGGAGGGAGGGAGAAAAGGAAGGAAGGTAGGAAGAAAAGGAATTAAGGAAAAGTCAGAGAAAAACAAGAAAGGAAAAGATCTGACCACTATTTGGTAAAGTCCAGGTAAAATACGCAAATGTATTATTAATAATAATAATAATAATAATAAAAATAATAATAGACGAGGGTATTGCAGGGCCCTTGCGATTCCCACCTAAAACATCAATCTGTACAAAAAATGGGTAAAATGTGGTATATAAGCAATTAAACAATATAATGCAGTCCTCCAAATATGAATGAGGTATCGTTCTACAGGTAAAAAAATACCCATATTATAGAAGGTGTTCCTAAAAAGAAAAAGTGGCAGTGCAACGTTCTCAATCCTGTAAGGTAATGCTCTCAGTCCTGTAAGGTGAAAAACAATCCTGTGGAAAGATGGATATCCCTTCGTGTTATAAATACAGTACAATCATAGTGGTGGCAGTTGATGCAATGCTTCTATTCAAAGGCACCGATGGACAGTAATAGCTGCTGTGCAGCTTGCAATCCTGTGAAGGAAGAAAACAGTAGGACTGTGTCCCGCTCACCCGTCCAGCTGGGCACCTGTCTGGAATGTCCACGCTTGTGCTCGTACTGCTCATGGCAGCTCCAGCCATGCGGGGCAGTCGCTTGTTAGGCAAACCGTCCCACTCAGCGAGAGCAGGAGCGATGTCCTGGTGTCAGGGTTTGTGAGCGGAGTCCTCGTGTGCACTGTTGGTGTTAGTAGATTATGCTGAGCGCGCTCAGGGAGATGGAAAGGGCGCTAGTTTTGAATTGGCCAATGTACAAGTAGTATTGCACTGTGCTCTGTAGGCAAAGTCACTTATTGTATCATCATGGGGAATGCAATGAATGGCTAGACGTGTTACAGGAGGCTCCTCCTTTCTTCAGTAGCAGCTATTAATGTCCAGCGGTGCCTTTGAATAGAAGCATTGCATCAACTGCCACCACTGTGATTGTACTGTATTTACCGAACACCAAGGGATATCCATCATTCCACAGGATTATTTTTCACCTAACAGGACTGAGAGCATTACCTTACAGGATTGAGAATGTTGTGATGCCAATTTTTCTTTTTAGGAATACCTTCTATATTATGGATATTTTTTTAACCTGTAGAACGATACCTCATCCATATTTGGGGGGTTGCATTATATTGTTTTATTGCTTATATACCGTATCCAATTTTACCTATTTTTAGTACAGATTGTTTTAGGTGGGAATCGTAAGGGCCCTGCAATACTCTTGTCTATTATTATATTTCTTATTATTAATACATTTGCGTATTTTACCTGCACTTTACCAAATAGTGGTCATTTCTTTTCCTTTCGTGTATTTCTCTGACTTTCATCCACCTCCCTTTTTTTCTTTCTTTTCTTTTTTTTTCTTTCCTTTTCTCTTGTCCGTATTCTCAGCACCCCTTTTTTCTTTCTTTCTTTCTTTCTTTCTTTTTTTCTTTCTTTTTTTTTCTCACTCCCCTTCTATCTCTTTGCATAGTATACCATCATCGTTATTATTTTTTCCCAGTATTATCATTATACTATTACCTGTACTGCCATAAGCACTATTATCATTATCATTACTATCATTTCCACTATCATGTTCCAGTTTATCCCTGTAGAGAGCATTGAGGACTGTATTCTTCTACTACCACCTCCATGTTTGACTGTAGACAAGACACACTTGTCTTTGTACTCCTCACCTGGTTGCTGCCACATATGCTTGTCACGATGCCGGCTGGCAGGAGGTGGATCCTCTGTGCCAGAGAGGGATTGGCGTGGACCGTGCTAGTGGACCGGTTCTAAGTCACTACTGGTGTTCACCAGAGCCCGCCGCAAAGCGGGATGGTCTTGCTGCGGCGGTAGTGACCAGGTCGTATCCACTAGCAACGGCTCAACCTCTCTGACTGCTGAAGATAGGCGCGGTACAAGGGAGTAGACAGAAGCAAGGTCGGACGTAGCAGAAGGTCGGGGCAGGCAGCAAGGATCGTAGTCAGGGGCAACGGCAGGAGGTCTGGAACACAGGCTAGGAACACACAAGGGAACGCTTTCACTAGGCACAAGGGCAACAAGATCCGGCGAGGGAGTGCAGGGGAAGTGAGGTATACATAGGGAGTGCACAGGTGAAAACACTAATTGGAACCACTGCGCCAATCAGTGGCGCAGTGGCCCTTTAAATTGTAGAGACCCGGCGCGCGCGCGCCCTAGGGAGCGGGGCCACGCGCGCCGGGACAGGAACGAGGGAGAGCGAGTCAGGTACGGAAGCCGGGGTGCGCATCGCGAGCGGGTGCCACCCGCATCGCGAATCGCATCCCGGCTGGAGGCGGTATCGCAGCGCACCCGGTCAGTGGATCTGACCGGGGCGCTGCCGTAGCGAAGATGTTGCGAGGGAGGAGCGGGGAGGAGCGGGGACCCGGAGCGCTCGGCGTAACAGTACCCCCCCCTTGGGTCTCCCCCTCTTCTTAGAGCCTGAGAACCTGAGGACCAGACTTTTATCTAGGATATTGTCCTCAGGTTCCCAGGATCTCTCTTCAGGACCACAGCCCTCCCAGTCCACTAAAAAAAAAGTTTTACCTCTGACCTTTTTGGAGGCCAGTATCTCCTTTACGGTGAAGATATCAGAAGAACCGGAGACAGGAGTAGGAGAAATGAGTTTGGGAGAGAAGCGGTTGATGATGAGTGGTTTAAGAAGAGAGACATGAAAGGCATTAGGAATACGAAGAGAAGGAGGAAGAAGAAGTTTGTAAGAGACAGGATTAATCTGGCACAAAATTTTGAAAGGACCAAGATAGCGTGGTCCCAATTTGTAGCTGGGAACACGGAAGAGGACATATTTAGCGGAGAGCCATACCTTGTCTCCGGGAGAAAAAATGGGGGAAGCTCTTCTTTTCTTATCAGCAAACTTCTTCATGCGTGATGAAGCCTGTAAGAGAGAATTTTGGGTCTCTTTCCATATGGTGGAAAGATCACGAGTTATTTCATCCACAGCGGGCAAACCAGAGGGCAAGGGAGTAGGGAGGGGGGGAAGAGGGTGACGGCCGTACACCACGAAAAATGGGGATTTGGAAGAAGATTCAGAGACTCTGAAGTTATACGAGAATTCGGCCCATGGTAGAAGATCTGCCCAGTCATCCTGGTGGGAGGAAACAAAATGCCGTAAATAATCACCCAGGACCTGGTTAATTCTTTCTACTTGCCCATTGGATTGAGGATGATAAGCAGAAGAAAAGTTTAATTTAATCTTGAGTTGTTTACAGAGAGCCCTCCAGAATTTTGACACGAATTGGACGCCTCTATCCGAGACGATCTGCGTGGGCAACCCGTGAAGACGAAAAATGTGTACAAAAAATTGTTTTGCCAACTGAGGTGCTGAAGGAAGACCAGGAAGAGGAATAAAATGTGCCATCTTGGAAAATCGATCAACGACCACCCAAACAACAGTGTTGCCACGGGATGGGGGTAAGTCTGTAATAAAGTCCATACCAATCAGAGACCAAGGCTGTTCGGGGACAGGCAGAGGATGAAGAAGACCAGCGGGCTTCTGGCGAGGAGTCTTATCCCGGGCACAGACAGTGCAGGCCCGCACAAAATCAACAAAATCCGTCTCCAGAGTCGGCCACCAATAGAAACGAGAGATGAGTTGCACGGATTTCTTGATGCCCGCATGGCCTGCGAGATGGGAGGAGTGACCCCATTTGAGGATTCCGAGGCGTTGGCGTGGAGAGACGAAGGTCTTCCCTGGAGGAGTTTGCCTGATGGAGGCTGGAGAAGTGGAGATCAGGCAGTCAGGAGGAATGATGTGTTGCGGAGAGAGCTCTACTTCCGAGGCATCCGAGGAACGAGAGAGAGCATCGGCCCTAATGTTCTTATCGGCAGGGCGAAAGTGAATTTCAAAATTAAACCGGGCAAAGAACAGAGACCACCTGGCCTGGCGAGGATTCAGCCGTTGGGCAGACTGGAGATAGGAGAGATTCTTGTGATCGGTGTAAATAATAACTGGAAATTTTGATCCCTCCAGCAGATGCCTCCATTCTTCAAGTGCTAATTTAATGGCCAGTAGCTCTCGATCCCCGATGGAGTAGTTCCTCTCCGCCGGAGAGAAGGTCCTAGAAAAAAAACCACAGGTAACAGCATGCCCGGAAGAATTTTTTTGTAGAAGAACCGCTCCAGCTCCTACTGAGGATGCATCAACCTCCAATAGGAAGGGTTTAGATGGGTCAGGTCTGGAGAGCACGGGAGCAGAAGAAAAGGCAGACTTGAGCCGTTTAAAGGCGTCTTCCGCTTGAGGAGGCCATGACTTAGGATTGGCATTCTTTTTGGTTAAAGCCACGATAGGAGCCACAATGGTGGAAAAATGTGGAATAAATTGTCTGTAATAATTGGCGAACCCCAAAAAACGTTGGATAGCACGGAGTCCGGATGGGCGTGGCCAATCTAAGACGGCAGAGAGTTTGTCTGGATCCATTTGTAGTCCCTGGCCAGAGACCAAGTATCCTAGGAAAGGAAGAGATTGACATTCAAACAGACATTTCTCCATTTTGGCATAAAGTTGATTGTCACGAAGTCTCTGAAGAACCATGCGGACATGCTGGCGGTGTTCTTCTAGGTTGGCAGAAAAAATCAGAATATCGTCCAGATACACAACAACACAGGAATATAAGAGATCACGAAAAATTTCATTAACAAAGTCTTGGAAGACGGCAGGGGCGTTGCACAGGCCAAAGGGCATGACCAGATACTCAAAGTGTCCATCTCTAGTGTTAAATGCCGTTTTCCATTCATCCCCCTCCCTCATGCGGATGAGATTATAAGCACCTCTTAAGTCCAGTTTGGTAAAGATGTGGGCACCTTGGAGGCGATCAAAGAGTTCAGAGATAAGAGGTAGAGGGTAGCGGTTCTTTACCGTGATTTTATTAAGACCGCGGTAGTCAATGCGAGGACGTAGGGAGCCATCTTTTTTGGACACAAAGAAAAATCCAGCTCCGGCAGGAGAGGAGGATTTGCGGATAAACCCCTTTTTTAAATTTTCCTGGATGTACTCAGACATAGCAAGAGTCTCTGGGGCGGACAGAGGATAAATTCTGCCCCGGGGTGGAGTAGTGCCCGGGAGGAGGTCAATAGGACAGTCATAAGGCCTGTGAGGAGGTAGAGTCTCAGCTTGTTTTTTGCAAAACACATCAGCAAAGTCCATATAGGCCTTAGGGAGACCGGTTACAGGGGGAACCACAGGGTCACGGCAGGGAGTACTGGGAACCGGTTTAAGGAAGTCCTTGAAACAAGAGGTACCCCAGCTCTTGATCTCCCCTGAGGACCAATCCAGGGTTGGGGAATGGCGTTGGAGCCACAGTAGTCCAAGGAGAATTTCGGAAGTGCAATTGGGGAGGACCAAGAACTCAATTTTTTCTTGATGGGGTCCGATGCACATTAGAAGGGGCTTCGTGCGGTAACGTATGGTACAGTCCAATCTTTCATTGTTAACACAATTGATGTAGAGGGGTCTGGCGAGACTGGTTACCGGGATGTTGAACCTGTTGATGAGAGAGGCCAAAATAAAGTTTCCTGCAGATCCGGAATCCAAGAAGGCCATAGTAGAGAAGGAGAAGGTAGATGCAGATATCTGCACAGGCACAGTAAGACGTGGAGAAGCAGAGTTGACATCAAGGACTGTCTCACTTTTGTGCGGAGTCTGCGTGCGTCTTTCCAGGCGGGGAGGACGGATAGGACAATCCTTCAGGAAGTGTTCGGTACCGGCACAGTACAGGCAGAGATTCTCCATGCGGCGTCGTGTCCTCTCTTGAGGTGTCAGGCGAGACCGGTCGACTTGCATAGCCTCCACGGCGGGAGGCACAGGAACGGATTGCAGAGGACCAGAGGAGAGAGGAGCCGGGGAGAAAAAACGCCTCGTGCGAACAAAGTCCATATCCTGGCGGAGCTCCTGACGCCTTTCGGAAAACGCATGTCAATGCGAGTGGCAAGATGAATGAGTTCATGTAGATTAGCAGGAATTTCTCGTGCGGCCAGAACATCTTTAATGTTGCTGGATAGGCCTTTTTTAAAGGTCGCGCAGAGGGCCTCATTATTCCAGGATAGTTCAGAAGCAAGAGTACGGAATTGTATGGCGTACTCGCCAACGGAAGAATTACCCTGGACCAGGTTCAGCAGGGCAGTCTCAGCAGAAGAGGCTCGGGCAGGTTCCTCAAAGACACTACGAATTTCCGAGAAGAAGGAGTGTACAGAGGCAGTGACGGGGTCATTGCGGTCCCAGAGCGGTGTGGCCCATGACAGAGCTTTTCCAGACAGAAGGCTGACTACGAAAGCCACCTTAGACCTTTCAGTAGGAAACTGGTCCGACATCATCTCCAAGTGCAGGGAACATTGTGAAAGAAAGCCACGGCAAAACTTAGAGTCCCCATCAAATTTATCCGGCAAGGATAGTCGTAGGCCTGAAGCGGCCACTCGCTGCGGAGGAGGTGCAGGAGCTGGCGGAGGAGATGATTGCTGAAGCTGTGGTAGTAGCTGCTGTAGCATCACGGTCAGTTGAGACAGCTGGTGGCCTTGTTGCGCTATTTGTTGTGACTGCTGGGCGACCACCGTGGTGAGGTCAGCGACAACTGGCAGAGGTACTTCAGCGGGATCCATGGCCGGATCTACTGTCACGATGCCGGCTGGCAGGAGGTGGATCCTCTGTGCCAGAGAGGGATTGGCGTGGACCGTGCTAGTGGACCGGTTCTAAGTCACTACTGGTGTTCACCAGAGCCCGCCGCAAAGCGGGATGGTCTTGCTGCGGCGGTAGTGACCAGGTCGTATCCACTAGCAACGGCTCAACCTCTCTGACTGCTGAAGATAGGCGCGGTACAAGGGAGTAGACAGAAGCAAGGTCGGACGTAGCAGAAGGTCGGGGCAGGCAGCAAGGATCGTAGTCAGGGGCAACGGCAGGAGGTCTGGAACACAGGCTAGGAACACACAAGGGAACGCTCTTGAACTCCATTCCTGCCACACGGGCAAGCACCGTAACAGGATCGCTTCTTTTTCATTACTGAACACTCCCCAGTGCCAGCAGCACTCATGCAGCCGAGACCATGACACTACCACGACCATGTGTGTAGGTTTGTGCAGCTCAACAGATAGACTTAGGAAGTAGCAGAGGTTATATGTTAGCACTCAGAGGGAGCAGAGGGTAAATGTTAGCACTCAATACCCAAGGTGTTTTGAAATGGATTAAGCTAAAAATAAGAAGGATACAGGCCTCAATGCTCTCTACAGGGATAAACTGAAACACAGTGGAGATGATAGTAATGATAACGATAATAGTGCTTATGGGGGTATAGGTAATAATGTAATAATAATACGGGGAAAAATAATAACAATGATGCAAAGAGATAGAAGGGGAGGGAGGGAGAAAGGGGAGGGAGGGAGAAAAGGAAGGAAGGTAGGAAGAAAAGGAATTAAGGAAAAGTCAGAGAAAAACAAGAAAGGAAAAGATCTGACCACTATTTGGTAAAGTCCAGGTAAAATACGCAAATGTATTATTAATAATAATAATAATAATAAAAATAATAATAGACGAGGGTATTGCAGGGCCCTTGCGATTCCCACCTAAAACATCAATCTGTACAAAAAATGGGTAAAATGTGGTATATAAGCAATTAAATAATATAATGCAGTCCTCCAAATATGAATGAGGTATCGTTCTACAGGTAAAAAAATACCCATATTATAGAAGGTGTTCCTAAAAAGAAAAAGTGGCAGTGCAACGTTCTCAATCCTGTAAGGTAATGCTCTCAGTCCTGTAAGGTGAAAAACAATCCTGTGGAAAGATGGATATCCCTTCGTGTTATAAATACAGTACAATCATAGTGGTGGCAGTTGATGCAATGCTTCTATTCAAAGGCACCGATGGACAGTAATAGCTGCTGTGCAGCTTGCAATCCTGTGAAGGAAGAAAACAGTAGGACTGTGTCCCGCTCACCCGTCCAGCTGGGCACCTGTCTGGAATGTCCACGCTTGTGCTCGTACTGCTCATGGCAGCTCCAGCCATGCGGGGCAGTCGCTTGTTAGGCAAACCGTCCCACTCAGCGAGAGCAGGAGCGATGTCCTGATGTCAGGGTTTGTGAGCGGAGTCCTCGTGTGCACTGTTGGTGTTAGTAGATTATGCTGAGCGCGCTCAGGGAGATGGAAAGGGCGCTAGTTTTGAATTGGCCAATGTACAAGTAGTATTGCACTGTGCTCTGTAGGCAAAGTCACTTATTGTATCATCATGGGGAATGCAATGAATGGCTAGACGTGTTACAGGAGGCTCCTCCTTTCTTCAGTAGCAGCTATTAATGTCCAGCGGTGCCTTTGAATAGAAGCATTGCATCAACTGCCACCACTGTGATTGTACTGTATTTACCGAACACCAAGGGATATCCATCATTCCACAGGATTATTTTTCACCTAACAGGACTGAGAGCATTACCTTACAGGATTGAGAATGTTGTGATGCCAATTTTTCTTTTTAGGAATACCTTCTATATTATGGATATTTTTTTAACCTGTAGAACGATACCTCATCCATATTTGGGGGGTTGCATTATATTGTTTTATTGCTTATATACCGTATCCAATTTTACCTATTTTTAGTACAGATTGTTTTAGGTGGGAATCGTAAGGGCCCTGCAATACTCTTGTCTATTATTATATTTCTTATTATTAATACATTTGCGTATTTTACCTGCACTTTACCAAATAGTGGTCATTTCTTTTCCTTTCGTGTATTTCTCTGACTTTCATCCACCTCCCTTTTTTTCTTTCTTTTCTTTTTTTTTCTTTCCTTTTCTCTTGTCCGTATTCTCAGCACCCCTTTTTTCTTTCTTTCTTTCTTTCTTTCTTTTTTTCTTTCTTTTTTTTTCTCACTCCCCTTCTATCTCTTTGCATAGTATACCATCATCGTTATTATTTTTTCCCAGTATTATCATTATACTATTACCTGTACTGCCATAAGCACTATTATCATTATCATTACTATCATTTCCACTATCATGTTCCAGTTTATCCCTGTAGAGAGCATTGAGGACTGTATTCTTCTACTACCACCTCCATGTTTGACTGTAGACAAGACACACTTGTCTTTGTACTCCTCACCTGGTTGCTGCCACATATGCTTGTCACGATGCCGGCTGGCAGGAGGTGGATCCTCTGTGCCAGAGAGGGATTGGCGTGGACCGTGCTAGTGGACCGGTTCTAAGTCACTACTGGTGTTCACCAGAGCCCGCCGCAAAGCGGGATGGTCTTGCTGCGGCGGTAGTGACCAGGTCGTATCCACTAGCAACGGCTCAACCTCTCTGACTGCTGAAGATAGGCGCGGTACAAGGGAGTAGACAGAAGCAAGGTCGGACGTAGCAGAAGGTCGGGGCAGGCAGCAAGGATCGTAGTCAGGGGCAACGGCAGGAGGTCTGGAACACAGGCTAGGAACACACAAGGGAACGCTTTCACTAGGCACAAGGGCAACAAGATCCGGCGAGGGAGTGCAGGGGAAGTGAGGTATACATAGGGAGTGCACAGGTGAAAACACTAATTGGAACCACTGCGCCAATCAGTGGCGCAGTGGCCCTTTAAATTGTAGAGACCCGGCGCGCGCGCGCCCTAGGGAGCGGGGCCACGCGCGCCGGGACAGGAACGAGGGAGAGCGAGTCAGGTACGGAAGCCGGGGTGCGCATCGCGAGCGGGTGCCACCCGCATCGCGAATCGCATCCCGGCTGGAGGCGGTATCGCAGCGCACCCGGTCAGTGGATCTGACCGGGGCGCTGCCGTAGCGAAGATGTTGCGAGGGAGGAGCGGGGAGGAGCGGGGACCCGGAGCGCTCGGCGTAACAGTACCCCCCCCCCCTTGGGTCTCCCCCTCTTCTTAGAGCCTGAGAACCTGAGGACCAGACTTTTATCTAGGATATTGTCCTCAGGTTCCCAGGATCTCTCTTCAGGACCACAGCCCTCCCAGTCCACTAAAAAAAAAGTTTTACCTCTGACCTTTTTGGAGGCCAGTATCTCCTTTACGGTGAAGATATCAGAAGAACCGGAGACAGGAGTAGGAGAAATGAGTTTGGGAGAGAAGCGGTTGATGATGAGTGGTTTAAGAAGAGAGACATGAAAGGCATTAGGAATACGAAGAGAAGGAGGAAGAAGAAGTTTGTAAGAGACAGGATTAATCTGGCACAAAATTTTGAAAGGACCAAGATAGCGTGGTCCCAATTTGTAGCTGGGAACACGGAAGAGGACATATTTAGCGGAGAGCCATACCTTGTCTCCGGGAGAAAAAATGGGGGAAGCTCTTCTTTTCTTATCAGCAAACTTCTTCATGCGTGATGAAGCCTGTAAGAGAGAATTTTGGGTCTCTTTCCATATGGTGGAAAGATCACGAGTTATTTCATCCACAGCGGGCAAACCAGAGGGCAAGGGAGTAGGGAGGGGGGGAAGAGGGTGACGGCCGTACACCACGAAAAATGGGGATTTGGAAGAAGATTCAGAGACTCTGAAGTTATACGAGAATTCGGCCCATGGTAGAAGATCTGCCCAGTCATCCTGGTGGGAGGAAACAAAATGCCGTAAATAATCACCCAGGACCTGGTTAATTCTTTCTACTTGCCCATTGGATTGAGGATGATAAGCAGAAGAAAAGTTTAATTTAATCTTGAGTTGTTTACAGAGAGCCCTCCAGAATTTTGACACGAATTGGACGCCTCTATCCGAGACGATCTGCGTGGGCAACCCGTGAAGACGAAAAATGTGTACAAAAAATTGTTTTGCCAACTGAGGTGCTGAAGGAAGACCAGGAAGAGGAATAAAATGTGCCATCTTGGAAAATCGATCAACGACCACCCAAACAACAGTGTTGCCACGGGATGGGGGTAAGTCTGTAATAAAGTCCATACCAATCAGAGACCAAGGCTGTTCGGGGACAGGCAGAGGATGAAGAAGACCAGCGGGCTTCTGGCGAGGAGTCTTATCCCGGGCACAGACAGTGCAGGCCCGCACAAAATCAACAAAATCCGTCTCCAGAGTCGGCCACCAATAGAAACGAGAGATGAGTTGCACGGATTTCTTGATGCCCGCATGGCCTGCGAGATGGGAGGAGTGACCCCATTTGAGGATTCCGAGGCGTTGGCGTGGAGAGACGAAGGTCTTCCCTGGAGGAGTTTGCCTGATGGAGGCTGGAGAAGTGGAGATCAGGCAGTCAGGAGGAATGATGTGTTGCGGAGAGAGCTCTACTTCCGAGGCATCCGAGGAACGAGAGAGAGCATCGGCCCTAATGTTCTTATCGGCAGGGCGAAAGTGAATTTCAAAATTAAACCGGGCAAAGAACAGAGACCACCTGGCCTGGCGAGGATTCAGCCGTTGGGCAGACTGGAGATAGGAGAGATTCTTGTGATCGGTGTAAATAATAACTGGAAATTTTGATCCCTCCAGCAGATGCCTCCATTCTTCAAGTGCTAATTTAATGGCCAGTAGCTCTCGATCCCCGATGGAGTAGTTCCTCTCCGCCGGAGAGAAGGTCCTAGAAAAAAAACCACAGGTAACAGCATGCCCGGAAGAATTTTTTTGTAGAAGAACCGCTCCAGCTCCTACTGAGGATGCATCAACCTCCAATAGGAAGGGTTTAGATGGGTCAGGTCTGGAGAGCACGGGAGCAGAAGAAAAGGCAGACTTGAGCCGTTTAAAGGCGTCTTCCGCTTGAGGAGGCCATGACTTAGGATTGGCATTCTTTTTGGTTAAAGCCACGATAGGAGCCACAATGGTGGAAAAATGTGGAATAAATTGTCTGTAATAATTGGCGAACCCCAAAAAACGTTGGATAGCACGGAGTCCGGATGGGCGTGGCCAATCTAAGACGGCAGAGAGTTTGTCTGGATCCATTTGTAGTCCCTGGCCAGAGACCAAGTATCCTAGGAAAGGAAGAGATTGACATTCAAACAGACATTTCTCCATTTTGGCATAAAGTTGATTGTCACGAAGTCTCTGAAGAACCATGCGGACATGCTGGCGGTGTTCTTCTAGGTTGGCAGAAAAAATCAGAATATCGTCCAGATACACAACAACACAGGAATATAAGAGATCACGAAAAATTTCATTAACAAAGTCTTGGAAGACGGCAGGGGCGTTGCACAGGCCAAAGGGCATGACCAGATACTCAAAGTGTCCATCTCTAGTGTTAAATGCCGTTTTCCATTCATCCCCCTCCCTCATGCGGATGAGATTATAAGCACCTCTTAAGTCCAGTTTGGTAAAGATGTGGGCACCTTGGAGGCGATCAAAGAGTTCAGAGATAAGAGGTAGAGGGTAGCGGTTCTTTACCGTGATTTTATTAAGACCGCGGTAGTCAATGCGAGGACGTAGGGAGCCATCTTTTTTGGACACAAAGAAAAATCCAGCTCCGGCAGGAGAGGAGGATTTGCGGATAAACCCCTTTTTTAAATTTTCCTGGATGTACTCAGACATAGCAAGAGTCTCTGGGGCGGACAGAGGATAAATTCTGCCCCGGGGTGGAGTAGTGCCCGGGAGGAGGTCAATAGGACAGTCATAAGGCCTGTGAGGAGGTAGAGTCTCAGCTTGTTTTTTGCAAAACACATCAGCAAAGTCCATATAGGCCTTAGGGAGACCGGTTACAGGGGGAACCACAGGGTCACGGCAGGGAGTACTGGGAACCGGTTTAAGGAAGTCCTTGAAACAAGAGGTACCCCAGCTCTTGATCTCCCCTGAGGACCAATCCAGGGTTGGGGAATGGCGTTGGAGCCACAGTAGTCCAAGGAGAATTTCGGAAGTGCAATTGGGGAGGACCAAGAACTCAATTTTTTCTTGATGGGGTCCGATGCACATTAGAAGGGGCTCCGTGCGGTAACGTATGGTACAGTCCAATCTTTCATTGTTAACACAATTGATGTAGAGGGGTCTGGCGAGACTGGTTACCGGGATGTTGAACCTGTTGATGAGAGAGGCCAAAATAAAGTTTCCTGCAGATCCGGAATCCAAGAAGGCCATAGTAGAGAAGGAGAAGGTAGATGCAGATATCTGCACAGGCACAGTAAGACGTGGAGAAGCAGAGTTGACATCAAGGACTGTCTCACTTTTGTGCGGAGTCTGCGTGCGTCTTTCCAGGCGGGGAGGACGGATAGGACAATCCTTCAGGAAGTGTTCGGTACCGGCACAGTACAGGCAGAGATTCTCCATGCGGCGTCGTGTCCTCTCTTGAGGTGTCAGGCGAGACCGGTCGACTTGCATAGCCTCCACGGCGGGAGGCACAGGAACGGATTGCAGAGGACCAGAGGAGAGAGGAGCCGGGGAGAAAAAACGCCTCGTGCGAACAAAGTCCATATCCTGGCGGAGCTCCTGACGCCTTTCGGAAAACGCATGTCAATGCGAGTGGCAAGATGAATGAGTTCATGTAGATTAGCAGGAATTTCTCGTGCGGCCAGAACATCTTTAATGTTGCTGGATAGGCCTTTTTTAAAGGTCGCGCAGAGGGCCTCATTATTCCAGGATAGTTCAGAAGCAAGAGTACGGAATTGTATGGCGTACTCGCCAACGGAAGAATTACCCTGGACCAGGTTCAGCAGGGCAGTCTCAGCAGAAGAGGCTCGGGCAGGTTCCTCAAAGACACTACGAATTTCCGAGAAGAAGGAGTGTACAGAGGCAGTGACGGGGTCATTGCGGTCCCAGAGCGGTGTGGCCCATGACAGAGCTTTTCCAGACAGAAGGCTGACTACGAAAGCCACCTTAGACCTTTCAGTAGGAAACTGGTCCGACATCATCTCCAAGTGCAGGGAACATTGTGAAAGAAAGCCACGGCAAAACTTAGAGTCCCCATCAAATTTATCCGGCAAGGATAGTCGTAGGCCTGAAGCGGCCACTCGCTGCGGAGGAGGTGCAGGAGCTGGCGGAGGAGATGATTGCTGAAGCTGTGGTAGTAGCTGCTGTAGCATCACGGTCAGTTGAGACAGCTGGTGGCCTTGTTGCGCTATTTGTTGTGACTGCTGGGCGACCACCGTGGTGAGGTCAGCGACAACTGGCAGAGGTACTTCAGCGGGATCCATGGCCGGATCTACTGTCACGATGCCGGCTGGCAGGAGGTGGATCCTCTGTGCCAGAGAGGGATTGGCGTGGACCGTGCTAGTGGACCGGTTCTAAGTCACTACTGGTGTTCACCAGAGCCCGCCGCAAAGCGGGATGGTCTTGCTGCGGCGGTAGTGACCAGGTCGTATCCACTAGCAACGGCTCAACCTCTCTGACTGCTGAAGATAGGCGCGGTACAAGGGAGTAGACAGAAGCAAGGTCGGACGTAGCAGAAGGTCGGGGCAGGCAGCAAGGATCGTAGTCAGGGGCAACGGCAGGAGGTCTGGAACACAGGCTAGGAACACACAAGGGAACGCTCTTGAACTCCATTCCTGCCACACGGGCAAGCACCGTAACAGGATCGCTTCTTTTTCATTACTGAACACTCCCCAGTGCCAGCAGCACTCATGCAGCCGAGACCATGACACTACCACGACCATGTGTGTAGGTTTGTGCAGCTCAACAGATAGACTTAGGAAGTAGCAGAGGTTATATGTTAGCACTCAGAGGGAGCAGAGGGTAAATGTTAGCACTCAATACCCAAGGTGTTTTGAAATGGATTAAGCTAAAAATAAGAAGGATACAGGCCTCAATGCTCTCTACAGGGATAAACTGAAACACAGTGGAGATGATAGTAATGATAACGATAATAGTGCTTATGGGGGTATAGGTAATAATGTAATAATAATACGGGGAAAAATAATAACAATGATGCAAAGAGATAGAAGGGGAGGGAGGGAGAAAGGGGAGGGAGGGAGAAAAGGAAGGAAGGTAGGAAGAAAAGGAATTAAGGAAAAGTCAGAGAAAAACAAGAAAGGAAAAGATCTGACCACTATTTGGTAAAGTCCAGGTAAAATACGCAAATGTATTATTAATAATAATAATAATAATAAAAATAATAATAGACGAGGGTATTGCAGGGCCCTTGCGATTCCCACCTAAAACATCAATCTGTACAAAAAATGGGTAAAATGTGGTATATAAGCAATTAAACAATATAATGCAGTCCTCCAAATATGAATGAGGTATCGTTCTACAGGTAAAAAAATACCCATATTATAGAAGGTGTTCCTAAAAAGAAAAAGTGGCAGTGCAACGTTCTCAATCCTGTAAGGTAATGCTCTCAGTCCTGTAAGGTGAAAAACAATCCTGTGGAAAGATGGATATCCCTTCGTGTTATAAATACAGTACAATCATAGTGGTGGCAGTTGATGCAATGCTTCTATTCAAAGGCACCGATGGACAGTAATAGCTGCTGTGCAGCTTGCAATCCTGTGAAGGAAGAAAACAGTAGGACTGTGTCCCGCTCACCCGTCCAGCTGGGCACCTGTCTGGAATGTCCACGCTTGTGCTCGTACTGCTCATGGCAGCTCCAGCCATGCGGGGCAGTCGCTTGTTAGGCAAACCGTCCCACTCAGCGAGAGCAGGAGCGATGTCCTGGTGTCAGGGTTTGTGAGCGGAGTCCTCGTGTGCACTGTTGGTGTTAGTAGATTATGCTGAGCGCGCTCAGGGAGATGGAAAGGGCGCTAGTTTTGAATTGGCCAATGTACAAGTAGTATTGCACTGTGCTCTGTAGGCAAAGTCACTTATTGTATCATCATGGGGAATGCAATGAATGGCTAGACGTGTTACAGGAGGCTCCTCCTTTCTTCAGTAGCAGCTATTAATGTCCAGCGGTGCCTTTGAATAGAAGCATTGCATCAACTGCCACCACTGTGATTGTACTGTATTTACCGAACACCAAGGGATATCCATCATTCCACAGGATTATTTTTCACCTAACAGGACTGAGAGCATTACCTTACAGGATTGAGAATGTTGTGATGCCAATTTTTCTTTTTAGGAATACCTTCTATATTATGGATATTTTTTTAACCTGTAGAACGATACCTCATCCATATTTGGGGGGTTGCATTATATTGTTTTATTGCTTATATACCGTATCCAATTTTACCTATTTTTAGTACAGATTGTTTTAGGTGGGAATCGTAAGGGCCCTGCAATACTCTTGTCTATTATTATATTTCTTATTATTAATACATTTGCGTATTTTACCTGCACTTTACCAAATAGTGGTCATTTCTTTTCCTTTCGTGTATTTCTCTGACTTTCATCCACCTCCCTTTTTTTCTTTCTTTTCTTTTTTTTTCTTTCCTTTTCTCTTGTCCGTATTCTCAGCACCCCTTTTTTCTTTCTTTCTTTCTTTCTTTCTTTTTTTCTTTCTTTTTTTTTCTCACTCCCCTTCTATCTCTTTGCATAGTATACCATCATCGTTATTATTTTTTCCCAGTATTATCATTATACTATTACCTGTACTGCCATAAGCACTATTATCATTATCATTACTATCATTTCCACTATCATGTTCCAGTTTATCCCTGTAGAGAGCATTGAGGACTGTATTCTTCTACTACCACCTCCATGTTTGACTGTGGACAAGACACACTTGTCTTTGTACTCCTCACCTGGTTGCTGCCACATATGCTTGTCACGATGCCGGCTGGCAGGAGGTGGATCCTCTGTGCCAGAGAGGGATTGGCGTGGACCGTGCTAGTGGACCGGTTCTAAGTCACTACTGGTGTTCACCAGAGCCCGCCGCAAAGCGGGATGGTCTTGCTGCGGCGGTAGTGACCAGGTCGTATCCACTAGCAACGGCTCAACCTCTCTGACTGCTGAAGATAGGCGCGGTACAAGGGAGTAGACAGAAGCAAGGTCGGACGTAGCAGAAGGTCGGGGCAGGCAGCAAGGATCGTAGTCAGGGGCAACGGCAGGAGGTCTGGAACACAGGCTAGGAACACACAAGGGAACGCTTTCACTAGGCACAAGGGCAACAAGATCCGGCGAGGGAGTGCAGGGGAAGTGAGGTATACATAGGGAGTGCACAGGTGAAAACACTAATTGGAACCACTGCGCCAATCAGTGGCGCAGTGGCCCTTTAAATCGTAGAGACCCGGCGCGCGCGCGCCCTAGGGAGCGGGGCCGCGCGCGCCGGGACAGGAACGAGGGAGAGCGAGTCAGGTACGGAAGCCGGGGTGCGCATCGCGAGCGGGTGCCACCCGCATCGCGAATCGCATCCCGGCTGGAGGCGGTATCGCAGCGCACCCGGTCAGTGGATCTGACCGGGGCGCTGCCGTAGCGAAGATGTTGCGAGCGCTCCGGGGAGGAGCGGGGACCCGGAGCGCTCGGCGTAACAATGCTTGACACCATCTGAACCAAATAAGTTCATCTTGGTCTCATCGATCACAGGACATAGTACTGAGAAAAAGGAAATACACAGCTCACTCTATGTTCAGTACATTGGGAAACTAGTAAAACCTTTATACAGGGGGGGGGGGTCAGTATACAGAATTGAGATTGGGGTCATATACAGATCATTAGAGACTTTATACAGGGTGAATTATTAATAAGCTTGTACACTGCAGGATCCCCATATAAAACATAATAGGTCTATAGCACAAAGATAGGGAGGAAAGGGGATATACAGGCCACTAGACTTTTAATAAAATTGTACAAATCATGTTATTCCACCATCATTCTCTACTTTAAGCCCCATAATGACGATTAAAACAGAATGTTAGAAATCTTTGATAGTTTATTAAAAAAGGAAAAACAAAAATGTTGCATAAACATAAGTCAGGGCTCTGGCTGGCCCACTCAACGACATTCACAGAATTGTATCTAAGCCACACTCCTGTGTTGTCTTTGCTGTGTCCTCAGGGTTATTGTCTTATTGGAAGATGAACTTTTGGGGTCCAGATCACTCCTGATCAGGTTTTTATTAAGGAAATCTCTATACTTTGCTCCATACAGCTTTCCATTAAAGGGGTACTCTGGCACTAAGACATCTTATCCCCTATCCAAAGGATAGGGGATAAGATGCCTGATTGCAGGGGTCCCACCGCTGGGGACCCCCGTGATCTAGCACGCAGCACCCTGATACAATCAGTCCCCAGAGCATGTTTGCTCTGGGTCTGATTACTGGCGATCACGGGGCTGCGCAAGATCCCCAGCGCCAGGACCCCCGCGATGAGGCATCTTATCCCCTATCCAAAGGATGTCTTAGCGCTGAGTAGCCCTTTAACCCTGACCAGTCTTCTGTCCCAGCTGATGAAAAACACCCCACAGCATAATGCTGCCACCACCATGAGCAGTGCATGAGAAATGACACTTAGAATTAAGACCAAAAAGTTTTTTTTTATTTCATCAGACCAGAGAACTTTATTTCTCACAGCCTGAGTGTCTTTAAGTTCTTTTCACAAACTCCACATTTTTCATGTGTCTTTTACATATCCATAATGCCCAGATTGTGGGATTGCTGCAGTGACTATTGACCTTCTGGAGGATTTTTGTAGCCTCTCTTACCAAGGCCCTTTCCCTTTCATACATAGTTTGGTGGGGTGGCCAGTTCTAGGAAGAGTCCTGGTTGTTCCAAACTTCTTCTGTGTAAAAATTATGGAAGCCACTGTGCCACTGTTTTACACTCTTCTCCAGATCTGGGCCTCCCACAAGCCTGTCTCTGAGCTCTATAGGCAGTTTTCTCCCCTCATGTTTTTTTTTGTTTTTGCTCTGAGATGCATTGTTAGCTGTGAGACCATATACAGACAGGACTGTGTCTTTCCAAATCATGTGCAATCTACTGAATTTACCACAGGTGACTTCAATCAAGGTGCATAAACATCTCAGAGAAATAAGAGGGCCCCACAGCTAATGTTCAAGTGTCATAGAAAAGTGTCTGAATACATATAGTCATGGCCGTAAATGTTGGCACCCCTGAAATTTTTAAGTATTTCTCACAGAAAAGGATTGCAGTAACACATGTTTTGCTATACACATGTTTATTCCCTTTGTGTGTATTGGAACTAAGCCAAAAAGGGAGGAAAAAAAGCAAATTGGACATAATGTCACACCAAACTCCAAAGATGTGCTGGACAAAATTATTGGCACCCTTAACTTAATATTTAGTTGCACACCCTTTGGATAAAATAACTGAAATCAATCGCTTCCTATAACCATCAATAAGCTTCTTACACCTCTCAGACGGAATGTTGGACCACTCTTCCTTGGCAAACTGCTCCCGGTCTCTCTTATTGGAAGGGCGCCTTTCCCCAACAGCAATTTTAAGGTCTCTCCACAGGTGTTCAATGGGATTTAGATCTGGACTCATTGCTGGCCACTTCAGAACTCTCCAGTGCTTTGTTGCCATCCATTTCTGGATGCTTTTTGACGTATGTTTGGGGTCATTGTCCTGCTGGAAGACCCAAGATCTCGGATGCAAACCCAGGTTTTTGACACTGGGCTGTACAGTGCAACCCAAAATCCGTTGGTAATCCTCAGATTTCATGGTGCCTTGCACACATTCAAGGTACCCAGTGCCAGAGGCAGAAAAACAAATCCAAAACATCAATGAACCTCCACCATATTTCACTATAGGTACTGTGTTCTTTTCTTTGTAGGCCTTATTCCGTTTTCGATAAACAGTAGAATGATGTGCTTTACCAAAAAGCTCTATCTTTGTCTCATCTGTCCACAAGACATTTTCGCAGAAGGATTTTGGCTTACTCAAGTTCATTTTGACAAAATGTAGTCTTGCTTTTTTATGTCTCTGTGTCAGCAGTGGGGTCCTCCTGGGTCTCCTGCCATATAGTTTTATTTCATTTAAATGTCGACAGATAGTTGGCGCTGACACTGATGCTCCCTGAGCCTGCTGGACAGCTTCAATATCTTTGGAACTTGTTTGGGGCTGCTTATCCACCATCCGGACTATTCTGCATTGACACCTTACATAAATTTTTCTCATCTGTCCACTCCCAGGGAGATTAGCTACAGTGCCATGGATTGTAAACTTCTTGATAATGTTGCGCACTGTGGACAAGGCCAAATCTAGATCTCTGGACATGGACTTGTAACCTTGAGATTGTTGATATGTTTCCACAATTTTGGTTTTCAAGTCCTCAGACAGTTGTCTTCTCCTCTTTCTGTTGTCCATGCTTAGTGTGGCACACACAGACACACAATGCAAAGACTAAGTCAACTTCTCTCCTTTTTATTTGCTTTCAGGTGTGATTTTTATATTGCCCCTATCTGTTACTTGCCCCAGGTGAGTTTAAAGGAGCATCACATGCTTGAAACAATCTTATTTTTCCACAATTTTGAATAATTGTGTCAATAATTGTCAATAATTTTGTCCAGCCCATTTTTGGAGTTTGGGGTAACATTATGTCCAATTTGCTTTTTTCTCCCTTTTTTGGCTTAATTCCAATACACACAAAGGGAATAAACATGTGTATAGCAAAACATATGTTACTGCAATCCTTTTCTGTGAGAAATACTTCATTTTCTATGCCAACATTTATGGCCATGACTTTTTATAGTCATGCAAAATACTTAATACTTTTCTTATTTTATTTGATTTGGAAAAAATGTGTTTTCACATGGTCATTATGGGGTATTGAGTGCAGGTTGAAAACTTGGGTTGAAAAGGGGTTTGAAGATTTCCCAAATTACATATTGCTTTAAACAGGCTGCGTGAGTCAGGTGATTTTGTCTCTGTAATAGGCTGATGTAAGTAAAGTTCTCACCATTTTTAGTTCAACTGCAGGTTTTTCCAATTATATCTGCATAGTTAAAACTGGTTTTTAGTTGAAATAGCAAAATAAATGGACAGTTTACAACAAAAAATGTACAAGGTTAACTGGGTACACCTGGACCCTCAGGTAAAGTAACAATAAATAGTAAAATAATAGAATTCCCAGTTCTTAAAGGGGTATTCCAGGCCAAAACTTTTTTTTTATATATCAACTGTCTCTGGAAAGTTAAACAGATTTGTAAATTACTTCAATTAAAAAATCTTAATCCTTCCAATAGTTATTAGCTTCTGAAGTTGAGTTGTTGATTTCTGTCTAATTGCTCTCTGATGACTCACGTCCCGGGAGCTGTGCAGTTCCTATGGGGATATTTTCCCATCATGCACAGCTCCCGGGATGTGACATCATCAATGAGCAGTTAGACAGTAAACTTCAGAAGCTAATAACTATTTGAAGGATTAAGATTTTTTAATAGAAGTAATTTACAAATCTGTTTAACTTTCAGGAGCCAGTTGATATATAAAAAAAAGTTTTTGCCTGGAATACCCCTCTAAGTTCCTCAGCCAATAAAGGTGTACGATGGATAATTGGAAACTACATACATTTTAATATATCATATGCATAAATATAAAATTTCTCACAGGGTCCATGTGATATACTATAAAATATACATAATAGCATCAGGACCTAAATGGCCTGCAAATAATCAAAAATAGACAATATATAATCTATATAAGAGACCTGCAAGATAAAAGAGAATTCTAATGTCCAATATGCATGGGAGGATATTCCTGAATAGGTATGGATGACCGCAGTAAGATATAGTGAAATAACAGTTAACATTCAGTAGCAGTTCACATTCAAAAGTCCACTAGCTGGAAATAAATCACTAGTGCTACCACTAGTGGTACCGCTCACCACGCCCAGTCCAGAAGCTCCCCTGGTAGATGGAGAGGGCTGCCGGCGTTGTATACAGTAGATGATAATGTGTCTCTGCAGGGACAGTGTCCTGCCACGATGTTTCAATTCGGGCACATGTAAGTAATTCCCAGCACGAGTAGTGTGTAGTAACTTGCTGCAGGAGCGGCGTTTGATGTCACCTGGTCAGCTGTTCAGCTGTGGCCGACAGCCGCGAAGCGCTGGTTATCTGAAGAGATTGAGATCTGAAGATACGCAGTGGTGTGCATAATAGTACTTGGCAGGGTACACAGATGGAAATGACTGGAGCGGCAAAGTAACTGGAGCGGCGAGGTGTTCAGAGCGGCAAGTTGTTCAACCCAATGGCAGTCAGACCATACAGAGCATATCACTCCAGATTAAAATGAAAGCTGTTACGCCCCCTCCCATAGACTTGCATTGAGGGGGCGGGGTGTGACGATCTTACGTCCCCGTGGTCGGGATGGTATTAGCCTGAGGGCCTCCAGCGGTTCTGGAAGCCGGGATACCCCTTTAACATTAACATCTACTATATACAACGCTGGCAGCCCTCTCCATCTACCAGCAGAGCTTCTGGACGGCGATTACACTGGGAGTGGTGAAAGGTAACACTAGTGATTTATTTCCAGCTAGCGGACTTTTGAATGTGAACTGCTATTGAATGTGAACTGCTATTTCACTATATCTTACTGCGGTCATCCATACCTATTCAGGAATATCCTTCCATGCATATTGGACATTAGAATTCTCTTTTATCTTGCAGGTCTCTTATATAGATTATATATTGTCTATTTTTGATTATTTGCAGGCCATTTAGGTCCTGATACTATTATGTATATTTTATAGTATATCACATGGGCCCTGTGAGAAATTTTATATTTATGCATATTACTATTTATGTATTTTCCAACTATCCATTGTACACCTTTTTTGGCTGAGATACTTCAGGACTGGGAATTCTATTATTTTATGGTTTTTAGTTGAAACTGGTTTTCCCTAGTGAAAACCAGTTTTGAATGAATGCCTTTTTGAATACTAGAATTGTTTTATTAATTTAATTAACTTCCTTGTTAAAAATCTGTTTTGAATGAATGCCTGTGTGAAAACTAGGATTTACTGCTTTTCCCTAGTTCAAATCAGGTTTTTACCGAACACCTTGTTTCAATCTAGAATGTTACTGCTAATACAAAAACTGAGTGTTGTATATACCAAATATTGTTGTATCCTCAACAAATGCTACATCAGGGAAATGGATTTAATTCTCAATCATCACCTCAAATTGTTGTTAGGGTGCTTTCACACCACGTTTTCAGCCTACGGCTGCTGGATCCGGCTGGGGGAGGGGAAAACCGCTCCCGCACCCCAGCCGGAACGGTGCTGAAATCCATTGGCTTTAATGAGCCAACATGAGTCACCATTTGACTTCAGTCTGCTCATTTCTTCCCCGTATGCGGTTTTCTGACCGGACCTAAAACCGTATCATACTACAGTTTTAGGTCTGGTCAGAAAACCAGATACGGGTCGAAAATGAGCCGACTGGAGTCAAACGGGGACACCGGTCGGCTCTTTAAAGTCAATGTATTTCAGCGCCGGTCCGGCTGTGGTATGGAAGCGCACGGTTTTCCCCTTCCCCAGCCAGTTCCAGCAGCCGTAGGCTGAAAACGTGGTGTGAAAGCACCCTTGACTCATTTGGTTCACTCAAACAGGTTTGCCTAGTTAAAACTAGTTTTAAAACAGATTCAACGATACATGCCAGGCTAATACCTCATCTGAGTTGTCTAATACCTCCATATCATCAGGTGCCCAACTCTTTTTGCGTATTTCAGTCATTTCATTATAACTGGCTTTCTCCAGTTTAAACCAGTTTTGACTGACATTCAGGTTTTTGATTAGTAGTGAATTCTAGTTTCCATGAAGATATCAGTAAAAACTGGTTTAAACTGGGAAACAGTAGCAAATTCTAGTTTCGACTAAGGCTTTAAGTAAGAACTGATTTTCACTAGGGAAAACCAGTTTTCAACTGAAAACTGTTTTTAACTGTAACATATATATTTGGTTATAGTTTTTTAATTCCTTAGGCTGGATGTCCCAATGTAAAACCATGTCTTTTTAGGTCCAACATTCTGTGTTGATTTATTTCTTAATATCTGTGGATTTTCACTCTGTTGACTAGAGATTTTATTTTGATGTTGCATGTGGTAGTATCAATTTTCAGTGGGGCTAATGCATGTTCTGGCTATACAATGTAAAAAAAGTCACACGTCCTTGGAATAGCAATATGGGTTCCCATTGAACATGAAAGCAATGGGAAACTATTTGGAGTCATTAATGTGGATTTACAGTAGATGTGTAAAACATGGATTCCATGAAAAATCTGTGTGAAAATTCATAGTGTGCATGGACCTTACCAAGGTTTAGTTTCCTGCAGACACTTAGTTTAACTTATTATTAGTTATTTGAATTTCAGTTTGCTGGTGTCATGTTGGGGTATGTTCACATGGTTATAAAAGCCACGTGTATAAATTGCCTGGAAAAACTGACTCAAAACTAGCTTTTAGCGTAATTTTAAAAGGTTTTTTCATGTGTTTTTTCAAGCTCCCATTGACTTAAATTTTAGCTTCCACGTGAAACTGCTCGGAAAATGTTCCTAATCTATAACTTGCTGCCTGCACTTTCAGGGTGACAGGTTCCCTGTAAAGTCTCCAATATGCCATCCAATTATTAGAATTGTAAACAAGCAACAACATTGGCACCTGCAGGCCAACTCTCTTTTTATCAGATCTTCCCCATAATGCCCAGCAAGAATGTGGCTTGGGTGGGGGGATAGGTCGAGAGGACAGCCACAGAGACATGTTTTATTATATTATAATACATTATATCAATGCATACATATAAATGTTACACACAGATATAATGTTCACTAATACAGTATTGAGAGTCAGGACTGTCAGCTGATGGCAAAGTCCTTCTGGCATCTGTCATGCTGAACAACAAGGACAAAGTGTGAAAAATGTGTATTCTGATATCTCTGCTTTGGGCACCAAGAGAGTCTATTTCATCCCTGATCAAGAAGCTGCTATATTTATTGTGGACTACTATCATCCTCATCACCATCCTCCTTCTCCTCATCATCATCGTAAACAGTATTAGCCAAACTCATCAATGCTTTTTGATATCCATGATGGTTTTCGTTTCTCAGCAGTTTTCTCTCTGAAGATTGGGGAAAGGACTTACAAGTGACTCTCCTTTTCTTTCTTCTTATTTTCCAGATAAAGAAGAATAAAAGAGAATTCCAATAAATTACATCATTTTAGCTGTGCTTCTTCATTCTATTCCTACTTCCACAAAGACAAGTCTCTTGGAAATACAAGGCATTAGCTTTATAAGCAAGGCATCCAATGGCTCCTTTACACATAAAGACTAGTTTTTTTTTTTGTGTATTTTTTTTAACGCTCTCCTTTTTTCTTGAAACAAATATAAAACTGACTTGGCTTTTTACACAACAGGCAAAATTAGCGGAGGTGGTGGGGGGGGGGGGGACACTACAGCATTGGTTATAACAATATGTTGGGGCTTAGGAACCCTTCGGTGAACTCAATGAGCATTCACACATTTCAAAACGTGCACTACCATACTCATTTTGGAAGCGTAAATTCATGTGTCCTAGAAATCTAAAGTTTGTTTACGCATGTGCTTGTTTTAGCCAAACTAAAGGATGACCATCCTGCACTTAAAGCAGAACTTCACAAAACCAAGGCTCTGCACCACGGCTTTACATGTGCTTCACAGGGTTCAACACTGTCTACTAGAGTGTTCTTATTTGTATGTACAAGAGATATGTTGGGGTTGATTTGATCAATAACGGCTTAAATTTATTATTTTTTCATAATGTGTATTTGGTAAAAAAAAACTAAAAAACTCAATTACAGCCCATGTAATGTTTCATTTAATGTAGATAAAGGTCATTTACAGATTAACATTTCAAAGTCTTCCATAACTATTGGTTTTTTAAGGCAAAGCATGCTGGGAAATGCTGTTTCCTGTATCTCATCTTTATACTTTTGCCAATGCACTGCTGAAATGGTGGGAAGAAGAAAGTTGGATTCAAATGGACATTATGGACTAAACCTGTTCTTAGCTTTAGCGCTTATTATTTTTATACATTTTCTTCTAATATTTATCACAATTTGCTGTACTACTTCCTTACAGAAAATGATATTTTTTTTCTTTAAAATGATTTCAAGTGGGTAGCCCTTATTGCACAATAATAGTTACTAATAAGAGTTGCATATGCTTGGAATACTTATTCAGTTGCAACTCAATGGCATTGCTGCATGTAGTACTGCTGCTGCTGTTCTCTGACCTTCAATGGGGCCTATGTGGTAAATGGTGCAGATGACCGATCGATCAGATTGATGGCATACATGTAAATACGGCCTTTCAGCTACTATTTGACTACAGTCTTCAATAAGTTTTTGTGGGCATATCACTACACAGTATCTAGCCAAGAAAACACATGGGGAAAATGTACTAAAAACCAAGCTTCATTGCCCCCTCCCATAGACATGAATGGAGGGGGTGTGGGGTGATGTCACGAGAAAACGTGGCGTGACGCCAGGACCATGCCCATCCGCACCAAGCGTGCTGAACATAATGTTCAGAACACCGGGTGCTGCACGGAGATCGAGGGTGGTCCCAGAGGCTGGATCCCTGCTATCAGATGTCTTATTAGGGATACGATATCTAGAAGTAAAATTCTGCTGGAATGAGTTAGATGCACCAGATGTACTTTGAGGTGTTAATATATTTGTTTCATATTTGGTTATCCATTCACGTTTAAAGAAAGTCTCACTAGCAATGTGCTGAGCTATAATTTATGCCAATTTTTGGTGTTAATTATAGTCAATTTTTTGGGCTGCTGGAAGCCATGCTTCTCCAAGTGGGCCCAAGCAACTGTTTCTAAAAGTAGATCTAATGGTGCAGAATTTGCAAAAACAAACAATTTTGCACAAAAGACTTTGCTAAACGTTGCAACTTTTGTATTATAAAACAATTACCATAAAAAATAGTTATTTATTTTGCAGCTGTTATAGTCTACCCTACTAAAATGATCTGTATCTACAACGTTTAGGCAAAAGTTAGTTCATTTTAGAATTATAAATACATTCATTGCCTCTATAAATAGTTCTATCTAGTTACATACGGTAGCTCAGTCACAGAAAAGAAAACTTTGCATTGATGATCTGATGGAAGAACCTGCTTCAGTGTGCTCAGTAATGTGTTGTTAATGTAAAACCTTATGGCGTCATAAGTATTTTATTTCCTACATAGTCAATTAGCCAAAGAGAATTAATAATTCTAGAATGTACATTAGACTAGGTTTACATATTAAGATTCTAATCCTTAGCAGAGAATTATTGTGGGATGGTCATATGAGCTGGCCATTTCTAAAATATTTTTTTAACAGTAAGCTATTTTTTTTTATTTTATATACAATCATTTATTTTATATGTTTACATCACTAAAGCCCTGTTCACACTACCTACCTGTCTTCTCTTTGCAAAGAGTTTGAGAGATCCAAAAATTAAACTGACAGCAGAAAAAGTTATAAGAAACAAACATAAGTCGCCTGATAAGTTTCTCGCTGCTACAGAGGTGTATCCATGTGATCATTACAATCAATCACAGGCATCAGCGGTCCTGTGACATATACTCTAGCACTACCACTGTGGCTGTGATTGGTTGCAGCAGTAATATGGAAATATAGGGGGTCAAGTTTAGTTTATTAAAGGGATTTTCTGGCACTCTGTGATCATCTGATTGGCAGAGAGCTGACACTCAGCAACCACCCCCCACCAAACGATAAGCTGTCCAGCAGAGCCGCTGCACCCTCCTGAGGATAGAACATCAATTGTCCCACAAACCCTTTAAAGGGGTACTCCGCCCCTAGAAATCTTATCCCCTATGCAAAGGATAGGGGATAAGATGTCTGATCTTGGGGTTCCCGCTGCTGGGGAACCCTGCGATCTCTGCTGCAGCACACAAGACATCCGGTGCACAAAGCGAACTTCGCTCCCTGACGGTTGACTTTCCTGATGCCCCCTCCCATAGACTTGCCTTGAGGGGTGTGGCCGTGACATCACGAGCGTGGCGTGGCCGTGATGTCACGAGCCTCCGACACTGCACATGACGCTCTAAACGAACGCCGGGTGAGGTAGGGAGATTGCGGGGTTCCCAAGCAACAAGACTCCCACGATCAGACATCTTATCCCCTATCCTTTGGATAGGGGATAAGATGTGTACGGGCGGAGTACCCCTTTAAACTCTTAGACATCCTCTTTAGCAAAGGAATGACCAGTAAGCTAGATCCATTTTCTAACAATTCCTGATTAATCCTATTCATAATTGAGTCCTTTGAGTTTTTGTCAGAGTTCCAGTGTTTTTCATAGCAAAAAGCATCACTGAAACTGGGGGAATTTAACCCCTTAAGGACACATGACGTACTGGAATGTCATGTGTCCGCTCCCGATCTATAAAGCGGGGCCACGGCGGGTCGGGCCCGGCCTCTAACAATGGCCGGGACCCGTGGCTAATAGCGCGCGGCATTGATCGCGGTGCTGCGCGCTATTAACCCTTTAGACGCGGCGTTCAAAGCTGAACGCCGCGTCTAAAGTGAAAGTATGCTGGTTAGCTCAGTGGGCTGTTCGGGATAGCCGCGGTGAAATCGCGGCATCCCGAACAGCTTACAGGACAGCAGGAGGGTCCCTACCCTCCTCCTCGCTGTCCGATCGCCAAATGACTGCTCAGTGCCTGAGATCTAGGCATGAGCAGTCAAGCGGCAGAATCATCGATCACTGGTTTCCTATGAGAAACCAGTGATCAATGATAAAGATCAGTGTGTGCAGTGTTATAGGTCCCTATGGGAGCTACAACACTGCAAAAAAAAGTGAAAAAAAAAGTGAATCAGGATCATTTAACCCCTCCCCTATTAAAAGTTTGAATCACCCCCCTTTTCCCATAAAAAAAAAACACAGTGTAAATAAAACTAAAAATAAACATATATGGTATCGCCGCGTGTGGAAATGTCCAAATTATAAAAATATATCGTTAATTAAACCGCACGGTCAATGGCGTACGCGCAAACAAATTCCAGAGTCCAAAATAGTGCATTTGTGGTCACTTTTTATATCATGAAAAAATGAATAAAAAGCGATCAATAAGTCCCATCAATGCAAAAATGGTACCATTAAAAACTTCACGGCGCAAAAAATTAGCCCTCATACCGCCCCATACGCAGAAAAATAAAAAAGTTATAGGGGTTAGAAATGACCATTTTAAACGTATTAATTTTCCTGGATGTAGTTATAATTTTTTCCAGAAGCACGACAAAATCAAACCTATATAAGTAGGGTACCATTTTAATCGTATGAACCTACAGGATAAAGATAAGGTGTCATTTTTACCGAAAAATGTACTACGTAGAAACGGAAGCCCCAAAAGTTACAAAACGGCAATTTTGTCTCACAATGATTTTTTTTCCGTTTCACCGTAGATTTTTGAGCAAAATGACTGATGTCATTACAAAGTAGAATTGGTGGCGCAAAAAATAAGCCATCATATGGATTTTTAGGTGCAAAATTGAAAGAGTTCTGATTTTTTAAAGGCAAGGAGCAAAAAAACGAAAATGTGAATAAACCTATGATTGTTCATTTTGAGTAAAATTGTTCAAAATATGTCTATTTCTAAGTCTATTCTGTTTTGCCAATTAGATTCACTAGATCCTAGAGGTCAGGACATTGTAAAAGATAAAAATCAGCTGTTCTTATCAGAAGAAAACAAGAATTTCTGCATTTGTCACATTGTTCTTACGATCTTGATTTCAAGGGCCGTTTGCACATTTCCATCTACGGGCTCCACTGAATGTCAGCAATGACTACACTGGTCACACACAAGTAAATACATATTTTTCTAGCTGGCTGTCTAAGCTAAATCTATTTATAATAATGTGGATATCAAGTCTATAACTATTGAAACACAGAACAACAAATTTAGTGATGTATGCCAGGCTCACATAATGTTTATCTGTTTATAGACAAAAATAAACTTTTTTTTAGAGAGAAACAAAATGCATAAGGTTTATTGGTGTTTTACAAGTGCAATGACAATCAAGTAACTGTGTTGTAAAGGATGTATTAAAGGGGTACTTCACTGGCCAGCGTGGAACTAAATGTTCCGATCGCCCACTAAATGCAAGTCTATGGGAGGTGGTGACAGCAGTCACGCCCCCTCCCATATACGTGCATTTGGGGGCGTGGCTGGGATGTCACTAGGGGGCGTGGCCATCCTCCGCAGCACAAAAACAACATTCAGAACATTTTGTTCCACACTGGCCAGTGGAGTACCCCTTTAAGGTTTAAAAACATGATGGTCTATCCTCAGGATGGATGGACTATCCTCAATATAAGGTCGGCGGTGGTTCCTCTCTGATCACCCCCAATCAGCTGTTTGCAGGGGCACTGCCTGGGCACTGCAGTCTTTTCAGTATTTACTTCTGCTTATTCTTGCTTCACTTTACTAGTACTGGCCTTGTGTAAAGTACTGCCATTTGTCCCATTCAAGTCATATATGCTTAGGGGATTAGGATTTTCACTCATAATGGACTGCAGTACTTTAGAATATAACCTAATATAGGTTTTTGTAACTGGGGCCTTTATGGCCCTATCTTGTTATAAATGGCCCATAGACACCATTATGGTCCTTTGGTAGACAAACCTGTGCTGTGTTGGGGAACACAGTAAATACTATACTACTGTTTTTAACTGGAATATACCAGTATTGGTAAATATGGCCATCTGTGCTACAAGCCTCATTACACAATGTCTTTGAAGACAATGGGGGGAATTCATCAAGCTGTGCTTACGTACACGACTTACGTACACTGTTTTCCATGGTGTGTTTCTTATGTGTGACACATTTATCATACTATCACAGAGGTGGGGGAGTGGGGGGGGGGGTAATAAATTTGGCTCACATAAGCAGCAAAATCACTTGTTTAGCATACATGAGCAAAAACCAATGACTTCAGAACACCACTTTGTAACACCACCTCTTCTCCTCTGTGACTTTTCTGCTCTAAAGCCGCATTTGTGACAAAAATGTGCGATGTATATGTATTTATTTCATTTTTTGTATGTTTTTTTTCTCATTTCAGTTCTGTGAATGCAAAGGACTACTTCGGACTACAGTGACCAGCATTTTTTTTGTTTACTATTAATAAAATGGTTAATGAGGGCTTGTGGAAGAGTGTTTTTTGGAATAAATTTTTTTTAAACGTGTGGTGTTTTAAATTTTTTTTCATTTTAGTTTTCTTAACATAATTAGTAGTAGAAGCTGTCTAATAGACGGAATCCATTACTAAGCCAGGGCTTAGCGTTAGCCCCCAAACCAGCTAGTGCTAGCCCCCAATTAGTACCCCGGTACCCAACACCACAGGGGTGCTGGTAAGAGCCAGTACCAACAGGCCCGGAGTGTCAAAAATGGCGCTCCTGAGTCTAGGCGGTAAACAACTGCCATTATTTAGGCTGGGGAGAGCCAGTAATAATGGCCCTCGTCCACCCTGGTAACATCAGGCTATTGCTGCTTGGTTGGTGTCGTGCTGAGAATGAAAATATGGGGAACCACACACTTTTCCCCATATATTCATTCTCAGCACCATATCAACCAAGCAACAACAGCCTGACATTACCAGAGTGGCAAGGACCATTGTTACTGGCCCTCCCCAGCCTAAATAACGCCAGCCTGTTACCACCTAGGCCCTTTTTGACGCTCCGGGCCTGTTGGTACCGGCTCTTCCTAGCACCCCTGTGGCATTGGGTACCTGGGTAATAATTGGGGGTTAGCGCTAGCTGTTTTGGGGGCTACTGCTAAGCCTGGCTTAGTAATGGATTCCGTCTATTAGACAGCTTCCACTACTAATCCTGTTAAGAAAACAAAAAAGGAAACACACATTTAAAAAAAAATTATTCCAAAAAACACTCTCCCACAAGCCCTCGTTAACCATTTTATTAATATAAAAAAAAAAAAACACTGGTCATCAACATAATCCACCGAATCTTAAGAAGTCCTCCACATACATGGATCTGAAATGAGGAGAAAAGAACAAGAAAAATATGTTAATACATTTATGGTGCCTCCAGCAGTTGCTAAACTACAACCCCCATCCCATGAAAGGATTTGTAATTTAGCAACAGCGAGTCTCCAGTTTAGCAACAGTTGGAGGCACCCTGTTCCTAAACTACAACTCCCATCATGAAGACCGCTTATCTCCCACCACCTGCGCCGCATGACTACAGCTCCCAGCATGTCCTCACTGTAAAGACATACTGGGAGTTGTAGTTGTGAGCTTGTGGGAAGCTTGTCACTCACTCGCACATCTCTCACCAGCCTGCACTGCATGACTACAACTCCCAGCATGCCCTTATAGCAATGACATGCTGTAAATTGTAGTTGTGTGTTGCGTGGGGGGCGGCGGGTGGTGGTGGCATACTGCCGGCAGTACGGGGGCAGTGGGTGATATATGCGGGAAGTGGGGAGTGGAGTCAGATGGCCAGCAACATTGATTGTAATACTATGGCTTTGTAATTTCATATTCCCCGCCTGGAGCTGTGATTGGCCGAGGGGTCTTGGCCAATCACAGCTTCAGGAGGGAAAAATTAAACTACAGTGCCGTATTTTCATATTCCTGTGAGTTGGCCAGGGAGCGGAGCGCTTGTCACCTGCCCGCACTACACAACTACAACTCCCAGCATGTTCTTACTGTAAGGACATGCTGGGATTTGTAGTAATGCAGAGCAGGTGACAAGCGCTCCGCTCCCCGGCTGGTCATGGGGGAGATTTTCCAAACCTGTGAGATACTCTGACTGCTCCGCGGTCCGAGTATCTCACAGGTTTGAAGAGCTCACCCATCACCGGCTACCATGAATATGAAACAACTGCACTGTAGTTTCATTTTTCCCTCCTGAAGCTGTGATTGGCCAAGACCACTCGGCCAATCACAGCTCCAGACAGGGAATATGAAATGACAATGCCGTAGTATTATATTCAAGATTCCCGGCCGACCGGTTCTGCTCCCCACTGCCCGGATCTATCACCCGCTGCCCCCTGCATACATCCAACGCCCGCAGTATGCCACCACGTCACCTCCCCCCATATACCACCCGCCGCCCGCATATACCACCTGCTGCCCGTCTGCATTAACCACGCCAGCTAGCTACTGCAAGACTACAAATCCCAGCATGTCCTCACTGTAAGGGCATGCTGGGATTTGTTGTCTTACAACAGAGGGTGGAGGGCGGTATATGCGGGCAGCTAGTGATAGATGCGGGCTGTGGGTGTTAGATGCAGGCGGGCCTTTACCCTTCTTTTTTTAAGTCAACTTTTTTTGGTGCAGATTTGCAACTTTTTAGGCCATTCGCGACCTTTTTTGTGATTTTTTTTTACTATCACAGTTAGTAAATCCCTGCCTACAGCTAAGTAAAAGATCTCATGTAAAACAGCTGGATTGTAAGAATTTACAGGCCGGCGTACCACTAAAAGTCGAAAAGTGCTACTTTTTTGTGACTTTTGTACACCAAAAATCCTGTGTAAATCCATTGATAAATTCCCCCCAAGAAATGTTAATATGGTACCTGCTTAACCTCTTGGGAATGCAGGGCATATGCCTACGCCCTTTATCCCCGATCCTTAAGGACTCAGGGCATACCTGTACGCCCTTGTCCAGTATAGTGTGTTTAAACCGTTCTCACTGGCGGAGAACGAGTTAAACCCGGTGGGTCCCTGTTGCTACGATCAGCCAGGACCCATGGCTAATGCCTGGCATGGCCGATCGGGCTGATGCCTGGCATTAACCCTTTAGATGCTGCGATCAAAGCTGACCGCAGGCGTCTAAAACGAAAGTAAAAGAATCCAGGCAGCTCAGCAAAGCTGATTGGGACTATTGCGACTAAATCGCGATGTCCCGATCAGCTTACCGGACGACGGGAGGGTCCTTCCCTGCCTCTCCGTTGTCCGATCAGCGATCTACTGCTCCATGCCACGCAGTAGGCTAGAGCAGCAGATCGCTGGTTACACTGATCAGTGCTTTGCAATGGCATAGCACCGATCAGTGTATGCAGTCAGAAGATTGCAGGTTTTAGCCCCCTATGGGACAAAAAAAAAAAGTGTCAAAAAAAATGTAATAAAAGTTAATTAACCCCTTTCATAGTAAAAGGTTAAATCACCCCCCTTTTCCCATTTTGAAACAAAATAATGTAATAAAGAATAAAAATAATCATATGTGGTATCGCCTCATGTGTAAATGTCCGAAATATTAAAATATTAGGTAAGCTAAACCACCTGGTCAATGGTGTACACGTAAAAAAAATACCAAAGTCCAAAATTGTGCATTTTTGGTCACTTCATATTCCATAAAAATATTAATAAAAGGTGATCAAAAAATGAGCCCTCATCCCGCCCTGTACATTGAAAAATAAAAAAGTTATAGGGGTCAAAAAATGCCAATTTTAAACTAACTAATTTTGGTGCATGTTGTTTATAATTTTTTAAAGTATTAAAATAAAATAGAAACTATATAAATGATGTGTCCTTGTAACTGTATAGAGCTACAGAATAAAGATAAGGTGTCCTTTTTACCAAATATTGCACTGCGTAGAAACGGGAGCCCCCAAAAGTTACAAAATGGATATTTTTTTTTATTTCATCCCAGGTCTGTAGGTGCAAAATTGAAAGCGTTATGAAAAAGCGAAAATGCAAAAATGAAAAGTTGCCGAGTCCTTAAAGGAGTAGTCCAGTGGTGAACAACTTATCCCCTATCCTGTGTTCTATTCCTTTTTTTTTTGTCTAAATCAGCTAATTTTATTTAACCCCTTAAGGACCAAGGGCGTACAGGTACGCCTTTGCTCCCTGGTACTTAAGGACCAAGGGCGTACCTGTGCGCCCGTGGGAGTTTCGGTCCCCGCCGCGCACCGGGCGGGGATCGCGCCGGGGTGACTGCTGATATCTATCATCAGGCACCCCGCGCAAATGCCCAGGGGGGTCATTAGACCCCCCCATGTCGGCGATCGGCGCAAATCGCAAGTGAATTCACACTTGCGATTTGTGCCGATTCCGGGTCATACGGGTCTATGGTGACCCGGAATAGAAGGGGGATCGCGGGTGTCCTAGACACCCACGATCCCCCTGTAGCGATAGGAGTGAGGTGGCAGGGTTGCCACCCCTCCTATCTCTGCTATTGGTGGTCTAGACGCGACCACCAATAGCAGATCGGGGGCGGAGGGGTTTACTTTCGGTTTCCCCGTCCTGCCCACCCACAATAGGCGGGGCAGGACGGGGAAACCGACAGGGACCGGCGCCGAAGATCCACTTACCCATCGGCGACAGCAGCGGGCGACGATCAGCGGCGGCAGCGGGCGACGATCGGCGGAAGAAGAGGACCGCGACGCAGCTTCCTGGATCCGACGGAAGCCGGTGAGTTACTTAGCAACATCTGGAGGGCTACAGTCTGAGACCACTATAGTGGTCTCTAAACTGTTACCCTCCAGATGTTGCAAAACTACAACTCCCAGCATGCCCAGAGAGCTGTTTAGGCTTGCTGGGAGTTGCAGTTTTGCAACAGCTGGAGGTCTACAGTTTGAGACCACTGCAAAGTGATCTCTATACTGTGCACCTCCAGATCTTGCAAAACTACAACTCCCAGCATGCCCAGACAGCAGTTTGCTGTCTGGGCATGCTGGGAGTTGTAGTTTTGCAACATCTGGAGGTCCACAGTTTGGAGACCACTGTGCAGTGGTCTCTAAACTATAGCTCTCCAGATGTTGCAAAACTGCAACTCCCAGCAAGCCTAAACAGCAAACAGCTGTCTCTGCATGCTGGGAGTTGTAGTTGCGATCCCTCCAGCTGTTGCATAACTACATCTCCCAGCATGCCTTTCGGCGATCAGTACATGCTGGGAGTTGAAGTTTTGCAACAGCTGAAGGCACACTGGTTGGAAAATACTGAGTTAGGTAACCTAACTGAAGGTTTTCCAACCAGTGTGTCTCCAGCTGTTGCAAAAGTACAACTCCCAGCATGCACGGTCTGTCAGTACATGCTGGGAGTTGTAGTTTTGAAACAGCTGGAGGTTTGCCCCCCCCCCCCCCATGTGAACGTACAGGGTACATTCACACGGGCGGGTTTACAGTAAGTTTTCTGCTTCAAGTTTGGGCTGTGGCAAATTTTTCACCGCAGCGCAAACTCCTAGCGGTAAATTCACTGTAAACCCGCCAGTGTGACTGTACCCTAAAAACACTACACTTACACATAATAAAGAGTAAAACACTACATATACACCCCCTTACACTGTCCCCCTAATAAAAAATAAAAAGCGTATTTCCAAAACAGAGCCTCCAGCTGTTGCAAAACAACAACTCCCAGCATTTCCGGACAGCCACTAACTGTCCAGGCATGCTGGGAGTTTAGCAACAGCTGGAGGCACCCTGTTTGGGAATCACTGGCGTAGAATACCCCTATGTCCACCCCTGTGCAATCCCTAATTTAGCCCTCAAATGCGCATTGCGCTCTCTCACTTCAGAGCCCTGTCGTATTTCAAGGAAACGGTTTAGTGCCACATATGGGGTATCTCCGTACTCAGGAGAAATTGCACTACTAATTTTGGGGGCTTTTTTTCCTTTTACCCCTTATGAAAAAGAAAAGTTGGGGTCTACACCAGCCTGTTAGTGTAAAAAAAAATTTTTTTTTACACTAACATGCTGGTGTTGTCCTTTACTTTTTATTTTCACGGGAGGTAAAAGGAAAAAATGACCCCCAAAATTTGTAACGCAATTTCTCCTGAGTACAGAGATACCCCAGATGTGGACGTAAAATGCTCTGCGGACGCATAACAAGGCTCAGGAGTGAGAGCGCACCATGTACATTTGAGGCCTAAATTGGTGATTTGCACAGGGGTGGCTGATTTTACAGCGGTTCTGACATAAACCCAAAACAATAAATACCCACATGTGACCCCATTTTGGAAACGACACCCCTCACGGAACGTAACAAGGGGTATAGTGAGCCTGAACACCCCACAGGTGTTTGACAATTTTTCATTAAAGGTGGATGGGAAAATGAAAAAAAAAAATTTTTCACTAAAATGCTGGTGTCACCCTAAATTTTTCATTTTCACAAGGGAAAATAAAAAAAGCCCCCCAAAATTTGTAACCCAATTTCTTCTGAGTAAGAGCATACCCCATATGTGGATGTAAAGTGCTCTATGGGTGCACTACAATGCTCAGAAGAGAAGGAGCGCCATTGGGATTTTGAAGAGAAAATTTGTCTGGAATTGAAGGCCACTTGTGTTTACAAAGCCCCCATGGTACCAGAACAATGGACCCCCCCCATATGTGACCCCATTTTGGAAACTACACCCCTCATGTAATGTAATAAGGGGTACAGTGAGCATTTACGCCCCACAGGTGTCTGACAGATTTTTGGAACAGTGATCCGTGAAAATGAAAAATTAAATTGTCCATTTGCACAGCCCACTGTTCCAAAGATCTGTCAAACGCCAGTGGGGTGTAAATGCTAACTGCACCACTTATTAAATTCTGTAAGGGGTGTAGTTTCCAAAATGGGGTCACATGTGGGGGGGGGGTCCACTGTTATGGCACCACGGGGGGCTTTGTAAATGCACATGGCCCCTGACTACCATTCCAAACAAATTCTCTTTCCAAAAGCTCAATGGTGCTCCTCCTCTTCTGAGCATTGTAGTTCGCCCGTAGTGCACTTCAGGTCCACTTATGGGGTGCCTCCATACTCAGAAGAGATGGGGTTACAAATTTTGGGGGGTATTTTCTGCTATTAACCCTTGCAAAAATGTGAAATTTAGGGGGAAACACACATTTTAGTGAAAAAAATATATATATTTTTTTACATATGCAAAAGTCGTGAAACCCATGTGGGGTATTAAGGCTCACTTTATTCCTTGTTACATTCCTCAAGGGGTCTCGTTTCCAAAATGGTATGCCATGTGTTTTTTTTTTGCTGTTCTGGCACCATAGGGGCTTCCTAAATGCGACATGCCCCCCCGAGCAAAATTTGCTCTCAAAAAGTCAAATATCACTCCTTCTCTTCGGAGCATTGTAGTTCGCCCGTAATGCACTTCATGCCAACTTATGGGGTGCCTCCATACTCAGAAGAGATGGGGTCACAAATTTTGGGGGGTATTTTCTGCTATTAACCCTTGCAAAAATGTGAAATTTGGGGGGAAACACACATTTTAGTGAAAATTATTATTATTTTTTTTTACATATGCAAAAGTCGTGAAACACCTGTGGGGTATGAAGGCTCACTTTATTCCTTGTTACGTTCCCCAAGGGGTCTATTTTCCAAAATGGTATGCCATGTGGGTTATTTTTGCTGTTCTGGCACCATAGGGGCTTCCTAAATGCAACATGCCCCCCAAAAACCATTTCTAAAAAACGTACTGTCCAAAATCCCCTTGTCGCTCCTTCGCTTCTGAGCCCTCTACTGCGCCCGCCGAACACTTAACATAGACATATGAGGTATGTGCTTACTCGAGAGAAATTTGGCTACAAACATAAGTATACATTTTCTCCTTTTACCTCTTGTAAAAATTCAATAATTGGGTTTACAAGAACATGCGAGTGTAAAAAATAAAGATTTTGAATTTTCCCCTTCACTTTGCTGCTATTCCTGTGAAACACCTAAAGGGTTAAAACACTTACTGATTGTCATTTTGAATACTTTGGGGGGTGTAGTTGTTATAATGGGGTCATTTGTGGGGTATTCCTAATGGGAAGACCCTTCAAATCCACTTCAAACCTGAACTGGTCTCTGAAAAAAAGCGAGGTTCAAAATTTTGTGAAAAATTGGAAAAGTGCTCCTGAACTTTGAAGCACTCTGATGTCTTCCAAAAGTAAAAACACGTCAATTTTATGATGCAAACATAAAGTAGACATATTGGAAATGTGAATAAAAAAAAAACATATTTTGAATATCCATTTTCCTTACAAGCAGAAAGCTTCAAAGTTAGAAAAATGCAAAATTTTCAAATTTTTCATAAAATTTTGGGATTTTTCACCAAGAAAGGATGCAAGTTACCACAAAATTTTACCACTATGTTAAAGTAGAATATGTCACTTTAAAAACAATCTTGGAATCAGATTGATAACTAAAAGCATTCCAGAGTTATTCATGTTTAAAGTGACAGTGGTCAGATGTGCAAAAAACGCTCTGGTCCTAAGGTGTAAAATGGCCTGGTCCTTAAGGGGTTAATTTAGAGCTAATTGCGTTTTGATTTGCATATTTTGTTTTTACAAGTTCAAAATTCCGTCATTTTAACCTTTTGGTGTTGCTAGATGCAGTGGTCACGAATTTATTATATGCGTGTTTTTAATTTTTCCGTAAATGGTACAAAAAACCTTGCAAATCTAGACAACCTCCCGACCAGGTTTAAAAAAAATCACTACTTCTTTGGCGTTTTTGCAGGCGTTTTAAATAATTTTTTGGACTTTTTTAGCGATCCAAAAAAGCGATTAAAAAAGTTTTTAATACAGTTTCGTAGGGTACCATAAAATTAAAAAAAAATACAGTAATGATGGAAAAAATTGTATTTAATGAAAAAAATGTATGCATTTTTAAACAGGGATCAATTTATGTGTGCGGGCAAATCACTAAAAATGTAGCAGACAATAATAAAAATGTAGTGTGTGTGTGTGTGTGTGTGTGTTTGTTTGTTTTCCCTTTTTTTCCGTTATTTTTTTACATTTTTTTTTAGGTAGGACTACAGGGTGGGCCATTTATATGGATACACCTTAATAAAATGGGAATGGTTGATGATATTAACTTCCTGTTTGTGGCACATTGATATATGTGAGGGGAAAAACTTTTCAAGATGGGTGGTGACCATGGCGGCCATTTTGAAGTCGGCCATTTTGAATCCAACTTTTTTTTTTCAATAGGAAGAGGGTCATGTGACACATCAAACTTATTGGGAATTTCACAAGAAAAACAATGATGTGCTTGGTTTTAACGTAAATTTATTCTTTCATGAGTTGTTTACAAGTTTCTGACCACTTATAAAATGTGTTCAATGTGCTGCCCATTGTGTTGGATTGTCAATGCAACCTCTTCTCCCACTCTTCACACACTGATAGCAACACCGCAGGAGAAATGCTAGCACAGGCTTCCAGTATCTGCAGTTTCAGGTGCTGCAGAATAGGCAAAACAAAAATTGAAACAGGACCCTCAGTTTACGCAGAAGATTTTGATCATTGATGAGGCAAACTTTTATGTGAATGGTGAAGTTAACAAACAAAACCACCGCTATTGCTCTGACACTAACCCACATTGGATAGATCCCTCCAAGACTGTTGTAACACAAAAATTTATGGCATGGTGTGGTATCTGGGGTACAAAGATAGTGGGGCCATTTTTCATCAATGGAAACCTCAAGGCCACTGGATATGCAAAATTTCTACATGATGATGTGTTTCCCTCTTTATGCACTGAAGCTGGCACGTTCCCTGAGTTTTTCCAGCAAGATGGTTCACCACCACATTATGGGTGTCAGGTCCGAGCATTCCTAGATGAACAGTTTCCTGGAAAGTGGATTGGTCGTCGTGGGCCAGTTGAATGGCCCCCAAGGTCTCCCGATCTGACCCCCTTAGACTTTTATCTTTGGGGTCATCTTAAGGCAATTGTCTATGCTGTGAAGATACGAGATGTGCAGCACCTGAAACTACGGATACTGGAAGCCTGTGCTAGCATTTCTCCTGCTGTGTTGCTATCAGTGTGTGAAGAGTGGGAGAAGAGGGTTGCATTGACAATCCAACACAATGGGCAGCACATTGAACACATTTTATAAGTGGTCAGAAACTTGTAAATAACTCATGAAAGAATAAAGTTACGTTAAAACCAAGCACATCATTGTTTTTCGTGTGAAATTCCCAATAAGTTTCATGTGTCACATGACCCTCTTCCTATTGAAAAAACAAAAGTTGGATTAAAAATGCCCGACTTCAAAATGGCCGCCATGGTCACCACCCATCTTGAAAATTTTTCCCCCTCACATATACTAATGTGCCACAAACAGGAAGTTAATATCACCAACCAGTCCCATTTTATTAAGGTGTATCCATATAAATGGCCCACCCTGTACTACTCCCAGCATGGAACACACTGTTCCATGATGGGAGTAGTAGTACTTGTACTAATTGACAGATCGCCTGTTACGATCCTTCTGTATAATTTATAGATGTGGCCAGCCGCTCTTCTATGGTTCCATGTACTGCCTTATATATACACCTATTCATATTTCCCACAGAGAGCTGTCATTGGCCAGATGGTTCCAGCCAGTCACAACTCTGTGGGAAATATGAATAGGTGTATATATATGGCAGTGCAGGGCACCATAGAAGAGCGGCCGGCTGCATCTATAAATTATGCAGGAGGATCACAGTGAGTGTCAGCACTGACATCCGCTGTGATCTTTCCTTAACTGCAGGTACTACTACTCCTAACATGGAGGACACTCTGCTCTATGCTTAGAGCTGTAGTATCTGCATTAATAGACAGATCGCAACAGGTGTCAGAAGTTACACTTTCTGCGATCTGTCTATTAATGCAGGTACTACAGCTCCCAGCATTTAGCAGAATGTGCAGAGTAGTAGTATCTGCAGTTAAGAACGGATCATAGCGGATATCCCTCCTGACGCTCAATGTGATCACCCTATCTATTGCAGAGATGCGGAGCAGCTCTATAAAGCGCTCCGCATCTCTGCACTATACTCCAGCCAGCCAGTGATATGAATAGAACATCACTCATTCATATTTCCCGCTGAGAGAGGTGGTTGACTGCAACCATCCGTCCAATCCCCACTCTGGGTGGAAAATATGAATGAGTGATGTTCTAGTCACATCACTGGCCGGAGTATAGTGCAGAGATGCGAGCGCTTTATGGAGCAACTCTGCATCTCTGCACTAGATAGGACAATCGCATCGGGTGTCAGGTGTGTCACACCCAGGGCGATATGTCTATTAGTACAGGTACTATTCCCATCATGGAACAGTCTGTTCCATGCTGGGAGTAGTAGTACTGCCTAGAAAATGTAAAAAATAAAAAGAAATAAAAAAAATAAAGAAAAAAAGTGAAACATACACTTTATTAAATGGGCACTCTGATTAAAACAAATTTTTGCTATTGCACTCCTTATGGTAAATAAAACATATTTCTAATATAATTCCAAAGCAAAGAAATAGATAACTCCGGCACAGCTCAGTGCAAACATCCCATGCACACTGCGGTGCTGTTCACTGCTAGGAAAGCACAGTCTAATGGTCCTGGAAAAACGTGTCTGGTGAGTGTGAACTGTTTCAAATACGGTGGTGCTGCACGTGGTGGTAGAATCAAATCACATCTTCTCCAAAGAACAAAGACACGGAGCACTCACCTCCAATTTGCAGACACAGAAGCAACTTTTATTGAGACTCACAGATGACAGGACACATCAGGACATCAGCGGGAGGGCAGGTAGATGGAAGACACAAGCAGGGGGTATTCTCACATCACAGCGGGCGACAGCACTGTATCGCGCCTTAGCGCTTCTTAGGCCCCTTGTGTGATCTCACCGGAACAGATAAGTCTTTATAGCAGGACAGGGCGTGTTTCAAACATAAAACCAAGGAAAAATTAACCCTTCACAAACACCTTAAAGTGGGAACCAAAAAGCTAAAAACACTTATAAACAATCTATTGCAGGAGAACTAGATAATATATATTTTTCAATTGAATCTGCTCGAGAGATGGACAGTACACATTAGAATTCATAATAGCGCTGCTAACTCATTTTTGTCATTGAGCCCTAGAGGTCCGGTGGCATCTAGGGCTCAATGACAAAAATGAGTTAGCAGCGCTATTATGAATTCTAATGTGTACTGTCCATCTCTCGAGCAGAATCAATTGAAAAAATTTATATTATCTAGTTCTCCTGCAATAGATTGTTTATAAGTGTTTTTAGCTTTTTGTTTCACACTTTAAGGTGTTTGTGAAGGGTTAATTTGTGTTTGTAAGGCGCGATACAGTGCTGTCGCCCGCTGTGATGTGAGAATACCCCCCGCTTGTGTCTTCCATCTACCTGCCCTCCCGCTGATGTCCTGATGTGTCCTGTCATCTGTGAGTCTCAATAAAAGTTGCTTCTGTGTCTGCAAATTGGAGGTGAGTGCTCCGTTTCTTTGTTCTTTGGAGAAGATGATATTTCTAATATACTTTGTTTAAAAAAATGAAGTTTTCCATGTTTTATTTGTGTTTAAAAAAGCTCAAGAGCACATTTTCCCCCATCTCAGACACAGACTTTGGCCCGAAGCCCAAACACAGGAAGTGCAGCCTGGAGTGCTGAGGAGGATGTGTCCAACCAACAGCATATGGCAGTTAAGTGTGAGATGAGCTATGATTAGATGAGGCTGGACACACCCCCTCAGCACTTCAGGCTGCACTTCCTGTGTTTGGGCTTCGGTCCAAAGTCTGTGTATAAGATGGGGGAAATGTGCTCTTGAGCTTTTTTAAGCATAAATAAAACATAGAAAACTTCATATATTTTATTTACCATAAGGAGTGCAATAGCAAAAATTTGTTTTAATGAGCTTTACCCTTTAACAATTAATTAAAATTTTGTTATAAAAATGTAAATTTTGTAAAATAAATTTTTTCTCATACGTACTGCATCCTTTTATTTATTTTTATTTTTTTTGGTACCCAACACATTTTGAAAAAAACAAGTGGCCAGAAATGCAATTTCCACTCAAATGCAAAAACACCAGAAAAAACGTCAGAAGCAGGACATTGCACTGACGGTTTTTCTGGCGTATTTTCTGGCAATTTTTTCTGTGAAAAAAACGCAGGAAAAAAAAACCAAGGTGAATCCTAGCCTTAGAAGCAGGATAGACATGATCTGAAAGCAGGGTAGAAAATTATCTTGGTGCAGATCTGCGCGAAATTTATCATGGTCACTGCGAAAATATGATAAACTTGGAGCAGCACTGCTAAAAAAAAACGCATCTAGACAAACCACAAAAATGATCTAGCCTAAGAACATTATTGATAAATAACCTCCTTATACTTTGACCGATCAAATTGTTTTTTTTTTTCTTTTTAAAGTGACAGTGACCATTTACATGGAGCTAAGAACAAAGTCTATAAAAATCACCACTGGTCCACTTTTCCTCTGCACAGCTTTTCCTCCCCCAGGTCTCCTTAATTTTTAACATAAGTTCTTTACTCACTGACATATAATCAGAATTGGAATTGGATTGGTGGAGGCTCCTGACCAAAAAATCTAGAATAGTCTATCATGATTGTATTTGTAATGCTTTCTTAAAATATATTATAGCTTCCAAAAAAGACTTACAAAATATACAAAGCATTAAATGCATAATAAAAAATAATATAAAAAATTAATAATTAATCTATGTCATGAAAACTACATCTAGGAATGGTATGTGGAAGGACATGCCTGTGTACACAACAGATTTGGTAATATGTAGAGATGAGCGAATTTTAGAAAAATTTGATTCGGCTAATTTGCTGCATTTTCACAAAAAAAATTGTTTCTGTCCAAATTTATTTGTCCTACAGAGAGCCTCAATAGGGATGTAGAACACTTTGCCTTGTTGTAAAACACATAGGGTGTATGCTAGGTTACTGAAATAATACTGTTATTCAGTATGACATGTAGATTCTTTTGGAAATGTCTTTCATGCCATGAGAATGTAGTGACAAGAGTTACCTTCCATTCTGGACATCTTACCTGGCTTTTATGTATAGAAATTATTTATAAAAATTATATTAAATATTATTTAAAAAATTACAAGTCTCACTTTTCATAAACAAAGACAGAGCTGTAGCTCGCTCTTTTTGCTCCTTTTAGCTCTTTTTGCTCCTGAGGTGAGAACAGAAAATTGTCAGATAAGTGCTAAACATTGTTATGTGATGTGCATTACAGACAGAGCTGTAGCTAGCTCCTTTTGCTCCTTAGGTGAGAACATAAAATTGTCCCCCCCCCCCCCCCTCATTTTGGCTTGGGGCACCACTTGAAAAAAATATATATCAGCGGGACACTAAGTCATACTCTTATTTTTTTCTTCCCCCATCTGGCACAGGACATCATGATAATCTGTTCCAGCAAAAACTCTCGGGCAGAACCTGCAACACAAACATATTAGTATTTGACTCTGCACTTTTCCAGCATTATCCTGCCCTTTTCCTTTCAAATCACTCCAGCCTCCTCAATGCCACCAGTCTTCCCACAACGCACAAGGGGGGAGTTTTATCAAAACCTGTGCAGAGGAAAAGTTGCCCAGTTGCCCATAGCAACCAATCAGCTTGCTTCTTTCATTTTTAACAAGGCCTTTGCAAAATTAGATAAGACATTTGATTGGTTGCTATGGACAACTGGGCAACTTTTCCTTTGCACAGGTTTTGATAAATCTCCCCCAATGTTTCCAGCCTCACTCAAATGCCTCCAGCCCCCCCCCCCCAAGCACACACAGTGCCCCCTGCACTATCCCACACAGTGACAGAGGGGTGTACATGGGAGACAAGGGTGTAGATGGGTGTACATGGGTGACAGAGGGGGTAACCGTGGGGTATACAGGGGTGACAGAGGGGTTTAGAGGGGTGACAGAAGGATGTACGGGATAACAGAGGGGTGTCCAGGGGTTACAGAGAGGTTACAAGGGGTGACAGAGGAGAAGTGTAGAGGAGTGAAACAAGGGTGGGGGTGCACTACCTGAAGCTGAGTAGGCCTCTTTCAGTGCTGCCCCTGCTCCGTCCCTCCATCCACATCATTCTGCTGAGGGACCAGGGAGAATCCAGAGTCCTTGAGAGAGAAGAGAACTGCTCCACAGGAGAGGATACACGAGGATTGGAGCTGTAGCATCGCCCGTCCCGTCACTGCATACAGACTTCCCTCCCGCCTGGCCTGCACACCTGTCACTCACAGGTGCCCAGGCCTGGGCAGAAAAATAAAAAATGTTAGTGCCATATTTGCCACAAGAGTGTCCTGGCACCCTGGTTGGGAATCAATGCCTCAGTGTAATGTGTGCTGGACCCCCCTTGTGCCCCCTTGAAACAGCGCACCTGAGGCAATCTCCTCAATTGCCTCATCAGAGCTACAGCCCTGATAACAGAACATACAAGTGCAAAAAACACAAACTTCAAAAAAAACACTAATATATGTGATAAAAGTGCTATAAACAAAGAGGTAGTATTATATGGGTTGATTTTTAAGCGTGGATTTAAAAGGGGGGGCAGTTTAAGTTGTAGAAATTTCTGCAACAGTCCGTTCCATAAACCTGAGTGAGGGGAACTCTGAGAACAATGCGCTCCAGTATGCTTAAAACAGTATTTGTCTACAACACCAGCAGGTGTGCTCTTTTGGCTGGTCTTTCACAGTATCTAGGCCCTTAAGACTTTAACTGGAACAAAATAGTACACCACTTAGATGTACATATGTGGTATGCACTTATGAGGGGAGGACAATGCGCTCCAGTAATCTTAAAACAGTGTAATTTTTTCACTCCCTTCCCTATCAGTGCTTCTAGGCTAGATTTGGGCTTGAGGTGAATCGCTGCTGTAAAAAAGCTTTTCTGTGCAACGCAGCGCTCTCTGTGCCTCTCTGTAATAGAACGCTGTAGTTACTGGGAGGTAAATCGCTGTTGTAAAAACGCTTTTCTATGCAACACACACACTGCTTCCTGTCCCTCCCTCTTTCCAACAGAATGCTGATGTGACTGGGAGGTGAATTGATGCTTTTTTATGCAACACACAGAGCTCTCTATCCCTCTCTCTCTCTCTCTCTCTCACTCTGCAATAAAAGGCTGAAGTGACTGGCCCAAAGATGGCTCGATTATATAGAGCTGTGACATCACAGGGGTGGCTAGCTGCTGATAGGCTGCATCCTGCATGTGATTCAGGGTCATCCCGCCTACCCTTGTTCCTGCCTTCCCAGGATTAATTGCCCCATGTCCTCACATGTGAATCCGCCATTTTAGATGCCCTGGAGCATGGACCGCACGGAGTGGAGTTTATTGAAGCAATTTTTCCTTAAATTCGTTAGGAATTCGGATTCATCAGATTCGATTTGCTCATCCCTAGTAATATACATTTTTAAATCAAGCACCAGGGAACCAGCAGTAATATATGACATACAGCATATACTTCAGAATATTCCTGCCATTCAATCTACAAATATGTGGTTAACTTTGGATATTCATACGCTTATGGTAGGTGCAGATTTAACCCCTTAAGGACCAAGGACGTATGAGTACATCCTTGGTCCCGCTCCCGTGATATAACACGTGGTCCCACAGTGACCCCACATCATATCACGGCGGGCCCGGCGTCATAGTGAAGCCGGGACCCGCCTCTAATGGCGCGCGGCACTGATTAACACTATTAACCCTTTAGCTGCGCGCTCAAAGCTGAGCCACGCGGCTAAAAGTGAAAGTAAAAAGTGCTGGTTAGCTCAGGGAGCTGTTCGGGATTGCCGCAGTGAAATCGCGGCATCCCGAACAGCTTTACTACAGGAGGAAGGTCTCTTACCTACCTTCCTGCAGTCCGATCGCCGATTGAATGCTTCAAGCCTGAGATCCAGGCTTGAGCAATCAATCGCCGAAAACCCTGATCAATGCATACCTATGGAGATGCATTGAACATTGTTAAAGATCTGTAAATGCAATGTTATAGCCCCCTATGGGGGCTATAATATTGCAAAATAAAAGTGTAAAAAAATCATTAACCCTTTGAATTATCCCTTTCCCTAATAAAAGTTTGAATCACCTGGCATTTCCCAAAAAAAAAAAAAAAAAGTGTAAATAAAAACAAAAATAAACATATGTGCTATTGCCGTGTGCGGAAATGTCCGATTTAAAAAATATACCACTAATTAAACCGCACGGTCAATGGCATACGTGCAAAAAAATTCCAAATTCCAAAAGCATATTTTTGGTCACTTTTTATATGATGAAAAGATGAATAAAAAGCGATCAAAAAGTCAGATCAATGAAAAAATTGTACCGACAAAAACTTCAGATCACTGTGCAAAAAATGAACCCTCATAGCGCCCTGAACACGGAAAATAAAAAAGTTATAGGGGTCAGAAGATGACAATGCATGTAGTTATGATTTTTTCTGAAGTAATACAAAATCAAACCTATACAAGTAGGGTATCATTTTAACCGTATGGACCTAGAGAATAAAAATAAGGTGTCATTTTTACCGAAAAATGTACTACGTAGAAACGGAAGCCCCCAAAAGTTGTAAAATGGCTGTATTTTTTCAATTTTGTCGCACAATGATTTTTTTTCCCGTTTCGCCGTAGATTTTTGGGTAAAATGACATATATCGTTACAAATTAGAATTGGTGGCGCAAAAAATTAGCCACAATAGAGATTTTTAGGTGCAAAATTTTAAGAGTTATGATTTTGTAAAGGTAAGGAGGAAAAAGCGAAAGAGCAAAAACCGAAAAACGCCCGGTCCTTAAGGGGTTAACTCTAGGTAATAGAACTCCTTGTTAGAATCAGAAAGTTAGGTGGTATAAAGCTTGGAAACACATGTAGTAGAATTGGTTCCCCTGAAAGGAAATATTCAGTGTACAGATAAGATTCATTTTCTTATGCACTAAATTCCAAAAAGTCCATATGACGGGGTCGTTCCATCACATGTGCATATATGCTCCTATTTAATTGTCCATTATTCTATTGTTCCGCTATCCTTAGATTATGATTGTTCTATTTTTACATGTTGTTTACATTAAATAAAATGCATTTTAAAACCAAACAGTATATTCAAGACATTCAGATCATTAGGGATACAGAAACATCTACTTCAGATAAAGTGTCTGGCAGAAACAACACATAGTCCAACACCAGGTATACTAAGGCTCTAAGCAAACCTTATTGACTTCTACAGTAATGTGAGGTGGGAGGAGTGGAGCCTCTTACCTAAGGCTGGTTTAGAGCTGTACCTAGCCTTTTATTTAGAGTACCCATTACCTGCATTGGGAAACACAAATTAAGAACATATTTGTGCATCCGTGTTGTTGTAAAGAGACTTTTGCTTGTTTATGAGACTGCCAAACCTATGTGCCTTTCATCGGAAGGCAACATAAAAGACAAGTGTTGGTGTGTTCTCCTGACCTGTGTCAATGATATTTACAGTAAATGCCCCTTTCATTCCCATCAAAGTATGAGGTGCAATATAGATTTATACAAAGAGATTTATATAAAAAGAAAGGATGATGTAGCTTAATCTTTAATGCCAAGTATAGCATATTAAGAGTCTCCAACAGTGTTAGGATAGGGTCACACTGAAACTGTTGAACACTGCACATGTAGTATTTTCTTATCACATTAAGGATATTGTATGTGAAATCTATGTGCAGCCAATGAAGAAATCTCCAATGGGCACCTACCGTCTGATGATGAGACGGTAGCTTTGTTTTCCTACAGCAGCACCTATGATGTACTGGTCTGTATCAGTTAGCTTGGTAAGTAGATGTTCTAGGGCATGAGGTACTGTAATTATACAGATACATTTTTGAGCTGTGCCAATAATCTGGATGATATCTAACATATTGCTTTATTAATTTATAGCATAAAACCGTGCTGCAAGCCAACTCACTTAAATCATGTATGTAATTCTATTTATACGATTCTGGTTAAAATGCCTAAGGCTCTGTTCACAGTACTTTCAGAAGAGCCTCCACCAGCAGTCTCAGCCGATAAGAAAGAATAGGCTCAACATACAGCACTATTGTTTTGTCAAAATGATGGAACCTGATGGACCCCAATACTGTAGGTCCGTTGGGACACCAACTATAGGACAGATCTGGCAAAGTGTTGTAGCTCCTACTGTGAGCAGAAGCCACAATAGTGGTCTGAACAAAGCCTTACTCTCTTTTTTTATTATGCCAAGCAATTGCAGTAGGCTGCGCATATGAACATTTCATTTACATATTGTATCTCTTCAGCCTGGATTTTCAGAAGTTCCAGAGCGCATACACGTTCTCAGCATTAAAGACTACATGAAAGTGATGTTACTCTGGAGAGTGAGGGTCTATTCACACTGCAAAATTTTCCCTGGGGAAATCCGCCAGCGGAATTCCGCCTGAAATTAAAGTCCAATACACTTCAATGGGATTCCGCACTCACGTTGACACTTCGGAAATCCCACTATTCCGCAAGTGGGATTTCCGAAGTGTCAATGGGAGTGCTAATTCCCATAGAACTTTCTTGGGCTTTAATTTCAGGCAGAATTCCGCCTTGTAAATAGGCCCTAATGGTTCCTCTCTATAGGCCAGCAATGAGAACCTGAGACCACCAGAGGTGCCTGTCATACCCAAGACAAAATTAGCAGAATAGCAATTTTCTGGTTTGCTGATTGTTCTGGATAACAAGTTTCCAGTAAAACAATTCATTCCGTTTAGAAGCCAAAAGAGTATTTAACTAGCTTTTTCTTTATTTTTTCCATAGGGTCCGGTTTTAAAGTTAATGATTCACCCTGCACTGTTGATTCTCCATATCTGCTAAAGTTACCCAGTAAGTTTCCATTTACATGACAATAAAATTGTGTTAAAAGATATATAAAAAAAAAAGATGTATATTTTACAAAACCTCATTGCAGAGTCTGTAGCCCATCCTATCAGTAATGCTTTTCTTCTTAATTTTTGCCATGCAACTACAATGGAAAACATGAAATTTGCTGCATGTCAGAAAATTATATGACATTTTTTGCTACATATATGGAATCTGCCTGATAGAAAATGGATACAAATATTGAATTTAGTTCAGTAGGTAAAAAATCTGTGTCTAAAATCACTCAGGAAGTACAACCTGGAAATTAAAAGTGGATAAGTTAACCAGGGTTGTTATCATGTAATTCTATACTGTAATCCTGGATACTACCGATCTGCAATAGAGCCATATTACATATTATATTTTATCATTATGTCACCTATGTCACCTTTAGCCAATCATAGCATTCATTTTAAAGAACCTTAACAATAATAGACAGTTTTTATAGAGGAAGTGTCTGTTTTTTGTCCTAACAGATTATTTTTTTTTCGTACAAAGTCTATACTAACAGGAAGAAAGTTCAAGAAATAAATGGATGCACTCACCGGAAATACTTGCTAAAAGGAATCTTTATTCATATGCAATAAAAAGTGTACAGCGGGTAGACGCAGAGGAGCGGCCTCACAGCAACAGACTGTTTCCTGTGCTCCAATCGCACTTCCTCGGGCTGCCGATCGGTCTGTCGCTGTGAGGCCGCTCCTCTATGTCTACCCGCTGTACACTTTTTATTGCATGTGAATAAAGATTCCTGCTAGCAAGTATTCCTGGTGAGTGCATCCATTTATTTCTTGAACTTTCTGCCAGTGCTTATCTTTTTTGGAGTGCACCCCCGTGAAGTCTCTCAGGTGATTGAACTGGCATTTAATATCCCAGTGGGAGCTGGTATTTGGTCAGCACAGTGCCGGACTCACTTGTTTCTATCAGCATTTTGGATTCTTCTATACTAACTTCTTCACGCCCCCTGAAGAAGCGGCATAACAGCGAAACGATCGTTGGGGTTCAGGTGTAGGTATGGTCTGGCACCCGTAATTGTGTACTTCTGGGAGGTATCATTCTTGTACCTTACCAGCTATTCTGGCATTTTCTTATACTTGTATATTCTGATGTACTTGGGTCCTACCATTGCCCTATATCTTTGTATGTTTACTGGTGCTTGTTTATTGTTACTACTTCTTAATTTTATTTTTATTTTCTTCATTATGTTGCATTAATAAAGTTTATCTTTTAAATCTTATTACTTTCTTGTTGCTGTGGTACGGTTCTCTTTTTGGCGTTAGAGGTTTAAATACGTACCCTTACCTACTTTATATGTAGGGTTATATATCTTTGGTGACATATACTAACAGGATGTTACATGATTTGCACAATGTTTGACATCCTTTTTTCTGTAATATAACTTATACTTGAATTTAACACCTAAAAAAGGAAGCTTCTGCTTTGAAATGGATGCAAACATAAACAATTCTTACAAAGCTTCCTGTTTCTTGTAAAACAAAACCACAAATTTTACTTACCCACTCAAGTGCCACTGTCCTCGCCAAAGTGCTGCACATTGTTCATGTGATGCTGCAGCCAATCACTTACCTTGGTGACCTCTTTCTGCTTGTCTATCACATGACCACTGAGGCCAATGATTGGCTGCAGCATCAGGTGAACTATGTATGTGATGTCAATGCAGCATTTCCAATGGGAACACAGGGGAGAGTACAGGTTACATTTAAATTTTCTTACCCCTGTTCCAGCCCTTAGTATTGGAATACATATTCTTCAATACTTTACAGTAAAAAAAATGGTTGTCAGAAAGAAATGTCATTTAGTGGGACAAAAAAGTCTTAAGGTGTACCTATAATAGTTGTCTTCAGTCTCATCTTTATATGCAGGACACCCATTGGCTTCTGTGCACGGTTCCATTTCTTATTTTTAGGGCTTGTATACAAAACTGTAGATGTTGCATAGGTGCTTTCTACAACCCCAATTTAAAGATGCAGAATATCTGGGAAAAAGACATTTGTAATAAAATACAAATAAAATAAATAAAATAGATGAGGGTAACCCCCTTTTCCTCAAATCAGCATGACAATGCAGTGATTAACAACATATACAGTGTGACCTGGCGCCAAACAGGGTGTAGGAGTGGCCCAAATGTCATGTCAGACACAACATACAACGGTATACAATACAATGGGAATGATTGAACACATGCAAAATCAATATAAGATGTTCAAAAACAGTAGAGGATGTATATTCAAGTCATAGACAACAAGGATCGCTGGAATTCTATTCCGTTTCATGCGCTTCTGCAGCGCTGTAGATCGCCAGAACGCATCCCACTATGAAGCTGGGGTTGATACGGAAGCATAGCTAGGAGCTGCGGCTAATAGGAGGGCGGAAAGTACGTACAGACTATCAGAGCAGTGAAATGAGAGCTTGGGCATCAGGCAATGGACCTGCAGTGCTTCAAAAAACGCAGCAAGGTGGTAAGGATTAAAGAGTGATGATTGGATTATGGAAGGAAGATGTAGATGGGAAAAATATATACAATGGTGTCACCAGGGGAAAGCATAGTTACGGCAATTATAAAGGGAAAAATGACAATACTATAAATGGTGTGATATGTAATATAAAGTCAGCACTAAGGGCACCTATATTCATGATGTCAGTACCAGGGGCACCTGAAATAGTGTTGGTATGTGGTAAATATCTACACCTGGTAATCACAAAGGGTGCCAGTGTGTGTCCATATGGATATTCAACAGTATTATCCAGAGAAAGGGTATGATGTACTGCAACGATTAAATAAATAAATAGATAAATAGTACTTTAAATATAAACGGCAGAATATAGAAATGAATGAAGCTGCACTCACCACGTTTGGTTTTTTGCCAAGCGAAGCTTTAATATTCAGTGTCCATACAGCAAGCGGCATGCAGGTAGCTGGGTGTGTGGGGAGCAAGAGCCGAAGCTCTCAGGTGCGGTGGGCGTACCACAAGACAACTAGTTTCACGTTGGAAATGACGCTTCTTCTGGTCGGTAGTACCGACCAGAAGAAGCGTCATTTCCGACGTGAAACTAGTTGTCTTGTGGTATATATACCTGGTGATTACCAGGTATAGATACTTAAAGGATGAATCAATTCTTTATTGCAGCGTGTAGAAACTCATCAGGTACAAACGTGCACAGGGAGCTGTAGATGGACACAGGCCGGGGGCGTGCAGGGGGCGGCAACTAGAGTGCGATCCAGAGGAAGCACCTACGTGCGCGAAACTAGTTGCCACCCCCTGCACGCCCCCTGCCTGTGTCCATCAACAGCTCCCTGTGCACGTTTGTACCTGATGATTTTGTGAACTACACACTGCAATAAAGAATTGATTCATCCTATCAAGAAAGTGGTGAGTGCGTTTTACGTCCTACTTCTTCGTACAGTATTTATTCACTACTACTTATTGGATTACTGCACCACCATTTGGAGAATCACAGCATGTAAATTTTTCGGTACATTCCTTGACTGCCATATTGACACCCATCTATTGCGGTCTCCCCAACTAGTGGTGCCAGACATTCATATTCCTTTTTACTTTGGATTATAGATATTTAAAGTACAACTAAATTAAATAGATATTTAAAGTACAATAAAAGTGATCCATACGTGGATCTTTGACAAGATATTCTGTGACTGGAATCGATGGTCCTTTTCCCCACATACTCTGCATACTACTACAGGACAGCTCCCGCTGACCCCTGAAGGCCCTTCCGGCTGAGCAGCAAGCTACATTAGTATACCGCAGCATTGAGGTGATATGCGCAATTTTTTCTGCTTCATGGTGAGCAGCCACCTAAAAGGGGCTTGATTTCTTGACTACTTTATAGCCACCGTACCATTGGGTAATACACAAGGTGCTGTACGCGGTCTTTCTTTCTTTCTACATTACTAATTTAAAGATGAGATGCACAATTACAGGTACACTTAAACAGTACAGTTAAAAGGGTTGTCTGGGAATTAAAAAAATGATACATGGCTCACGATGATATAAAATTAAAAGAAGTGATATTCACCTCACCAGCTGCTGTTTTTACTGCTTCTGGTCACCGCTTGTCACTACTTTTTCCTGGTTCCTGTGAGGTGTTATACCCACAGAATCTGCTCCCACTCTGCCAGTCACTGGCAGCTGTAGGGGATCAGGGGAGGTGAGTAAAACTTTGTTTTTAATTTAATATCATCCCCAGCTACATATAAAAACTAGAGCTTAACAAACTTTTTAAAAGTTCAGTTTAGTTGGTTCACTTCTGCAGAAAATGTTTCTAGCTCTAAAACTCATCTAAGAGCCCTAGAAGCCCTTTAAAACATTTTTAGGTCACCTAGTTTTTGTTTTAAAATATCTTTTTATTTTATTTTTTTAAACTGCAATATTAACATGTCAATTGTTGATTGTACAATAGTGAAAACATAACAATGTTGGTAAAAGGTTAATATGAAATACCATGAAAAAAAAACGTAAGCAAGGTGTATTGAATACAGCTTATGAATGATATACAACTTTTTGACCTAAATACTCAATTATTGTATATTTTAGGTCACTTAGGAATGTATTCAAGTATTTTTGAGTAGTTTTATTTCAAAGTTAAAGGGGTATTCCGCCCCTAGACATTTTATCCCCTATCCAAAGGATAGGGGATAATATGTCAGATCGCCGCGGTGCCGTTGCTGGGGACCCCTGGGATCCCCGCTGCGGCACCGCGCTATCATTACAGCACAGAGCGAGTTCGCTCTGCACGTAATGATGGGCAGTACAGGGGCCGGAGCATCGTTATGTCATGGCTCCGCCCCTCGTGATGTCACAGCCCGCCCCTTTCAATACAAGTCTCTGGGAGGGGGCGTGGTGGTGACCACGCCCCCTCCCATAGACTTGCATTAAGGGGACGGGCCGTGATGTCACGAGGGGCGGAGCCATGACGTCACGCTGCTCCGTCCCCCGTATCGCCCGTCATTACGCACAGAGCGAACTCGCTCTGTGCTGTAATGATAGCGCGGTGCCGCAGCGGGGATCCCAGGGGTCCCCAGCAGCGGGACAGCGGCGATCTGACATCTTATCCCCTATCCTTTGGATAGGGGATAAAATGTCTAGGGGTGGAATACCCCTTTAATGTCAAAGTTACGGCAACATATTTGGCTATAGGTAAAATAGATGATACCCATTGGTAATAGATAGGTTTTTTATGCTTTTAAAAAATAAAGAAGTCCAATAATTTTCCCTTTTTGGTGGTAGATGCCTGCTGGTGTTTATACTCACACAAAGGTATCAGAAGAAGCAATGGCTTTTTTCAAGTGTTTCAAAAATTATCCCATTTTAGGGGGCATAGCAACAAGATTGGTGTCCTAGAAAATGTGCAAAACCCTCTGTGCATTGCTTTTTCATGAGAATAAGTACACCACAAAAAACTTGTAACCTCTAACCTTTAATTAAAAGAGATTTTGCACAGAACAGATGCAGAATGCTCTCCGTTGCTTTACTACAAGTATTATTTATGAGTAGACCTACTACCATGTGTTGTTCACTGATTATTGTCCCTCACAGAGATCTTCACCTTACACCTGATTTCTCTAAAATCTCTAAAGCTATGTGAAGCTATGTGATTACCCTTACCCTGCCTCCTGATTGGCTGGAAGATCTGTGTGCAAGGCCTCATGGCTACCTGAGGCCTTGTAATCCTTTCTCTTTTCTGTTAGCAAAGGTCAAACTGAACGCAAGTTTGATAGGTTTGGTTTGCCCCTCTTTATTAAAAATGTTTTATCCCCCCAGATAAAAAATTTATTATTAGTCAAATGTATTAAGTAAAATTCATATAACATAAATCACATGCACTTTAGATATCCACATAATTGTACAATAAATGTAATAGTATGTATAACATATAGTGAATGCTGTAAAAGAAGAGAATAATAAAGTGTCTGTAATACGCTCATTGCTGAACTTGTTTTAGTTTGAAGGTGTTAAAATACTGTATGTACAGTGATGTAGCATTTCAATTCTACTAATGCATTTTGATAATCCAGTTAGGTCCAGTAAGAATATGTATGTATGTATTAGGAGCCTATTGTTATTTTACAGTTTGAGAGACATATCATAATCCTATAGTATCCTGATGAGCCAGTACCATCTGCATAAGATAAATAAAAAATGATGTCTTTTTTTTTTTTCAGTGCTAAAACCACAGCTCAGATACTTTAAGAGACCCACCTACTGTACGACAACCCGCTTGCCCAGCTTCCACAAGAAAACAGATGAAAAAGTAGCAAATCACAGATCAGTAGACCAGAGGGGAAGAATGAAAAAAATCCAACATATTTCCCTCCATTGGAACAAAAAATTATAATGATTATCATGAAGCCATTTTGGTTTAGTAAATATGATGGTCTCTTTTTTTCATTTGCATAGCACTTCATAAAAAAATAAAATGCTGTATTATTCAACATAGCACTGAAAATATAGTAGGTGAGAATCACTTCTAGAGAGTTGCGCAGCATGCCTGTTGTAAAACTATTTATATGCTCCACAATAACAATTTTTTATGTGTATTATTGTTTTAATATTCCAATCCTACCTTATAGGACATTCCTTAAAGGGGTACTCCTGTGCTTAGACATCTTATTCCCTATCCAAAGGATAGGGGATAAGATGCCTGATCGCAGGAGTCCCGCCGCTGGGGACCCCCGTGATCTTGCACGCGGCACCCCGTTTGTAATCAGTGCCCGGAGCGTGGTAGCTGATTATCGGCGATCACAGGGCCGACGGCATGTGACGTCACGCCTCCGCCCTGTGTGACGTCACGCTCCGCCCCTCAATGCAAGCCTACGGGAGGGGGCGTGATAGCTGGCACGCCCCCTCCCGTAGGCTTGCATTGAGGGGCGGAGCGTGACATCACATGGGGGCGTGACTTCACAAAACGCCTGCCCTGTGGTCGCCGGTAATCAGTCCCGGAGCGAACACGCTCCGGGGACTGATTACAAATGGGGTGCCGCATGCAAGATCACGGGGGTCCCCAGCGGTGGGACTCCCGCGAACAGGTATCTTATCCCCTATCCTTTGGATAGGGGATAAGATGTCTAAGCACCGGAGTACCCCTTTAAAGGAGTTATACGTGTATAAAGAATGTTTTTTTTTCACATTTTGCTGGTGGCACTATAAAAAAATTTATAAAAATTCTTAATCACCAACCTTGATCACCAACAACTCCCTGCCTCATTTCATCCGATCCTCTGCTTTGACTCTTTTTCCTATGTTAAAGATGGACTCCTCTCTGTAGTAACAACCACTCAGCAAAAGACTGACTGAGGCAGGAGGACACCCCTGCGGCCAGTGATGGTCTGAGTGGGCAGTCATTGCTAAGATGAGTCAGTTTTAAAAGTAGGAAGAAAAGTTACTAGTGGAAGATCGGATGACGTCACAGTTGTGGGGAACCAAGGTAGGTGTGTATGTATTTTATAGCAGCCCCAGAAATGCTAAAAAAAATTATTATGTCTAAATAACCCAATTAATGAACTTTCAATAGCAAAATCACTTCTTCTCTAAGCAAGAAAACAATCTTAAACTAAAGCATATGATTTGTATGCCATGGATTCTAAATACAGTAACAATAAAGTCTAGGTGCCCTGTCTCCGATTTTAACTAAAAATTTTCCCTAATTTTGCGAGAATAAGTGTGAAAAAAAATTATGGCACACTCAATTATATGCCACGATTTTCATTTATAAATAATTGGGTGTTCGGATCAGCAAATATCTAAAAGACACAGTAATATTTCAGTAGTGAAATTAGGTTTATTGGATGAACAGATAATGTGCAATCTGCATTAACAAAACAAAAGTAGACAGGTGCATATATTTTAGACACCCCAACAGAAATATCACATGAATATTTATTTGAGCCTCCTTTAGTAGAAATAATGGCCTCTGGATGCTTCCTATAGCCTGTAATGAGTGTCTGGGTCCTGGATTTGGACCATTTCTCCCTGATAAACATCTCCAGTTCAGTTAGGTTTGATGGTCGCCGAGCATGGACATCCCGCTTCACATCACACCACAGATTGTCAATGATATTCAGGTCTGGGGACTGGGATGGCCATTCCAGAACATTGGACTTGTTCCCATAAATGCCAGAGTAGATTTTGAGCAGTGTTTTGGGTCTTTGTCTTATGTCCAGCCCTGGAGTCATCTCAACTTTGTGACTGATTCCTCCACATTATTCTCAAGTATATGCTGAGAGTGAAATCCCTGCGATCCTCATCTTTAACAAGACTCCCAGTACTGGCTCTGGTCACACAGCCCCACAGCATGATGGAACCTCCACCAAATGTTACTGTGGGTCACAAGTGTTTGTCTTGGAACGCTGTGTTCTTTTGACGACATGCATAACGCCCCCTGTTACGACCAAATAACTCCAAGTTTGTTTGTATCAGTCCACAGCACCTTCTCCCAAAATCAAGCTGGGGTGTCCAAAAGTGCATTTGAAAACCTCAAGCGACACTATTTGTGACGTGTATGCAGAAAAGGCTTCTTCTGCATAACTCTCACATACAGCTGCTCCTTGTGCAAAGTGCGCCAAATTATTGAATGATGCACAGTGACATCATCAGCAGTAAAATGATGTATTAGGTCTTTGGCAGTGGTCTGTGGGCTGTTTTTGACCATCCTGACCATCCTTTGCCTTTCCGATATTTTACTTGTTCTGCCACTTCTGGCCTTCACAAGAACTGTGACTGTGGTCTTCCATTTCCCCACTATGGGGGAGATTTCTCCAAATTTATCAAACTTGTGCAAGCCCCATGATAAATTTCGTGCAAGGTCTAAATCTCCACACAGTTCTATTTGTAGACCTGTTCTACACCTCACAGGAAAAGTGGTGTATCCTGGACGCTGGGCTTTTGTTCTATTGTTTTTCAGGATTCCACTGAGGTTTTTTTTGTCCACCAGCAAAAACGCCTAAAAAACGGTCCCAGCTTTTCCTGCATTTTGGTAATTTTTCTTGGGGGAGATTTATCAAAAACTGTACAGAGGAAGAGTAGTGCAGTTGCCCATGGCAACCAATCAGATTGCTTCTTTACAAAAATGAAAGGAGCAATCTGATAGGTTGTTATGGGCAACTGCACCGCTCTTCCTCTACATAGGTTTTGATTAATCTCTCCCCTTGTGTTTTTTCTTGTATTTTTGCTGGTGTGTGGAAACAAACATTTTTGTACCCTGTGTGCATTTTTTTCACTGCAGGTACTACTCCATGGGTCGGATGTAGAGCGCCCGCCCCACGGAGTGTAAGGAGGTAAGGAGTGATGTATAGCATATACATATACAGGGTGCAGAGCATCACTACTTACCTCCGCCCGTTGTATAGTATACAGGGGGCATAGTGTATCCATGTATACTATACAGGAGCCCAGCGAGGAAAGAGTTAACCCACACCGCAGTTCTGAGTTAAATCTTTGTGCGCTCTCCTGTATATACAGCCATCTATAGATGACTGTATATACAGGATACAGTAGGCAGACAAGAACAATTGGAGGCTCCCTGTTACACACTGCAGTATGGGAGCACTCACCAGGTGAGATCGCAAATTATGTCCTAACCTTTTTTTTCTCATTTCAGATACGTGAATGGGGAGGACTACGTCAGATTCAGTGTATTGCGATGATGACCAGCTTTTTTTATGTCAATAAAAGGTTTAATGAGGGCTGTGTGGGGAGTGTTTTTTTTTTTTTTTCAAATACATTTTTTTTCAATGCCGGGCTTAGCGTTAGCCACAAAAACAGCTAGCGCTAACCCCCAATTATTACCCAGTTACCCACCGCCACAGGGTTGCTGGGAAGAGCCAGTACCAAAAGGCCTGGAGTGTCAAAAATAGCGCTCCTGGCTGGGGTTATTTAGGCTGGGGAGGGCCAGTAACAATGGTCTGGTCCTCGCCCATCCTGGTAATGTCAGGCTGTTGCTGATTGGTTGGTATCTGACTGACACTGAAAATATGGGGAACCACACACTTTTTTTTATTACAAAAAAAACAACAACACATAGGGTTCCCCATATTTTCAGTGTCAGTCAGACACCAACCAATCAGCAGCAGCCTGACATTACCAGGATGGGCAAGGACCATTGTTACTGGCCCTCCCCAGCCTAAATAACCCCAGCCTGTTACCACCTAGGCCAAGAAGCGCTATTTTTGATGCTCCGGGCCTGTTGGTACCGGCTCTTCCCGGCACCCCTGTGGCGGTGAGTACCGGGGTAATAATTGGGAGTTAGCGCTAGCTGTTTTTGAGGCGAACGCTAAGCCCAGCTTAGTAATAGATTCCGTCTACAAGATGGCTTCCACTACTAAGCCTGAAATTTCAATAAAAAAAAACACAACACACGAAATAAAAAAATGTATTTAAAAAAAACACTCCCCCATAGCTCTCGTTAACCCTTTTATTGACATTAAAAAATGCTAGTCATCGTCACACTCCACCGAATCTCAGGTAGTCCTCTGCATTCACTTATCTGAAATGACAAGAAAATAAAAACACGTAAAATGGGTTAGCACATTTTTGGCGCTCTCCCCTGGGGAGAGCGCACATAATGCAGTGTGTTCCTAAAGAGGGAGCCTCCAATTGTTGCTAAACTACAACTCCCATCATGGGGGCTGTAGGTAAACAACAGCTGGAGTCTCCCTGTTTGGGAACACACTGCCAAAAAGGCTCTGTTCCCATTATGCAAAACGCATAATGAGAACAGAGCCATACTTACCACCCTGGCTTCAGGCCTGGACTGTGAAGCTCCGCCCCCTAATGATGTCATCACTAGGGGGCAGGGGCGGAGAAGTTGCAAGGGGTCTCAAGAGTGAGACCCCTGAGATCCGTCAGTCTGCCCTTGGACTACTACTCCCATCATGGGAAATTTTGTGTCCCATGATGGGAGTAGTTGTAGTACCGCAGTGCTGAGGGATGGCTCTTACACATCCCCCAGCTGTGAAACTGTATTGTGACTGTTAGGACTACTACTCCCATCATGGACAGACTCTGTCCATGATGGGAGTTGTAGTCCTTGGGCTGAAGGACAGATCGCAGCAGGTCATTCTCCAGAGACCCGCTGCGATCTGCATTTATTAACTTAAAAAGCCGGCGGCAACACTGCACTCCCCGCCGCCTCCTGTATACAGATGTCGCGATTCATAATCCCCGCCGCCGGGAGACCGGAGCTCTGATTGGTGGAAAGCTATTCACCACTATACACCAATCAGAGCTCCTGTCTTCTGGCGGGGATTATGAATTGTGACAGGTCTATGCAGGGGAGCGAGTGGAGCCGCTTCTACAGTATATAACTGTTATGTGTACTGTACCCCCCCCCCCAGACTAATACTGACCCCTTCTATAGTGAGCGCTGGGACCGCTGTATGATTGACAGGTCCCCAAGCGCAAGTGTCCGGCCCCACTGACCTTTATATGTTATAAATCTTTATGATACACACTGCCCGTCCTCCTCTTCATTCTTCTGATACCGGAGACGCGCGGCTTCTGCTTTCACTATAGTCAGGGTGCCCCCTGCCGTTGTCTGACCCCAGCCCCGTGCAGTGTGGAGGCAGGGAGGGAGTGCTCTGTCTATAGACTATGAAACAAGCCGCTCGTCTCCGGCATCAGAAGAATGAAGAGGAGGACGGGCAGTGTGTATCATGAAGATTTACAACATGTAAAGGTCAGTGGGGCCGGACACTTGCGCTGGGGACCTGTCAATCACACAGCGGTCCCAGCGCTCACTATAGAAGGGGTCAGTATTAGTCTGGGGGGGGGGGGGTACAGTACACATAACAATTATATACTGTAGAAGCGGCTCCACTCGCTCCCCTGTATAGACCTGTCACAATTCATAATCCCCGCCAGAAGACAGGAGCTCTGATTGGTGAATAGTGGTGAATAGCTTTCCACCAATCAGAGCTCCCCTCTCCCGGCGGCGGGGATTATGAATCGTGACATCTGCATACAGGAGGCGGCGGCAGCGCAGTGGAGCCGCATGTACCGCCGGCTTTTTAAGTTAATAAATGCAGATTGCAGCAGGTCTCTGGAGAATGACCTTGTTACGCCTAGCGCTCCGGGTCCCCGCTCCTCCCCGGAGCGCTCACGGCGTCCTTCTCCCTGCAGCTCCCCGGTCAGCGCTGACCGGGAGCGCTGCTCTGCCATGGCCGTTGGGGATGCGATTCGCACAGCGGGACGCGCCCGCTCGCGAGTCGCATCCCAGGTCACTTACCCGTTCCCGTCTCCTGCGATCATGTGCTGGCGCGCGCGGCTCCGCTCTCTAGGGCGCGCGCGCGCCAGCTCCCTGAGACTTAAAGGGCCAGTGCACCAATGATTGGTGCCTGGCCCAATTAGCTTAATTGGTTCCCACCTGTTCCCTGGCTATATCTAGTCTCCTCCCTTGCACTCCCTTGCCGGATCTTGTTGCCTTAGTGCCAGTGAAAGCGTTCCTTGTGTGTTAAATAGCCTGTGTACCAGTACCTTTGCTATCCCCCCTGACTACGAACCTTGCCGCCTGCCCCCGACCATCTGCTACGTCCGACCTTGCTACTGCCTACTCCCTTGTACCTCGCCTATCTTCAGTATCTTCAGCAGCCAGAGAGGTGAGCCGTTGCTAGTGGATACGACCTGGTCACTACCGCCGCAGCAAGACCATCCCGCTTTGCGGCGGGCTCTGGTGAAAACCAGTAGTGGCTTAGAACCGGTCCACTAGCACGGTCCACGCCAATCCCTCTCTGGCACAGAGGATCCACTACCTGCCAGCCGGCATCGTGACAGTAGATCCGGCCATGGATCCCGCTGAAGTTCCTCTGCCAGCTGCCGCCGACCTCCCTACATTGGTCGCCCGACAAGAGCACCAGCTGTCGTACTTGACCTCCATGACACAGCAACTCCAGTCGCAGCTACAGCAGCTCCAGTCACAGCAACAGCAGCAACAGTCGCAGCTACAGCAAGTTCAGTCTCAGCTACAGCAGCAACAACCATCTCCTCCGCCAGCTCCTGCACCCCTTCCGCAGCGAGTGGCCACTCCTAGCCTCCGCCTGTCTTTGCCGGACAAATTTAATGGGGACTCTAAGTTTTGCCGTGGCTTTCTTTCCCAATGTTCCCTGCATCTGGAGATGATGTCGGACCTGTTTCCCACTGAAAGGTCTAAGGTGGCTTTCGTAGTCAGCCTTCTGTCCGGAAAAGCCCTGTCATGGGCCACACCGCTCTGGGACCGCAATGACCCCGTCACTGCCTCTGTACACTCCTTCTTCTCGGAAATCCGAAGTGTCTTTGAGGAACCTGCCCGAGCCTCTTCTGCTGAGACTGCCCTGTTGAACCTGGTCCAGGGTAATTCTTCCGTTGGCGAGTATGCCGTACAATTCCGTACTCTTGCTTCAGAATTGTCCTGGAATAATGAGGCCCTCTGCGCGACCTTCAAAAAAGGCCTATCCAGCAACATTAAAGATGTTCTGGCCGCACGAGAGACTCCTGCTAATCTGCATGAACTCATTCATCTAGCCACTCGCATTGACATGCGTTTTTCTGAGAGGCATCAAGAGCTCCGCCAGGAAAAAGACTTAGATCTCTGGCCACCTCTCCCACAGTCTCCACTGCAATCTGCGCCTAGGCCTCCCGCCGAGGAGGCCATGCAAGTGGATCGGTCTCGCCTGACCCTGGAAGAGAGGAATCGCCGTAAGGAAGAGAATCTTTGCCTGTACTGTGCCAGTACTGAACATTTTTTGGTGGATTGCCCAATCCGTCCTCCACGTCTGGGAAACGCACGCTCGCACTCAGCTCTCGTGGGTGTGGCGTCTCTTGATGCCAAGTCGGCTTCTCCACGTCTCACGGTACCTGTTCGGATTTCCACTTCAGCCAGCTCTCCCCTCTCAGCCGTGGCCTGCCTGGACTCTGGAGCTTCTGGGAATTTTATTCGGGAGTCCTTTGTGAATAAATTCCGTATTCCGGTGACCCGTCTTGTCAAGCCACTCCACATTTCCGCGGTCAACGGAGCCAGGTTGGACTGTACCATACGTTTCCGCACGGAGCCCCTTCTTATGAGCATCGGATCTCATCACGAGAGGATTGAACTTTTGGTCCTCCCCAATTGCACCTCGGAAATTCTCCTTGGACTTCCCTGGCTTCAACTTCATTCCCCAATCCTGGATTGGTCCACTGGGGAGATCAAGAGTTGGGGGTCCTCTTGTGCCAAGAACTGTCTAAAACCGGTTCCCAGTAACCCTTGCCGTAACTCTGTGGTTCCTCCTGTATTCGGTCCCCCTAAGGTCTTTAAGGACTCTGCCTGCCACAGGAAATGCCCCTCCCCCCCTCCCAGTTCCATCAGGCAAGCTTCTGTGTCCCCTCATGGCCCTCGTCCTGGTGTCACACTGCCCCGTGCCAGGTCTCGCCCTCTGCCCTCTCTCCCCATTCCTACTCCTGCGGTTCTGCCTGCCGTTGAGGAATCCCTCCATCCTTTCCCGGTGTCCTCATCCCAGGGGAGGCAGTTACCCGATAAAGAGAAGGGGAGACCTAAGGGGGGGGGGTACTGTTACGCCTAGCGCTCCGGGTCCCCGCTCCTCCCCGGAGTGCTCACGGCGTCCTTCTCCCTGCAGCTCCCCGGTCAGCGCTGACCGGGAGCGCTGCTCTGCCATGGCCGTTGGGGATGCGATTCGCACAGCGGGACGCGCCCGCTCGCGAGTCGCATCCCAGGTCACTTACCCGTTCCCGTCTCCTGCGATCATGTGCTGGCGCGCGCGGCTCCGCTCTCTAGGGCGCGCGCGCGCCAGCTCCCTGAGACTTAAAGGGCCAGTGCACCAATGATTGGTGCCTGGCCCAATTAGCTTAATTGGTTCCCACCTGTTCCCTGGCTATATCTAGTCTCCTCCCTTGCACTCCCTTGCCGGATCTTGTTGCCTTAGTGCCAGTGAAAGCGTTCCTTGTGTGTTAAATAGCCTGTGTACCAGTACCTTTGCTATCCCCCCTGACTACGAACCTTGCCGCCTGCCCCCGACCATCTGCTACGTCCGACCTTGCTACTGCCTACTCCCTTGTACCTCGCCTATCTTCAGTATCTTCAGCAGCCAGAGAGGTGAGCCGTTGCTAGTGGATACGACCTGGTCACTACCGCCGCAGCAAGACCATCCCGCTTTGCGGCGGGCTCTGGTGAAAACCAGTAGTGGCTTAGAACCGGTCCACTAGCACGGTCCACGCCAATCCCTCTCTGGCACAGAGGATCCACTACCTGCCAGCCGGCATCGTGACAGACCTGCTGCGATCTGTCCTTCAGCCCCAGGACTACAACTCCCATCATGGACAGAGTCTGTCCATGATTGGAGTAGTAGTCCTAACAGTCACAATAGAGTCCCGCAGACGGGGGATGTGCGTCTCTCAGCGCTGCGGTACTACAACTACTCCCATTATGGGACAGATTCTGTCCCATGATGGGAGTAGTTATAGTACTGCAGTGCTGAGAGACGGCTCCTGCATCCCCCACCTGCATCTTCCACCGTCTGCCATTTTCTACGAGTCCTTGCTAGCACTCTTAGGTTAGACTACTTTTCTTGGAAAAAAAGCGCAATTGCGCAAAAAAACATCTACTTTTTTTTGCACAATTGATAAATACCAGTCCACTGGATTAGGTGGTGTACGGTAGACCAAACTGGTGACAACTTTAGAAAACTGTCCACCAAAAAAAACGCAGCTCTATGCAAAAAAAGCTCAATTGCGCAAAATTTGTAGACGTGAAAAATGGTCTAAATGCAATGATACATCTCCCCCTATGTTTCTCACAATGGGCCCTGACAGTTTAAATCTCTGCAATAGATTTTTGTAGCCTTTCTCTAAACCATAATGTTAAACAATCTTTGTTTTCAGGTTATTTCACCCTCATGTTGCCACTCTTCAGGGGTGAGTCAAAGAGAACTACAACTTGTAATTGGCCATGTTAAATCCCTTTTCTCAGGATTGGATGTGCCTGTCTATGAAGTCCAAGGGTTAATGCTCCAGCAACCAATTGTGTGTTCCAATGAATCAGTGCTCGGTAGTTACAGATACTTAAATCAACAAAATGGCAAGGGGGCCCTAAGTTATGCACCTGTCTACTTTCGTTTGGTTGCAGATTGCACATTATCTGTTCATCCAATAAACCTTATTTCACTATTGAAATATTACTGTGTCCATGTATATATATATATATATATATATATCTATATATATATATATATATATATATATATATATATATATATATATATATATATTACTCTGTCTATTACTGCGTCTTTCAGATATTTGATAGCTCAAAATTAAATTGCTGATCCAAACACCCAGTTATGTATGAAGGAAAATCATGGAAATTGTCAGGGGTGCCTAAACTTTTACATACAACTGTATATATTGTTCTCGAAGAGATGCTTCTCGAGAAGAATATGGCCTTTCCTGAAGACATCACACTGTGGCATGTGTAGCTATGATTCCTGTAGTACAGTCCATGTACCATGAAATAGGTCCATTTACATGCTATTCCCATGTGTATGACATCTAAGACAGTATATTATGTGACCCATAGACAACTGTATAGTAAATTTACCAGATATAAGAACTAGAACTAGACGCAGCCATGAGAAATCCAATGGAGAGAACTCCCTAAGTCCATATGAATAGTAGTGCATGGTGATTATTCTATTGCCTCTAAATATTTGACAAGCCATAAAATTATTTGCAACTAAGCTAAGTATACATGAATGCAAAAGTCTAAGCAACAGGCAGCACCTATATAGTTGGCAGTAGTGGCTTTGACAGTATAACAGCACTTATACAATTAACTTCATTGTAGAGATTTTATTAAAAACAATATAAATCCTTATCAGATATAAAGAAGTGATGACACAACTGCACTATGGTCTGCTTACTATAGCTTTCACTCAGCTCTTCTACATCTGTGTATAGATTTTACAATTGCCTGGACCAGTGGTCTTTAAACTATGGACCTCCAGCTGTTGCAAGACTACAACTCCCAGCATGCCTGGACAGTCAACAGCAGGTAGTTGTAGTTTTGCAACAGCTGGAGGTCCACAGTTTGGAGAACTGTCTCTTAGATGCATTTTAGGAATGACTTCCTAGGGTCACAAGATGAATTACTGAGATGTTATGATTTTAGTTCTGAATTGCTTTTGTCTTTATTAAATGATAATGTTTGAGTGACATCTCTTAAGTTTTACTAGTGACTGAATTGTTTTCTGGAATCAACAAGCTGTTTGCTAATACCACTTTACTGGAAAATCTGTATATATCTAGAAATGTCAGAGGTAAAAAGGATGAACTTTCAACAAGAATGCTTTTTAGCTTTAACTTTAACCCCTTAAGGACTCAGCCTATTTGGACCTTAAGGACTCAGACAATTTTATTTTTACGCTTTAGTTTTTTCCTCCTCCCCTTCAAAAAATCATAACTCTTTTATATTTTCATCCACAGACTAGAATGAGGGCTTGTTTTTTGCGCGACCAGTTGTCCGTTCTAATGCCATCACTCACTTTACCATAAAATGTATAGCGGAACCAAAAAAATACTATTTGTGTGGGGAAATTAAAAAGAAAACCGCAATTTAGCAAATTGTGGAAGGTTTTGTTTTCACGCCGTACAATTTATGGTAAAAATGACATGTGTTTTTTATTCTCTGGGTCAATACAATTAAAATGATACCCATGATTATACACTTTTCTATTACTGTTGCGCTTAAAAAAAATCGCAAACTTTTTAACCAAATTAGTACGTTTAAAATCCCCTTATTTTGAAGACCTATAACTTTTTCAATTTTCCGTATAAGCGGTGGTATGAGGGCTCATTTTTTGCGCCGTGATCTGTACTTTTTATTAATACCATATTTGCTTATACAAAACTTTTATTTTATTTTACTTAATTTTTTTACTTTTATTTTTACACTCTTATAGTCCCCATAGGGATGTCCACCATTAACCCCTCAGATGCCGTGATCAATACAGATCATGGCATCTGCAGCATCGCGATCGCTTAACAGGATGATCGGATCGTCCGCAGCGCTGCCGCGGTGATCCGATCATCCTGCACGGCAGACGGAGGTCCCCTCACCTGCCTCTGTTGTCTTCCGGGAAATCCTAAGACTCCAATCTCACTAGGGAGATAATGAATTAATTTGATTAAATTATTTCACCAATCTAAGTGGTATAATTCCATCCACATCATCCAAATTAGTCTTAAATAAATGGAATACAATTTCTGTATCTTTTACCAAGTCCATGTTAGAATAAATGTTCTTCTCTTAGGAAAGTTTGATGGTCCATCATCGCATCGTCATGGGTAGCCATTGTTCTTTATTGTTGTGATCACTCCGGCTTTCCCCTGGTCTACTCAGCCCTCTCCATGGCTCTCATGGCTTGTTAGACCTCTTTCAGAGGCAGGACTCAGATGGTAGACACTTTTCTTTGTGTGTGAGAGAGTCCTTGTTTGTAAACATGTGTTTAAACATCCTCAGTTATCAGTTACATACACCAACCTAAATTGGAATTCCTCAATAAATGTAGGTTGGGCGTGCACATATGGTAATGACTGTGATGTCACTATATCACCCCGAATGCATCTATGCACAAAAGATGACCATTTAGTCACTTTTAATTAGCAACTTTTACTTGTCACTATCCATTAAATTGTAGAGTTGGTAACTCAAGATCAACTCTTGAATTAAAAGTTTGATTTCCCAGACAACTCGGGGCCTAGTTGACTTTTTACAGCCAACAAATTTATGGAGAAGATAAGGGTACAATAAACTCTTCTCTAACACAGATGTGTGAAGTCTCTCTCTGTCCAGTCAAATGGGTAATTAATTGTTAGTTACAAAAACCTACACAAGACTGGCACAGAGGCTCATTATCAAAGTCTATACTTGCGATGTTGCCTTCCCCCTATCATCCTTAACCCCTTAACGACGCAGGAAGTATATTTACGTCCTGCGCCGGCTCCCGCTATATGAAGCGGGATCGCACCGCGATCCTGCATCATATCGCGTCGGTCCCGGCGCTCATCAACGGCCGGGACCCGCGGCTAATACCACACATCGCCAATCGCGGCGATGTGCGGTATTAACCCTTTAGAAGCGGCGGTCAAAGCTGACCGCCGCTTCTAAAGTGAAATTGAAAGTGACCCGGCTGCTCAGTCGGGCTGTTCGGGACCGCCGCGGTGAAATCGCGGCGTCCCGAACAGCTGATCGGACACCGGGAGGGCCCTTACCTGCCTCCTCGGTGTCCAATCGACGAATGACTGCTCCGTGCCTGAGATCCAGGCAGGAGCAGTCAAGCGCCGATAATGCTGATCACAGGCGTGTTAATACACGCCAGTGATCAGCATAGGAGATCAGTGTGTGCAGTGTTATAGGTCCCTATGGGACCTATAACACTGCAAAAAAAAAAGTAAAAAAAGTGTTAATAAAGGTCATTTAACCCCTTCCCTAATAAAAGTTTGAATCACCCCCCTTTTCCCATAAAAAAAATAAAACTGTGTAAAAAAAAAAATTATAAACATATGTGGTATCGCCGCGTGCGTAAATGTCCGAACTATAAAAATATACCATTAATTAAACCGCACGGTCAATGGCGTACACGCAAAAAAATTCCAAAGTGCAAAAAAGCGTATTTTGGTCACTTTTTATACCATTAAAAAAATGAATAAAAAGTGATCAAAAAGACCCATCAAAACAAAAATCATACCGATAAAAACTTCAGATAACGGCGCAAAAAATTAGTCCTCATACCGCTCTGTACGTGGAAAAATAAAAAAAGTTATAGGGGTCAGAAGATGACATTTTTAAACGTATAAATTTTCTTGCATGTAGTTATGATTTTTTCCAGAAGTGCGACAAAATCAAACCTATATAAGTAGGGTATCATTTTAACCGTATGGACCTACAGAATAATGATAAGGTGTAATTTTTACCGAAATATGCACTGCGTAGAAACGGAAGCCCCCAAAAGTTACAAAATGGCGTTTTTTTTTTTCGATTTTGTCGCACAATGATTTTTTTTTTTCGTTTCGCCGTGCATTTTTGGGTAAAATGACTAATGTCACTGCAAAGTAGAATTGGCGACGCAAAAAAATAAGCCATAATAATGATTTTTAGGTGGAAAATTGAAAGGGTTATGATTTTTAAAAGGTAAGGAGGAAAAAACGAAAGTGCAAAAACGGAAAAACCCTGAGTCCTTAAGGGGTTAAAGGGGTACTCCGGTGGAAAAACATTTATTTTTTATTTTTTAAATCAACTGGTGCCAGAAAGTTAAACATATTTGTAAATTACTTCTATTAAAAAATCTTAATCCTTCCAGTACTTATTAGCTGCTGAATGCTACAGAGGAAATTCCTTTCTTTTTGGAACACTGATGACATCACGACCACAGTGCTCTCTGCTGACATCTCTGTCCATTTTAGCAACCGGGCACAGCAGAAGTATGCTAAGGGCAGCATGGTGGCTTAGTGGTTAGCACTACTGCCTTGCAGTGCTGGGGCCTTGGGTTCAAATCCCACTAAGGACAACAATAAACAAAGACTTATTATTATTATTATAAAAAACGTCAGCAGAGAGCAGTGTGTTCGTGATGTCATCAGAGAGCATTCCAAAAAGAAAATAATTTCCTCTGTAGTATTCAGCAGCTAATAAATACAGGAAGGATTAAGATTTTTTAATAGAAGTAATTTACAAATATATTAATATTAATTTTATTATATATATTATGCACAATAAAATAGCGGAGTCCGTGTCACACAGGGCCCTTGTGAGAACACGGCATCAACTATAAATATATTAAAATATCAGTTGTACTATATAACAGTTGTAAAAAATAATTATAAATTATTGCACTGTGACCACCATAAAATAGATAAAATTAATTGGTATCTTCACAATAAAAGTACATAAAATCAGCTGCAAAAAGTCACTTAATTGTCCATATAAGTGCTCCAATTAAATGTCACTGTAGAAAATCAATTGCTGAAAAAAGTCAAAATTAATAGCAACTGCCTATCAGCATGCTATAACCAATAGCAACCCTTGGTGCACTTATAGATAGCAGTATTCTGCAGTTACTGCAATTTTCGAGTAGCAGCAAATCCTGTATTTTATCTACAGTTAATCAATTATAGCAATATGTGATACTTTTTAGCTTTGTATGTGGGGGGCTCTGGACGCGTTTCAGGACCTTGTCGGTCCTTTCTTCAGCAGAGATAAATATATCCTATATTTATCTCTGCTGAAGAAAGGACCGACAAGGTCCGGAAACGCGTCCAGAGCCCCCCACATATAATACTGAGACCACCATTGACACCTACAAAGATACAGCTACAACGCTGTGCAAGTCCGAGACAGTTATCTTTTTGAATGATCAATCAGCCGGCACCAAACCCGTACCTGTGTTAAAGCACTTTCATCCTCAAAGCGCGCCCTCACTGCCACGAGGATGCCGCCACCACCTGCAGAGGACCCTTCTTGCAAGGGCTGCAGGCACCACTGTCCGGAGCCCACCTGTACCCGCATCACCAATACAGGACACGGCTGTACTCACGGGGGGTGAGCATAAAAGCATAAAAGCTTAATGGGGTACTCCGGTGGAAAAACAATTAATCCTTCCAGTACTTATTAGCTGCTGAATGTTACAGAGGAAATTGCTTTCTTTTTGGAACACTGATGGCATCATGACCACAGTGCTCTATGCTGACATCTCTGTCCATTTTAGCAACCGTGCATAGCAGGTGTATGCCAAGGGCAGCATGGTGGCTTAGTGGTTAGCAATGCTACCTTACACTGCTGGGGCCTTGGGTTCAAATCCCACTAAGGGCAACAATAAATAAAGACTTATTGTTATTATTATAATAACGTCAGCAGAGAGCAGTGTCTTTGTGATGTCATCAGAGAGCATTTCAAAAAGAAAAGAATTTCCTCTGTAGTATTAAGAAGCTAATAAATACAGGAAGGATTAAGCTTTTTTTTTATAGAAGTAATTTACAAATATGTTTAACTTTCTGGCACCAGTTGATTTAAAAAAATAAAATAAAAAAAAATTTCCACCGGAGTACCCCTTTAAAAGTATCACATATTGCTACAATTGATTAACTGTAGATACAATACAGGATTTGCTGCTACTCGAAAATTGCAGTAACTGCAGAATACTGGTATCTATAAGTGCATCAACGGTTGCTATTGGTTATAGCATGCTGATAGGCAGTTGCTATTAATTTTTACTTTTTTCAATAATTGATTTTCTACAGTGACATTTCATTGGAGCACTTATATGGACAATTAAGTGACTTTTTGCAGCTTTGTGAAGATACCAATTAATTTTATCTATTTTAAGGTGGTCATAGTGCAATCATTTATAATTATTTTTTACAACTGTTATATAGTACAACTGATATTTAAAGATATTTATAGTTGATGCCGTGTTCTCACAAGGGCCCTGTGTGACACGGACTCCGCTATTTTATTGTGCATAATATATATAATAAAATTAATATTAATGTCCTTGACCTTGAGCCCCAATAATTTTCTTTAATTTCACTGTGTATTTATCTGACACTTGGGTATAGGTGTCTATATTGGGTAGCCCAGGTCGACTTGATAGTCAGACTGACAAGACCCTCTCCATACTTCTGCTAGAATAATTTTCAAATATGTTTAACTTTCTGGCACCAGTTGATTTAACCCCTTAAGGACTCAGGGTTTTTCCGTTTTTGCACTTTCGTTTTTTCCTCCTTACCTTTTAAAAATCATAACCCTTTCAATTTTCCACCTAAAAATCCATATTATGGCTTATTTTTTGCGTCGCCAATTCTACTTTGTAGTGACATTAGTCATTTTACCCAAAAATGCACGGCAAAACGGAAAAAAAAATCATTGTGCGACAAAATCGAAAAAAAAACCACCATTTTGTAACTTTTGGGGGCTTTCCTTTCTACGCAGTGCATATTTCGGTAAAAATTACACCATATCATTATTCTGTAGGTCCATACGGTTAAAATGATACCCTACTTATATAGGTTTGATTTTGTCGCACTTCTGGAAAAAATCATAACTACATGCAGGAAAATGTATACGTTTAAAAATGTCATCTTCTGACCCCTATAACTTTTTTATTTTTCCACGTATGGGGTGGTATGAGGACTCATTTTTTGCGCCGTGATCTGAAGTTTTTATCGGTATGATTTTTGTTTTGATCGGACTTTTTGATCACTTTTTATTCATTTTTTAATGTTATAAAAAGTGACCAAAATACGCTTTTTTGGACTTTGGAATTTTTTTGCGCGTACGCCATTGACCGTACGGCTTAATTAATGATATATTTTTATAGCTCGGACATTTACGCACACGGCGATACCATATATGTTTATTTTTTATTTTTTTTACACAGTTTTATTTTTTTTATGGGAAAAGGGGGGTGATTCAAACTTTTATTAGGGAAGGGGTTAAATGACCTTTATTAACACTTTTTTTTAAAAAATTTTTTGCAGTGCTATAGGTCCCATAGGGACCTATAACACTGCACACACTGATATCCTACGCTGATCACTGGCGTGCATTAACACGCCTGTGATCAGCATTATCGGCGCTTGACTGCTCCTGCCTGGATCTCAGGCACGGAGCAGTCATTCGTCGATCGGACACCGGGGAGGCAGGTAAGGGCCCTCCCGGTGTCCGATCAGCTGTTCGGGATGCCGCGATTTCACCGCGGCGGTCCCGAACAGCCCGACTGAGCAGCCGGGTCACTTTCACTTTCACTTTAGAAGCGGCGGTCAGCTTTGACCGCCGCTTCTAAAGGGTTAATACCGCACATCGCCGCGATCGGCGATGTGTGGTATTAGCCGCGGGTCCCGGCCGTTGATTAGCGCCGGGACCGACGCGATATGATGCGGGATCGCGGCGCGATCCCGCTTCATATCGCGGGAGCCGGTGCAGGACGTAAATATACGTCCTGCGTCGTTAAGGGGTTAAAAAAGAAAAAAAAATGTTTTTCCACCAGCGTACGCCTTTAAGAATGCAAGGTTATTACTCTGAATATGATAGACTTGGCAACAATATATACATAGCTATATGCAATGAGTCTGTGAAGGAATAGTAATGTGTGATGTCATTGCTAATATGTACACAAGACAATAACATATGTCTTATTGTTTATCTTATAATTAAACCCTTGGGGACTCGGTTTTTCAGTTTTTGCTCTTTAGTTTCTTCCTCCTCACCTTTTAAAAATCATAACCCTTTCAATTTTGCACCTACAGACTCATATGATGGCTTTTTTTTACTGCGCCCCCACTACTTTGTAATGGCATCAATAATTTTACCCAAAAATCTACGGTGAAACAAAAAAAAAATCATTGTGCGACAAAATTGAAAATAAATGCCATTTTGTAACTTTTGGGGGCTTCCATTTCTGCACAGTGCATTTTTCTGTAAAAATTACACCTTATCTTTATTCTGGAGGTCCATATGATGAAAATGATACCCTACTTATATAGGTTTGATTTTGTCGTACTTCTGGAAAAAATCATAACTTACATGCATGAAAATTAATACGTTTAAAAATGTCCTCTTCTGACCCCTATAACTTTTTTTTCCACATACTGGGATGTATGAGGGCTAATTTTTTGTGCCGTGATCTACTGTTTTTATTAGTATAATTTTAGTTTTAATCAGACTTTTTAATCGCTTTTTATTCATTTTTTATGGTATAAAAAGTAACCAAAAATACGCTATTTGGGGCTTTGGGATTTTTTTTACATGTACGCCATTGACCGTGTGGTTTAATTAATGATACATTTTTATAGTACGGACATTTACGCACGCAGCGATACCACATATGTTTATATTTATTTTTATTTACGCTGTTTATTTTTTTAAATGGGAAAAGGGGGGTGAGTCAAACTTTTATTAGTGAAGGGGTTAAATCATCTTTATTAACTTTTTTTCATTTTTTTTTTTGCAATGTTATAGCTGTTTACCAGCACTGATCAATGCTATGCCATAGCATTGCATTGATCAGTGTTATCGGTCGATTGCTCAAGCCTGGATCTCCGGCTTGGAGCAATCAATCGCCGATCGGACTCCGAGGAGGAAGTGTGTCCTCAGCTGATCGGGACTCCGTGGTTTTACCGCAGTGGTCCTGATCAGCCTGACTGAGCTGCCGGAATTTATTTTTTTACATTTTAGACATGGCGGTCAACTTTAATGGCCACGTCTAAAGGGTTAAAACCAGATGTCACCGCAATCGGTGATGTCCGGTATTAACCACGGGTCCCGGCTACCGTTAGCCGCCGGGGCCAACCCGAGATGACGCAGGGTCACCACGTGACCCCGCGTTATATTGCGGGAGCGGGCGCAGGGCATACAGGTAAGCCCTGCATCCCCAAGAGGTTAAGGAACTAAGATTTATTAATGGACAAACATTTTCATTTCACAGTTTCTTCATCTTAAACCCCTCTCTGTCCATCAACAGATAATGAGCTGTAGGGGTAATACAAGACATTGCTCTATTGTTCAGTAGGAACTTAAACTCCCTCTATTATCACTGTTGTAAATCTGTAGTGATGAGAGGTGCAAGGCAGAATCTGAATAGAAACATCTGAAGAAATTGTGTCCTTTTTCATAAACTCACTTGGGCCTACTTAGAATTTACACAAAATGGTGGACACATACAAAATGGCCACCATGATACTTATCAACATAGGGGGACATTCATAAAAGTGTTTACCCATTTTGTTTCTTATATTTGTCGCTAAAAAGTCACAGTTGCGACTACACATTTTTCTTTGCGACAATCCTTCCCCAGAGCGAGAAAAGCAAAAATAATGATTTCAGCTTTTGTAAGCAACTTTCAAAAATCAGTTTACGGTAGTTAGAGATTTATAAAATGAGAATGTCGCAAAAAAGTCACAATAAAGTAAAAGTTTGCTTACATTTACTCCAGTAAAATCCTGGCTTAACCTTCTTAGCAGTTATCCCGAGCGTGACTCGGGGTTAATTTTCCCTGCCAGGAGCGGTAACTCTGAGTCACGCTCGGGGTAGAATTACAGAGTTGCCGGCCGAGCTGCACAATATATCGCAAAAGCAATCGAATCGTGATTTTTGCTTTTTGCGATGTAGCGATATGGCCCCCGGGAAAACATGCGATTATCTGCTCGGGTCGGCTCCCGTAGCAGGAGCCGGCCAGAGCAGGTAAAGACAAATACTAAAAGTCAGTGTTTCCCAACCAGGGTGCCTCCAGTTGTTGCAAAACTACAACTCTCAGCATGCCCGAACAGCCAAAGGCTGTCCGGGCATGCTGAGAGTAGTAGTTTCACAACAGCTGGAGGCACCCTGCTAGAAAAACACTGAGCTAAGTGTAAAAGGCCACCAGGAGGAAAGTAAAAAAAAAAACTTCTGCTTACCTTCTCCCGATCCCTGCAGATGCCGTTCCCCTCCGTGCGCTCTGGTCTCTGCTCTCTTCATTATTCATCTTGTAGGACCTTTCCCTTTTCAGCCAATCACCGGCCTAAGTGGTGTCACGTGTCATGACAGTGATTGGCTGAAGCGAAAAGGACTTGTTCGACAGCAAATACACTAGGTTTGAAATCTGGCCTGGCAACCCTAGTGTGTGTTACTGCAGGACAAGAAGGTGAGAAGGGGGGATGAATGTGATGGGGGGGGGGAAGAATGTGACAAAGGGGGGGGGGGAGAATGTGACAAAGGGGGGAAAGAATGTGACAAAGGGGGGGGGGGAATGTGACAAGGGGGGGATGTGACAGGGGAGGGGAATGTGACATGGAGGGGGGATGTGACAAGGGGGGGAAGAATGTTACAAGGGGGAGGAGAATGTGACAAGGGAGGGGGAGAATGCGACAAGGAGGGGGGAAAATGTGACAAGGGGGGGGGAGAATGTGACAAAGGGGGGAAGAATGTGACAAAGGGGGGGGGGGGGAATGTGACATGGAGGGAGGAAGAATGTGACAGAGGGGGGGATGTGACAAGGGGGAAGAATGTGACAAGGGGAGGAGAATGTAACAAGGGAGGGAGAGAATGTGACAAGGAGGGGGGAGAATGTGACAAGGGGGGAATGTGACAAGGGGGGGATGTGACAAGGGGGAGGAGAATGGGACAAGGGGGGGAATGTGACAAGGGGGAGGAGAATGTGACAAGGGGGGGAATGAGACAAGGGGGGGATGTGACAAGAGAGGGATGTGACAAGGGGGTGTGACAAGGGGGAGGAGAATGTGATAAGGGGGGGAAATGAGACAAGGGAGGATGTGACAAGAGAGGGATGTGACAAGGGGGTGTGAAAAGGGGGAGGAGAATGTGATAAGGGGGGGGGGGGGGAATGTGACAAGGGAGGGGGGAATGTGACGGGGGAGATGTGAAATGGGCGGGGGGAGATGTGAAATTTTGGTACAAATTTCCACACATAATCATGCTGCCAGGGAGGTTAATTAAATACTTCACCTACTTTTGCTTACCTGTGGCAGATTTCAAGATTTTGCTTACGTGTGACAAATTTATTAAGGCAGTGCAACATAATAACAAATTTGTCGCACGTAAGCAAAACGGCAGTAAAAAAATAAATAAAATAAAAACAAGAGAACTAAAGCAAGGTTTTATAAATGTCCCCCAAAATAGATTTTTATTGGAGTAGAAAAAAAGGAAAAAATTGCAATGTGGTTTTTAAGTTTTTTTCTAGTGTTTCCAGCCACCTACACCCCCTCATTTCTTTAAATAGAAATGCTTGAGTCAAATGATCAAAGAATCACATGACTAGTAATGAAAAAGCACAAGGGAAAAACTACACGTCTTTCCTTTAGTCTTAAGTTTGACCACAGCTACTTCTGAAGGTCTTTTGCAAGTCTTTGTATATTAAGATGGGATCAAGAAAACCGTAGATCTCCACACACCAATCGAGCAATTCAGGTAACAGATCCCCTACCTGCACAATCATTCCCCTTTAGAACTCTGTCTAAATAATTTGCCCCTAAAACAAATGAATAGATTTTATAAACAGCTCCATTAATAAAGTTTATCAACAGTGATATATGCTAGGATACAACAATATTTTAAATGACACTCATTTGTGTATTTATATCATACATAGAAAGTACAAATCAGTTACAAAAATGTACAAAAAGTTCCAGTATATTAAAGAAGTTGGATGGAACCCATATGTTCAGTATCGTTCAATGAATCTTCATCAGAAACACTGTATATTCATCCATGTTTTTTTTTTAACCATCACTTTCTTCACTCTCTGCAATGATGGCCCCCCTGTCTTCTTTCATGGGCTTAACACCTATTTAAAAAAAAAAAAGAAAAATAAGTACAAACCATTCGTAATAAAAATAAATAAAAATATTCAAAATATGAAATAGTAGCAAGAATAACAATGAAATCACAAGTAATTAAAACAAACAAACAATGTGAAAAAGATACCTGCCCACAAGAGTTCACAAGCGAAATGGTAATGGAATAGTAAGATTGCTGAAAAACATACATGGTGCTAAAACAAACTGGATACAGTTCTTAGGTAAAACCTTCTGAAACACAACGCGGTGGCCAACCCAGAGACTCATTATAGACTTAAAAACAAGCAGCGGGATGAAACAGGCACTGAGACCAAGCAAGGTCGTTTTGCAGTCTAGCCGCTTCTTCAGATGCTTGAAGAAGCGGCTAGTCTGCGAAACACATTGCATTGTGGGTAATAAACTTCCCTTACCCTTGCTTGGTCTCAGCGCCTGTTTCATCCCGCTGCTTGTTCTTGAGGTGGGATCCATCGTCTTGACATATGCTATCCCATTGCTATCCCTCACTCCTAAGACCCACTGCAATCGTGAGTTATAAGCCAGGGAAGTGGCCGGGCAGTATATCTGCACACATTCACTTATTTATTTCTTTTTGTCTCACTGTGTCACTTTTTGTGTGTTGTGTGTCCACAGGATTTGTCAGGATGCGGTAGCCCTTCTGGGTGTCCCTCCTGGCGGTCTAGGGGAGGTGTGTGTGGCCATAAGGTTCTGCACCTCCCTGCAAACACCCCGGGTACTCCTGCTTTGGCAGAGTACCTACCGTTATCGGCTCTGCGGGCAGGTACCTTGGCTAACGCCAAGGGGGATGCCGGGAGCATTTCTGGTCCCTTAGTAGCTTCGGCGAAAAAGGACATCGAACCTGGAACCTCGCAGGTACCTTTTGGTCCGGAGGCGAAGGGTAAGGTTGTAACACGTTTGCACTTTTTCTTGCACTTTGGGTAATTCGAGAGCACGTTCCTCGGCTTTTAAAAAAAAAAGCCAGGGAAGCGGGCAGCATTGCTCTCTACTCTCTGGCCTGCCTTCTTATTGAATTTATGAGAAAAAACATACTTGTATTGCTCCAGTTCATGGTGTATTATATGCAAACCATATGGCAGCTTACAAAGTGCCTACAGGTCCATCATATGGACCGATAATACGTCTTTGTACTATGTCTCCTGCAGTCCTGCCACTAAACCCTGCATTTACTGTATAATAATGTTTTGACAAGTTGTTGCATCTGCTCAGCCATTTATTACTGGTTAGCACTGCATCTCCAGTAAGTGTTTCATTAATAAGCCATTTAACTATGGTTCTAAAAGCTCAGGTCTCAAGTGGCTCTCCATAGAATTCCTGTTACAAGAATTCATTGAATCTTGTCATGTCATAATTGTGGTGCATCAGTCTCATTTCCTGTTTACTATGTCTATGAATATTTGATCTTAACAACATTTTATTCCTGACATTGTGTCACTGGTATAAGAATTCTTTGTACTGTTAACTGCTGTCTGTATGCATTGAGTATATGTACATATATATATATATATATATATATATATATAGTATATGAGATATATATGGATATATATACATCTATATTATGTAGCACATAATGTAGATGAACAAGAGGAACAACATAAACATAAGTTACATAATGCATAACAATTTATAATATATTATACTTGTTTCCAGTGCTTGTTGAGAAGGCAGTGAGTATAACATGTACATTTTGCTAAATGTACATGAATGTCCAAAAAATATAACAGGTTAACAGCGTTGGACTTGCCCACCAGAGGATTCTAAGGATCCTGAGGCACCCACCAAGCACCTGGCACCTGAGGGCTCAGTGACAGAAAGTGGGGTCCAAACAGTATAGCTAAGGCACTGGCAGTACGTATCCATCAAGTGGTGCCAGAAAGTTAAACAGATTTGTAAATTACTTCTGTGGTGTCCCAGTATGGGATGGTGTGGCCCCCTACTGTCCTCCTGCCCTGTCAGGCAGAGTCCCTGCATGTCCCCAGGGTCCCCCTTATAGTATCACCATAATGTATATATGTTTGTATTATAAAAGTGTACTGTTTCTTTAATGTTTGTACCACATGATTGTTAGCCAGGAGGCTCAAGTTACCAGGTGACCCCCAAGTGACCTATGGGCTCCTTGCAAATCCCCCTATATAACCAGGGGAGGGGCTGCAATCTTTCCATGCTCTTTCCTGCTGAGGTCCAGTGCAGTCAGGTTGTTCCAGTGTCTGTGTCCAGAGCATTGGAGGACTCAAGCCTAAAGTTTTGCAGCCACAAGTCGGTCATCAGTAAGTCAAGTCATCTTATTGTCAGTCACCATCTCTGTCAAGTGAAGTCCATCTGTAGTCACCGTGGCCTGCACTAAAGTCAGTCTAACTACTGCAATTCCCAGCAAGCCTGTGAGGTCCCCCTCTGTCACTGGTCACCTCCCTGGGATATTTACAAAGACTATATCACCTGTCTTGCCTCAGTAAAGCTGCTGTTATCCTTAATCTGGCATTGGTGTCTTCATTGCCCCTGCCTAACCCAGGATCTTTGGTATTACCTTCGGGTGGTCAAGGCTAAACCCTGCTCTGGCATCACAACAAGAATTGGTTAATACCATCTGCCCCTTGGGCCATAACATCTTTTCTGCATCTAACCTGCATTGCACCCTGACTCCACACTTCTATTAAAAAATCTTAATCCTTCCAGTAAGTTCTTTTCTTTTTTAAATTTCCTTTCTGTCTGACCACAGTGCTCTCTGCTGACACCTCTGTCCATTTTAGGAACTGTCTAGAGTAGAAGTAAATCCCCATAGCAAACATATTCTGCTCTGGACAGTTCCTGACATAGACAGGGGTGTCAGCAGAGAGCACTGGGTTCAGACAGAAAGGAAATTGAAAAAGAAAAGAACATCCTGTGGAGCATATAGCAGCTGATAAGTCCTTGAAGGATTAAGATTTTTTAATAGAAGTAATTACAAATCTGTTTGACTTTCTGTCACCAGTTGATTTTTTTTTAAAGCAGAGTACCCCTTTAAATAACAGTCAGTGAAAAATAAATGTAGTTGTGAAGTTGTGTCGCCTTTCCAGTCAGATATAGTGTTTCCTGCTGCCACCTCTGGCCACTTCAGGAACTGTCTGGAGCAGGAAAAAATTCTCATATAAGTGAGTACATCCCTCACATTTATGTAAGTATTTTAATATATCTTTTCATGGTGACAACACTGAAGAAATGACACTCTGCTACAATGTAAAGGAGTGAGTGCACAACCTATATAACAGCATTTAATGTTGTGTCGCCTCAAAATAAAGTAACACACGGCCATTAATGTCTAAACCTTTGCAACAAAAGTGAGTACACCCCTATATCGGAAATGTCTATATCAAGCCCAATTAGCCATTAGTCATGGGACCCATTAGTGTTTTACTGTCTCAGGTGTGAATTGGCAGCAGGTGTCTGAGATTTGGTGTTATCGGTTTCAAACTCGCTAATATTGTTCACTGGAAGTTCAACCTGGCACCCTTATGGTCAAGACCCTAAAACTGATCTGCAGCATGGTGGGAAAGACCATTCACTGATTTCACGGTACAAGGTCCACTTAGAACAGACCTTGTTATGCTATGCTGCATTAAATTAGTCTGCATGGCTGTCATCCCAGAAGAAAGACTCTTATTTATTGATCTATTTTACTCCAGATTATTATACCTATATGTCTTAGTTGCCATCTTCCCCCATTCTCTATCCTCTCCCCCTCCCTGTTAATAGTAAATTGGAAGGGAGGGGAGAGGATAGAGAATGGGGGAAGATGGCAACTAAGACATATAGGTATAATAATCTGGAATAAAATAGATCAATAAATAAAAATAAATAATATATATTAAAAAAGTAAAAATAGTACGAAATGTGAAACACAAGGTGTACCATATGAAATATGCTATATAAAAATACATAAGAAAATATCGAGAAAAGATCAGACTAATAGGAATAGGAGGAGAAGATCTATAATAGGGATTAGTTACAAAAGGCATTAACCTGATGTATAAAAGATGCATATACAGGTACCGTGAAGAGGAGATCCAGGGAGGCACGCACACGCGCATTGATGAGGAAGAGATACTGCGTTCCAAGAGATGGAGCTTAGGTTCCACGAAGAGGAGGATGGTATACAGCGCAGGTGCGAGTATAGGAGCGTGCGCAGTAGACAGATGGAGAGGCCCGATGCCGTGATAGCAATGGGCATGCGTGCAGATGACGGCTGGAAATAAAGGAACGCCAACCACAGCCTGATTGGATCAAGACCCTTCACCGGCGCATCGGAAGTGATGCGCTGATGTAAGGTTATAAAAGACAGTGCCAGCACGCTAAACGCCAGATTAGGCAGCTCTCTGAAGAAGTTTGGTTGCAAAACGAAACGTTAGAGTAATCCATACACCTTTTAGACAGGAATACAGTTTGTGTCTATGTGTCGAGTTACTATGCAGCGGTAGAGAACCGGCATAGTGAGAAATAGGACAGCTCCACAACTAACGTTGTAGCACCACCTAGTGGGCTATTATTATAAGACACACTGTATCTCCTGAAAGTTTTAAAATCACTACATTTAATTTTCACGTTTTCTATGGACATTTTAACAAACAATAATAAAAGTTACATTTTAATTGGGTTATTAGTTAGGGTATTGTTCCCCAGAAAAGGGGGGGTTTCCGCTCCTGAAGGGGATTGGAGATTTATTTATATTGAGGGGATACAACATTAAACACTGTTATACAAGCTGTGCACTCACTACTTTACATTGTAGCAGAAAGTTATTTCTTCAGGGTTATCACACGAAGATATAATATTTCCAAAAATGAGAGGGGTGGACACACATGAATGTGAGAAACTATATGTTCTGAAACAAATTAGTTTCCCTTCCTTTGATTTTAGGTTGTTAAGATTTAGCTTCTTCAGACCTGACTTCACTTGTTTTGTGTAACTGAATAATTGTTTTGGATAACAAAAAAATGTATGTCTAAGGCTGCATTCACATCTCGTATTGCACACCGTATGTATAGACATGTCATTGAAAACCGTATGCCAAACGTAGCATCCGGTTGTGTACATTTTGCATCATTTACGGTTTTATCAATTTTTTTCCCTTAAACAAAACCGTAGTCTACTACCGATTTATGTCTGGGTGAAAAACCGGATATAACCCGTATACGTTTTTTTTAAAGTGGTGGTCAATGGGAATTGTACAGAACCGTATTTGCGTACGGTTCTATCCGGTTTGCACAATACTGTTTTGCAGTTTGCACATGCGCAGTGCACGCCGAAAGTTCTTCCCACAAATAGAACAAGAAGAACTTTATTTTTCAAAAAACCTATTAAACTTATGCAACCGGACATCTGTTTTCAAACCATATATGGTTTAATACCGTACAGAGGTATATACTGTTGTACACGGTTGTATACGGTTCGGTCCGGTTTTGAGACATAATTTTTTACAAAAAACCTTATACGGGAATGGTATTGCAAAAATGAGATGTGAATGCAGCCTAACATGTGTAGTATTTTATAATATTGGGACATACAGAAGCACATTTATGATCATCTAAATAAGGTGCAGCATATTTTTAATACTCCTTGTAACATAATTTCTTTAAAAAAAATGTCTACCTATAGAAAGGTATTCAACAGTGGACAATTATTTAGTCAGGGAAGGTAATGAAAGCACAACATTTCCTTTTTGGAACTGAAATCTTCTGTTTGCTCAAGGATGGTCCCATAAATCACACTTATAAAGACTATGTAAGTTTATAATAATATTAAGGGTCATACTATGTGTACCTGGAAGCAGTGGTGGCATGGCTCAGGGATGGTCCCATAAATCCCACACATATAAAGACTAAGTTTATAATAATATTAATGGTCATATTATGTGTACCTGGAAGCAGTGGTGCAGTATATAGGGCAGGGGTGTCTTTTCTCCTTGGTTTCTTCAGCTCTGGATCTTTGGTTATGACAGGGGGCATTTGCATACTCTTTTTTTGCCTTTCCACTTCATCAAACCTTTTTAAAAGTAGCTCTGAAAAATCTAAAACACATTTCCCTGTGGTTAGAAGACAGCAGCAGTGTAAATAGACAAATGGATTACAGAGTTGTTTTAGAGAAATCATATGCTCTTCCCTGGGCAGACAGTATAGACCGAAGAGCATCCTGTCCACTGTCACCTTGCATGGTGTGGGATATGTCATTTCATAGACAGCCCATAACTGTATTAGTGGCTTGAAGGGGTACTCCGGCGCTTAGACATCTTATCCCCTATCCAAAGAATAGGGTATAAGAGGCCTGATCGCGGGGGTCCCGCCGCTGGGGACCCCCTGGGATCTCAGCTGCAGCACCCACCTCAATGGCTTCCGGCAACACTGGAGGCTTCGGATCCCGACCACGAGGGCGAAAGAGTGTAATGTCACGACTCCGCCCCCATGTGCCCCGCCCCTCCCCTCAATGCATGTCTATGGGAGGGGGCGTGACGGCCGTCACGCCCCCTCCCATAGGCTTGCATTGAGGGGGCGGAGCCATGACGTCACAACGCTCCGGCCCCGTGATCGACAGTAACTGATTTTAACGGGGTGCGGCATGCAAGATCACGGGGGTCCCCAGCGACGGGGGTCCCCAGCGACGGGACCCCCCGCGATCAGGCATCTTATCCCCTATCCTTTGGAGTACCCCTTTAACATAAGGAAGGGGTCATGGAGCACAATATACAAAACAAATTACATTGGATTAGTGATATATAGTAATAATTAGTAATACTCTGTGTTAAATCACATATATTCCCTATCCTTCTTCAAGGAAAATACAAGACAGTTTTTTTCAGGAACATGTAATCTTGCAGAAGGACAAAACTGTGGGAGCAAGTTTATCTTCTATTTACTTTTGTTATTTCCTTCTAGATGTTGTTTCCCTTTAAAAGGTTTTGTCCTTGCCTGGAATAAATGGTGGCTTGTGAAGGGCTGGGGTGTCTTTTCTTCGAGGTTGTTTTAGATCCACTTCATTGTTCTTGGAAGCAGGATCAGTGTTTCCTTTTCTCACCTTCATATGAAGGTCACAGTTCCTCATCAGTTGCTCAGAGAGGTTGTCTGGAAATAATGCAAATATATATCTATGATATGAAACTAACATGAGTAGAAAGGGAATGTTAAATATGGCTTGAATATCCGTTATGATGTACGATGGTTCCATCACTACAATTGAGCTCCCTACATTGACCAAACACTTGACTTATTCCAATCCAGTTTACAAAGTATACAGGTTTGTTATTAGACATAATATTTATATTAAAAATACAAGTAACTATTTAGGCCTTGTATGTCTTGAATTATCACTTTTTCTCTTTGTATTAAACTTTAATGCAGCTAAATACATCTCTTTGTTGAATTCTACCCTATTTATGATTACTAATTATTAAAATAACTAAATAATTAATAAACAATATTCTTATATATGCCTTATCCCTCACACACTTCCCCATCCCATGGGGAGAAATATTAGTTCTCATCTTCCCATCTGTCAGCAGATCTATTACCAGAAAGCAAGTGGGATCAGGTTTCTATGTTTCAGCAGAATGAGACATCGTCTAATGTGATCTTAGGGACTCTGGATGACTCTTCATTGTATTTCACGAATGATAAGTCAAAAGAACCAATAATGACATTTACCTAAAAGCTTACAGTGCTGGTCCTGCTTATCCAATATGTCTTCGGTGAGATCCAGTGGCGACACAAATTCTGTTGACATAATTGAAAGCTTTTTTCCTTCTTTCTATGAATACAGTAATGGAAAATAATAAAAGATATGGTAAAATAAATATCAGTTTTCATAATTCTGCTGTTCAATATTCAAATGCTATTTTTATAGTCTTATCTTAAAAATAGAAAGATAGATAGGATGAAAGACTTGACTACTAGTTACTAATAATTGAAGGTCTAAGTAAATGAAATCAAACATTTAATGGAATGATAACATTTCTACATGTATCATTGCTCAGATGGGTGATGGCCTATTACGTATCCATTACTAATTTATATTATAACCTCTAAGCATGATAGTTACACTGAACACAAGAGATAAATGATATATAAGCATTACATAATGCTATCTAGCCCTAATCATTTGACTAATAGTAATACACACATTTATAGTAGTAAATCATATGCTAAAATATAATATTGTACTAGGAGAAATACTGCCTGATAATATTAATGGATTTTTATTGCTTTTGTTATGGAAACCAATTGTACTTCTAAGGTAGAAAATTTACTAATGCCACATGTCTCTGCAACATAATAAAGAATCAAAGCTCTCTCACTACCACGAGAAATTACATACCGTGCTGTGTACGGATGTAAGTTTTACATTCATAAATTCAACCATTGAGATATATATATATATATATATATATATATATATATATATATATAAATGTAAGTAACAAATTGCAAAACATACTATATATTTTAAAACAGGAAGGAATAGGCAAGAAATAAGCATTCAGTACTCACAAGTGTAGGAGCGCTGGCCGGGAGCTGTGTGCAGCTGGAGGTCCTGGTCCAGCTGATGTTGCCTTCTGTTCACCACTTCTATTTAAATAGCAGTAAGAGGTGTTACCATGGAAACCTTCTATTTAAGACCAAACACACCACCGTAGTGCCCCACTTGCAGCTATGTTGTGATGGTTTTCTTATGTAATTCCAATAACATAATTAATCTGCTAAAAATTATAAGAGGGGAACATAAAAGCAAACACTTAGAAGACCATTATACCATGAGATCACAGGGATGATGCAAGGCTAGAAAGAGTTGCACGAATAAAGACAGAGAACAGTACTGGAGCGGTAGAAGAGTAGAATAGTAAGTGGCTCTGTATTATATAAGGAGTCGTGTGGTAGAACATTGTCTGATAAAGTTCATTGAATCATAATTAGCAGTAATAAAATACAGCTCAGAATAAAAGCTATAGAAGTATAATACATGGATTACAATAGAGAGCACATTTCTGGTTGACCATAGATACGGCTGATTTATAATTTCATTATATTTGTTGTAATGAAGAAAAGATCTTGTATTTCCATTAGGGCAATGTGTAATATAACAGGCACATATTCCCCTAAATTCTATAAAGGAACATAAGTACAGAACCAATGTAAGATTATAAAGGGGAACCAGGAAAAATGAACCCCAAGATCACATTGCTTACCTGCCACTATTGGGAGCCTAACAATTTACAATATATACACATTTGTGGTACACCCTCCGGATAGACTTTGAAGGGAGCCTGTCAGGAGAACTATGATGAATAAACTACAGGCTGCATGAAATTCAAACAGGTTTCCTTATTATTAAAGAAAGTCCATGGCTAGATAAGGTCTCATCAGGATTCTGATAATACCTCCATTATTTGCATAGTCCTTTCCAGCACTGAGATTAAAGCCTTTTTGCTAATATATAAATGAGGATCAAGTGTCCAGAGGGTGTTCCCCAGCACTGCAAGAGTCCAGGGTTAGCCTGTCCATCTCCTCCTATTCCCCAACCTTATTTCTACCATGAGGGTCAGTGGAGGTGAGGTGTATGCAAGTAGGCATGGAGGCCATAAATAGGAAGAGATGTGCTGGCTAAACGTAAACTCTTGCCATTCTGAGGAACACACTTGAGCATCTTTTACAGATAAAAAAAAAGACCATGGAATTTCATATATTAATATATTAAAATAGTGAACAATACATGGATAAAAATAAAGGTATATTAATGATAAAAACGACAAAGAATAAAATAGAATAATTAATTAATATTGCATAAAAATTTATGCCAAGGAAGTGAAAAAGTAGATAGGACAATATAGTGCTGAAGTGCAATGTTATGAGAGTATAAAAAGATTAAATATGTAATTTATTATACTCCTAAATATGTAAGTTCTAATTTCACGCAACACATTGATTTTTACACGTCACTCACACATTTCAATTACATATTTAATCTTTTTTATACTCTCATAACATTGCACTTCAGCACTATATTGTCCTATCTACTTTTTCACTTCCTTGGCATAATTTTTTATGCAATATTAATTAATTAATTAATTAATTATTCTATTTTATTCTTTGTCGTTTTTATAATTAATATACCTTTATTTTTATCCATGTATTGTTCACTATTTTAATATATTAATATATGAAATTCCATGAACTGACACCTGTTTTTGGTGTGTCCCTGTATGAATTAATACAACTGCATAAGATTTCTCCCCATGTGGGTTTGTATGCAGACTAAGTCCACTGCCTTCTCTTGTGCGCATGCGCCGAGTCCCGGAGCCGGGTCCTTCCGGGTTTCGCGTCTATGGCCGGTCATGTGATAGATCATGTGATCGCGGCGTCTGATGTGGCATCCGGAAGTGTCGCGGCGGTCCGGAGCTCTGGCACTACGCGCCGATATAGGAGAGGCAGTTCACTTACTCCACAGGTGCAAAGGGTAATGAAAAAGTTTCCTATTGGCTCTGTCTATGTATAAATAATGCACTGTTCCTAGAGGACGCCACCCCCAGGACGAAGGTTCGCCGAAACGATCGTAGGGGTGGCGTCGCTCCTGCTCTGCTGCTGGTATTATCCATTGCTCCTTACGAGTGGCATGCATGCCTGTATTTTTTAGTTATGTGCACTTTATAGAGGTCTTTTCTCGACCATTTGATGTATGCACTTTATCAAATGCACCATACACCTTTATTGAATTACATTGTCTATGCACATGAGCAGGTAGTGTCGCCCCTTTTTGTCTAGTCTCCCCCAGTTGGTTTGTCTTTCCCTCATTCCCATGTTTTTATGTAACCAATAAAAGTAATCATGTTTTAATTCTATCTAAATGACTCCGTTCTCTTGGTGTTTTGTTTAACAATTTGTGGAGGCCATATATGAAGCCCTCTGTACCGGGGATAGAAATATAGTTTTTTTTAGACATAGTACATGTCTCATTGATACACTTATACCCCGATACTATGTTGCTATTTATTTTTTTTTTTTTTTTTTTTTTTTTGTAATTTCAGGTAATAAGGCATCATACAGTTCAGGTGACTATTCTTCATCAATGTACATTGCAGTCTAAAGGACTTGGCACTATGTTACATGGTTATCCAGTTCAATGGGCACCAAATAATACATTCACCTACAACAGTCACTGATAACTAAAGCATAGCTGTAGAGCTTCACTTGAAGGGGAACTCAGAGGAAAACTTTTTATTTCTCCTATATGCCTGGGTTGCCGGAATAAAAAATAATAAACTATGACTTACCTTACTTACTCCTCCCCTGGTGCTGCTGAAGTCAGTCTCCCATCTTTCTGCCCAGGTCTTCTTCTGGCTTTTGGTGCCCTACACATCACACTGCTCAAATACTAGTCATATAGGAGACCTAAAAATTCTCGCCAGAATTCTCCATTAAGCAGGAAATTGCAAGATAGAATTAAAAATCTTGCCAGTTTCTTCAAAGCCACATTTTAGTAACAGCTAAATGGATAGAAACTGGGAGAGATTTACCAAAACCTGTCCAAAGGAAAAGTTGCTGAGTTGCCCATAACAACCAATCAGATCACTTCTTTCATTTTCCAGAGCTCTTTTAAAAAATGAAAAATGCAAGCTAATTGGTTGCTATGGGCAACTCAGCAGCTTTTCCTTTGGACAGGTTTTGATAAATCTCCCCCACTGAGTCTGAAACTGTAGTCTTGTAATGAGTATCAACTGACAAAACTGGAAGTGCTCTCCTGTGAATCTTTTTACATGAAAAGTTTTTATTTCTGAATACACTCTTCTTATTCATATCATCTAATTCTAAGTAAAATAGCATATTATGACCCTGAAACCCATTTAGGGTATTTTGCAGTACCCAGAAACCACTGTCTGAGCCAACCATGAGAAGCAGAACATTTTTTCACTTTTCTGCCTAGGTGGTATTTTCCGTGCATAGCTTGTTCAGTGTTCATTGTATAACCCCCTTTAGGTAGTTGTAGGATCAGAACCACTGTTATGGTTCGGCTAGCTGGATGTGGATCCTCTGTGTCAGCGAGGGATGGGCGTGGACCGTGTCGATGGACCGTTCTAGGGTTGCTACTGGTTTTCACCAGAGCCCGCCGCAAAGCGGGATGGTCTTGCTGCGGCGGTAGCAACCAGGTCGTATCCACCGGCAACGGCTCAACCTCGCTGACTGCTGAGAAGGCGTGGGACAGAAGGACTAGGCAGAAGCAAGGTCAGACGTAGCAGAAGGTCGGGGCAGGCGGCAAGGTTCATAGTCAATAGTAATAGCAGGAAGTCAGGAACACAGTAATGAAAAACACAGTAGTAGCTTTCTCTAGGCACTAAGGCAACAAGATCCGTCAGGGAAGTGCAGGGGAAGTGAGGTTATATGGACAGGGAGCAGGTGGAAGCTAATCAGGCTGATTGGGCCAGGCACCAATCACTGGTGCACTGGCCCTTTAAATCTTAGAGAGCTGGCCCGCGCGCGCCCTAAAGAGCGGAGCCGCGCGCGCCAGAACATGATAGCCGGGGACCGGGACGGGTAAGTGGCTTGGGATGCGATTCGCGAGCGGGCGCGTCCTGCTATGCGAATCGCATCCCCATCATGAATGTCAGTGCAGCGCTCCCGGTCAGCGGGTCCGACCAGTGCGCTCAAGGGAGCAGCAGGGACCCGGAGCGCTCGGCGTAACAACCACCCTTTAGGTAGTTGTAGGTGCAGTAGCCCCCTTTAGGTAGTTGTAAATGTAGCAGCCCCCTTTAGGTAGATGTAGGTGCAGAAGCCCCCTTTAGGTAAAGGTAGATGTAGCAGCCCCCTTTTGGTAACAGGTTAGGTTGAAAAAATGAGTCCATTGAGTTTAACCTAAAACTCTACTGTGTTGATCCAGAGGAAGGCAAACCCCCTCCCCATGAGGCTGATGCCAATTGCCCTATGACAGAGGAAAAATTCCTTCTCGACCCCAGTATGGTGATCAGAATAAATCCCTGGATCAACATTCTATCCCGATACAACTAGTATCCATAACCTGCAGCATGTAACCTGTAAATGTCATTGCAGAAGCCTCCTTTAGGTGAATGTAGGCCCGGCATCCCTCTTTAGGTAGATGTAGGTGCAGCAGCCCCCTTTAGGTAGTTGTAGGTGAAGCAGCCCCCTTTAGGTAGTTGTAGTGCAGAACCGCCTTTAGATAGTGTTAGTGCAGAAGCCCGGTTTAGTGCAACAGCCGCCTTTAGTGCAGAAGCCCCCATTAGTGTAGCAGCCCTTTTAGTACACCAGTCCCCTTTAGTGCAGCAGCCCCCTTTAGTGTAGCAGCCCCCTTTAGTGCAGCCACTGATGTTAAGTTATAAAACAAAACTGAGGCTTTATTTAGATTAGGCCTGGCACGCGACAAATTGTGCTGGAGATGCAATGCAGCAGTAGGCACATTTAAACATATTTGGTGGTCGTGCCCTGAGATCCAATCCTTCTGGGCGGAAGAAGAAGACATGATAAATCTAGTCTGTGGCTGCTTCCTCTCTCTCCATGTCCGTTATAGCACTGGCCCTCCCCACTGACTCATTTAGACCTTCAGCTGCCTCCCTACCCACACATATGTTGGCGGCGGCAAAGACCCTAGTGCCACTATTGTGGAGACAGACTACCCCACCATCTAAAGCCCAATGGATAGACAAGATTTACCAGATATGCCACATGGAGGAACTGACCTGTTTGCACTCTCACACTCATGACAAATTTGAACGCACTTGGGGACCATGGCTCTCTTACAAGCGTTGTTCCTACACACGCACTGATGGCACCACTTAGTGTCCTGCCGGTACCACCACCTGTAAGGCTATGGAAATAATTCATGCCTCTCACTTCCTAACCCCCCTCCCCCCCCTTCACACACCTGCCTTGGATGTTCCCAAGGCACCTTGACTTTGGCCTAGCCGGGCCCTATGTGGATCACATGTTCCACTCCCGCTTATTTCTGACCCTATAGTTAATATTTGTTGTTTTGGTCACAACTTGCCTGCTCATCAGCTCCCTGTAATCCCTGCATTGTTATGATGCCTGATGGGCTTCTTTTGTGCCACCTATTAGATGGCTATATGTTCTGTTTCCTGGTTCCACCTTGACTACTGTAGAGAAGACTTCCATTGCTCTTGATTAACCTGTCATATGTTTTCCAAGTACCATGGACCTGAATTATTGTATTTGTCAAACACTGTTGACTGGTCAACATCGCCTATGTCATCTTGTTCTACTGTTCTATTATCTTTTATTTCAATAAAAAGAGATTTGTGAAAAAGTTATAAAACTATACTCACCTGGCTGACTTGTAGGGCCTTTCTTCTTGCCTTCTACTTCGGTCTGTGCTCCGGCGCATGATGACTAGTGTTGAGCGGCATAGGCCATATTCGAATTCGCGAATATTCACGAATATATGGACGAATATTCGTCATATATTCGCGAATATTCGCATATTCGTAATATTCTCGTTTTATTTTCGCATATGCGTAAATTCACATATGCGAAAATAACATATGCGAAAATTAGCATATACAAAATTAACATAAGCAAAATTCGCATATGCGAAAATTAGCATATGCTAATTTTCGCATATGCGAACATTCGCACACCAGTCTCACACAGTAGTATTAGAGCCTTCTTTACACCACACAAGCTGGAAGCAGAGAGGGGTGATCACTGTGATGTGTACTGTGAAAAAAAAAAAAGAATATTCGTAATTACGAATAAATAGCGCTATATTCGCGAATTCGCGAATATGCGATATTCGCGAATAAAATTCGTATTGCGAATATTCGCGAGCAACACTAATCATGACAGAGAATGGACTCTCGGCCCTCTTTTCGGCTGTCTGCATATCGCGGGAGGCCGCAAAAGTGATTGACAGAGTGAGGAGCCAATGGCTCTTCACACTGTCAAGCAGCCCAGCCCTGCATTTAATTATAGGCACATCTGTTAGATGCGCTTATAGTTATATTTGTCCTGGACCAGCCAACACTGAGGACGTACATTTACGTCCTAAGCATAACGGAGGGCATCGGAGCGATGCCCGGATCATGCGCGGCAGGTCCCGGCTGTTCATCGCAGCCAGGGACCCGCCGGTAATGGCAGACATCCGCAATCCCATGGATGTCCACCATTAACCACTCAGATGCCGTGATCAATACAGATCACAGCATCTGCAGATCAGCTTCTATGAGGAGGTGAGCTCCAGACTGGACCAGGGGCAATCGCTGGATTTCGTATATCTGGATTTTTCCAAAGCATTTGATACGGTGCCTCATAAAAGGTTGGTGCATAAAATGAGAAGGATGGGGCTGGGGGAGAATGTGTGTAAGTGGGTAAGTAACTGGCTCAGCAATAGGAATCAGAGGGTGGTTATTAATGGTACTTATTCTGATTGGGTGACTGTTACTAGTGGGGTGCCACAGGGGTCTGTCTTGGGTCCTTTTCTGTTTAATATATTTATTAATGACCTTGTAGAGGGGTTGAATAGTAAAGTAACAATCTTTGCAGATGATACTAAACTCTGTAAAGCTGTAAACACTATAGAGTACAGTGCACTGTTACACATGGATCTGGATGGGTTGGAGGTTTGGGCTGGGAAGTGGCAAATGCGGTTCAACACTGATAAATGTAAGGTAATGCACATGGGAAGGAAAAATCCGTTCTGGGGTTATGTATTAAATGGGATAACACTTGGGACGACTGACGTGGAAAAGGACTTGGGAGTCTTAGTTAACAGTAAATTTAGCTGTAGTGACCAGTGTCGGGCAGCTGCCAAGGCTAATAAAATCATGGGGTGCATCAATAGGGGTATAGATGCCAATGACAAGGAAATAATTCTACCACTGTACAAATCACTAGTCAGACCACACACGGAATACTGTGTGCAGTACTGGGCACTAGTGTACAAGAAAGATATAGTGGAGCTGGGGAGGGTTCAAAGACGGGCAACCAGGGTAATACGGGGAATGGGAGAACTACAGTACCCAGAAAGATTATCAGAACTATGTATAAATATATCAGGGGACAGTACAGAGATCTCTCCCATGATCTATTTATACACATGACTGTATATATAACAAGGTGGCATCCTCTACGTTTAGAGGAAAAAAGGTTTCTACACCAGCACAGATGGGGATTCTTTACTGTAAGAGCAGTGAGACTGTGGAATTCTCTGCATGAGGAGATGGTCATGGTAAAAGAGTTCAAAACGGGTCTGGATGCATTCTTGGAGAGTAATAACATCGCTGGTTGTGTATACTAGATTTATAGGGACAGGACGTTGATCCAGGGATTTATTCTTACTGCCATATTTGGAGTCGGGAAGAAATTTTTACCTCTAGTATGAGTTTTTTTTGCCTTCCTCTGGATCAACTCAGTAGGGACTCATTAGGGATATCGGTTAAACTTGATGGACTCTGGTCTTTTTTCAACCTCATGATCTATGTTACTATGTTACTATGTTCCTTAAATGGATGATCGGATCGCCCACAGCGCTGCCGCGGCGATCCGATCATCCAGCACGGCAGATGGAGGTCCCCTCACCTGGCTCCGCTGCCTTCCCGGCGTCTTCTGCTCTGATCTGCCTTTCCACAGACCAGAGCAAAAGATGACCGATAACGCTGATCAGTGTTATGTCCTATACATAGCACTGAACAGCATTAGCAATCAAATGATTGCTATAAATAATCCCTATGGGGACTATTAAAGTGTAAAAGTAAAAAAAGTTAAAAAATTAAGTAATAAAAAATTTGAAAGACCCCCTCCCCCAATAAAAATGTAAATTGTCCCACTTTCCCTATTTCACCCCCAAAAAGTGTTACAAAACTATTTTATATACATATTTGGTATCGCCGCGTGTGTAAATATAGGAAATATTAAAATAAAATGTTAATGATACCGTACGGCGAACGGCGTGAACGTAAAAAAAAAAAGTCCAAAAAAGCTGCTTTTATTCCAAAAAAATGTAATAAAAAATGTATTAAAAGCTTTATATAAGCAAATATGGTATCAATAAAAAGTACTGATCACGGCGCAAAAAAATTATTCCTCATACCGCCACTTATACGGAAAAATGAAAAAGTTATAGGTTTTCAAAATAGGGGGATCTTAAACGTACTAATTTAGTTAAAAAGTTTGTGATTATTTTTAAGTGCAACAGTAATAGAAAAGCATGTTATCATGGCTATCATTTTAATCGTATTGACCCAAAGAATAAAGAACACGTCATTTTTACCGTAAATTGTACGGTGTGAAAATGAAACCTTCCAAAATTAGCAAAATTGCGGTTTTCTTTTTAATTTCCCCACACAAATAGTATTTTTTTGGTTGCACCATACATTTTATGGTAAAGTGAGTGATGGCATTACAACGGACAACTGGTTGCGCAAAAAACAAGTCCTCATACTAGTCTGTGGATGAAAATATATAAAAGAGTTGTGATTTTTTTGAAGGCGAGGAAAAAATGAAAACGTAAAAATAAAATTGTCTGCATCCTTAAGGCTCAAATGGGCTGCGTCCTTAAGGGGTTAATGTAGGTGAACAAGCTGTCAGTTTCTGGGTTAGGTCAGATTCACACTAAGGAATCTCTGCTAAGGATTGCAATGTATTCTGTGAATTGTTTAACCAAAAGAAGGAACAAGTTCTTTTTTATGAAGGAAAACTTTTGGCAGCGGAGAGTTAACAGTGCAGCAAAATCCCATTGACAGCAATTAGATTCTGCAGCATTGGAAATCCTTGCCTTAAAGTGTACCTCTCACCAAATAAAACTTTTAATATAGTGTTCCTTGTGTAATTAGTAGACACTTTCCCATTCCCATGCTTTGAAAATTATCAACATAAATATGTTTAAAATGTAATATAAACACGGTCACTAGGTGGCACTGTTCTGTTCCCTGCCACAATTAATACAGTGAGTTTGGTCTCCTCCCGGCCTGGCAGGAGTTCAAACTCAGGAAGTGTTTCTCTGCACTGAGTTTGATTGACAGCTGCACAGTAAGTGAAAGCTCCACAGATTCTCACAGAAAGGTGCACAGACTGAAAGCTGCAGAGCCTCACTGATAGCAACACAGACTGAAACATGCACAGATCCTGAGGTCTTCTATTCATCACAGCACTGCAACCATGTGAGGGCGGAAGTGGTCCTCCAGCAGGCTTCGGTCATGTCATGCCTGCTGGGAAACGCCCACTTTCTCCTACTGGGAAATTGCTCTATGTTAACAAGAAGAAACGTAAGATACACGGCTTTTTAAAGCTGAGATTTTTTTTTAAGGGCAGGAGGGGTGTTAGGAGTAGTCAGTGAACATAGCCTGAGGTAGTTGAGAACAGTTTATTTGGTGACAGGAACTTTTTAAAGCTACAACCTTTTTTTTTTTTTTATAATAAATGGCTGGACTATTATATAAATCAAACACTTTTAGCCTTTTATCTCATCTCAGCTTACTTTTCTAGTGTAAATTTATAATATCTGTGTATGTCTGTAATACTGGATCACTGCCTATAAATGTACCCACAAGGGTGTAAAGTGCTGCAGAATGCATTGCGCTTTATCAATATTATTATTCATCCTCATAACAAAAAACAAATGGTTAAACAATTTGCAAAACAAAATTATAACTTGTCACCTTACTGCATTGTATTACTAACTACACCCGATATACTGTGATCTGTCATATATGTATGAGCCTCAACACAAAGCTTTGTTGCAAGTACTAAATAAAATAATGCACAGCACATCAGGAGGAGCAGATTGTGTTAAATGAGTCAGAGACTTCCTGTCTATTGTATACTGCTCTCAGTGGAGCTGTGGTATTGATCCACCTATTGATTCATTTAGTTTTTTTGCATTACATTCTGTTGATTTCCGGGAATGTTCAATGATGGACATGTAAAAAATGTTTTTATATATATATATATATATATATATATATATATATATATATATATATTCATGACTAGAGATGAGCGAATAAAAAAAAAAAAAATGTAAAACATTTTTAAGTAGTACTACTATTTCCAGCATGGAACAGACTGTTCCATGATGGGAGTAGTAGCACCTGTGCTAATAGACAGATCACCACGGGTGTCATTCCTGACACCGGCTGCGATCATCCTGTATAATGTATAGATGCGGGTGGCTTCCTCGCATTTAGATAAGATGGTCGCATTGGGTGTCAGGAGTGAAACCTGCTGTCCTCAACTGCAGGTACTCTCTGCTCCATGCTGGGAGCTGTAGTACCTGCATTAATAGACAGATAACAGCGAGTGTCACTTCTGACACCCGATGCGATCGTCCTGTATAATGTATAGATGCGGCCGGCCGCTCTTCTCTGGTCCCACTGTAGTATGAGTATATACCTATTATTCATATTTCCCGCAGAGACCTGTGAGTGGCTGGAACCATCTGGCCAATCACAGCTCTCTGCAGGAAATATGAATAAATGATGTGAATTCTATTCACATCACTGGCCGGCCTGAGTATAGTGCAGAGATGTGAGCGCAGAAGAAAGTGGCTCCATCTCTGGAATAGAAAGGACAATGGCATCGGGTGTCAGGAGTGACACCCGGGGCGATCTGTCTATTAATACAGGTACTACAGCTCCTATCATGTAACAGTCTGTTTCATGCTGGGAGTAGTAGTACTACCTGAAAAATTTAAAAAATTTAGAAAAAAAAGTGAAACACACACTTTATTAAACACAATATTAAAATACATTACTAATAGAAAAATATTTACAAACTAATTATAAAAAATATATAATTTTTACATTTAAATGGCCTTTTTCTACATTCTTATTATTGTCGGCTAAATTTTTAGGTCCCAGCCTGCCCACATAATTTTTTTTTTCGTCTTTCAATGTTCGGGAGTGGGCAGGAACCAGAAAATTCAGTGCTCAATATTAAAAATGAATGAGAAGTGCATTTCATAATTTTTTTTGTCTAGTTTTCATTCTAAATCATAATTTGTTTTATTCTCATTTTACTGTTTTAGCCCCATTTATTTTATTTTACTCTTTTTAAAATAGTTCTACTTTTGGCAGATGTGCTGCCATGAATAATTGGGGGGGGGGGGGGGGGGGTCAGAGACAGCTGAGGACAGGGACATCAGTAATATGTATAATACAGTAGGCAAAAAAAGGCTGAGTTTCCCTAATTTACCAAGTCTATGATGGCACTTTCTTCTCTTCAGGATCGCTGCTGTCTGGAACGGGGGTATATACGGGTGGTGATCATACAGAAGGTGGTAATTCTTTGTTCTTTATATGTTTTGCTTTGTTTTTGTATTTTTGTGTAGTTGGGGACAGTTGCCATTTGGTCCAATTTTTTCTAGTAAAGGCAATTGTGCTGATATGGTGACAGGAGATTAGTAAAGTTAGGTATTGAGGATGCTAGCTACAGCTATATTGCCAGTCTAGCAATATCCATTGGTAATGTAGCTACAGGTTGATTTTATGCTCTTCAACTGAATATTTGCTACCTGTCATTGTCTGTAACTAGACAAATGCCCTTTATAATAAGACCAGTTTATTTGTTGTTTATATGTTATCTACATAAAATTCAATAAAATATCAATGTTAAAAAAATTATTAATAAAAAGAAAGAAAGAAAAAATTTGAATATGTCTTTGAAGAAGCCATGGGCACCGATGTGGATACAATGCTATATGTGGTATATTTAGGTCGATTGCCACAACCATGAGCTCCAGTTAGATCAATGTCGAGTAGACAATAATTTTTTTTTTATTGCACAAGTTTCTGAAAATGCAGCATTGTAATACCTGCAGCTAGGAAAGAGAGAGATAGTAGAAGAACTAACTGCAGTGTAATGGACGAGCCAAACATACAGGGGTGTTTGATATTCATGATGGCGGCTTTATGTTAAAGTGATATTCCTGCCTCTATATGCTTATCCCCTAAATTATGGAGAAGTGTTTGTGGGCTGGAGTACCCCTTAATAAAGTTAATGGCCCCGATACAGAAACTGGCAAGGTGAAGAGAAAATCCCCCAATCAGGATAGGATATTATTAGAAAGAAGATAAACCCTGTTATGGCACATGGTCAGATTGGGATAAATAGTAAAAAATGTTCATGTTATCTGAGGGTGAAATTGTGCAGCAGAGAATAAGAGCAAAGATGACTCCATAAGACTTATATAAAGCACTATAAGATACAGGTAAATGTCAGATATGGGCATTTGCAGCAGTGTCCAGATGCGAAGGCAAGGTGTGGGCGAGGAGGAAGAGGGTTTGTGAAGAGGAAGATGGGTAAATGGTCTCTTAGAGGAATAGTTTAACTCTGTCGTTAATTGATAATGGAGACCCATGTGTCCTACTACATTGGGGCTTTTATGATATTAAATGTAGCCCAACACTTTTCCTGCAATAGACGCAAGGATTGAGGTAGATCGGATTGAAATTTAACAAAAGCATTAGAACCTCTAGGAAAAGGGTTTAGGTGGATGATTTATCAAAATCTGTGCATAGGAAATGTGGTGTAAATGCCCATAGAACCAATCAGACTGCTTCATTTTTTTTAATTAAAGAGGAAATTTGTTTGCTATGGGCAACTGCACCCATTTTCCTCTGCACAGGTTTTAATTCACAGACCCCTTCCCTCTAGGTCTTTTACAATGACAGAATTTTTCTAAGCTAACTGCACTTGTTAAGATCCTGATAGAAGGTCAATTATTTAGAAAGTTTAAATCATAAATTGGTGGACACAGTTTGCATAAAAAATTGGCCGCAATTTTCGGTCCTTGTCTACTAGAAAAATCTCCATATAGATAGGAAAATTACCTGAATTCCTCCGGTCTGAACCCAGATCACGTAGGGTTTTAATGGTTCAACAAGGAAACCTTTGGTAACAACTGCCCCACTGGGAAACCCTGACCCAACAACATGGTGGCTAAGCCGCTAATCGTTACCAGCTTATGAAGCAGGTAGCGCTGTTATTCTTAGGACTAGAGATGAACGAATCAAAGCAGACGAACCCAAATTCATTACGAATTTCAGGATTTATTCGATTCGCAATGCTGAATTGATTATACCGCAGCGTTCCAGTGCCAACTGCTAGTTACATCAGCGTTGTGGACAGAGAGAAGTGCAGTGCTTGTTGTCACTGAGAAGGATTTTAACGCCAGCCATTAAGCTCCCAGTCACTTAATCCACATTTTATCAGAGGGGCAGATAGCTTTTTGTTGCCTCATACATATCAACAAGCTGCCTGGACATCATGAACATTATTACAGGAGGCAGGAATGATGTTTCAGCGCAATTCTGTGTATTTTTTCCACAAGAAATCATCTGCTGCTTATACTAGACTGTAGACGATATAAAAACCAGTTCACACCATTCTTAACACTCTGTGACAGAGTGCAATTTAGGGATTAATCCCCGCTTTTTGTTTTTTTTGTGGTGCTGCACTGTTGTGTCCTGCTGCAGTACAAAAATATATTTTTTTCAGCGGACTGTATTGCATTTTTCTGCCCTCATACGTGCATACCACATACCTACATCAAAGCATACAGTACAGACCAAAAGTTTGGACACACTTTCTCATTCAGAGATTTCTTTATTTTCATGACTATGAAAATTGTAGAATCAAACTGAAAGCATCAAAACTATGAATTAACACATGTGGAATTATATACATAACAAAAAAGTGTGAAAATATGTCATATTCTAGGTTCTAGCTACCTTTTGCTTTGATTACTGCTTTGCACACTCTTGGCATTCTCTTGATGAGCTTCAAGAGGTAGTCACCTGAAATGGTCTTCCAACAGTCTTGAAGGAGTTCCCAGAGATGCTTAGCACTTGTTGGCCCTTTTTGCCTTCACTCTGTGGTCCAGCTCAGCCCAAACCATCTCGATTGGGTTCAGGTCCGGTGACTGTGGAGGCCAGGTCATCTGGTGCAGCACCCCATCACTCTCCTTCTTGGTCAAATAGCCCTTACACCGCCTGGAGGTGTGTTTGGGGGCATTGTCCTGTTGAAAAATAAATGATGATCCAACTAAACGCAAACCGGATGGAATAGCATGCCGCTGCAAGATGCTGTGGTAGCCATGCTGGTTCAGTATGCCTTCAATTTTGAATAAATCAACAACAGTGTCACCAGCAAAGCACCCCCACACCATCACACCTCCTCCTCCACATCAACACACCTGTGAAGTGAAAACCATTTCAGGTGACTACCTCTTGAATCTCAACAAGAGAATGCCAAGAGTGTACAAAGCAGTAATCAAAGCAAAAGGTGGCTACTTTGAAGAACCTAGAATATGACATATTTTCAGTTGTTTCACACTTTTTGTTATGGATATAATTCCACATGTGTTAATTCATAGTTTTGATGCCTTCAATATGAATCTACAATTTTCATAGTCAAGAAAATGAAGAAAACTCTGAATGAGAAGGTGTGTCCAAACTTTTGGTCTGTACTGTACGTACATCTAATTAGTGTACTTTGTACTTGTTAATCTGTGAAAGGCCTACATACTGTGAAAGTCCAAGCAACAGTACTCACCGGCTGGTGTTTTACAAAAATACAGAGTTTTTTGGCGTATTGTAGCGCATTTTTTTGCCCTCATACGTGCATACCACATACCTACATCTAAGTAGTGTACTATTTTTTACCTTTAAATCTGTCAAGGGCCTACATACTGTGAAAGTCCATGCAAAATTACCGTATTTATTGGGGTATACCATGCACCGGCCTATAACGAGCACCCTCATTTTACTAAGGATATTTGGGTAAAAAAAGTTTTTTACCCAAATATCCTTGGTAAAATGCGGGTGCATGTGTGTGCATGTGTATACCCCGATACACCCCCAGGAAAGGCAGGGGGAGAGGGGCCGTCGCTGCCCGCTTCTCTCCCCTGCCTTTCCTGGGGTCTAGAGCCCTGCTGCCCCCGCTTCTCTCCCGCTGGCTATCGGCGCCGCTGCCCGTTCTCTCCCCCTGACTATTGGTGCCGTCGCCGATAGCCAGGGGGAGAGAAGCGGCCCCGGCACCCATTGCCAGCGCCGCTGCTGTATAATTACCTGTTGCCGGGGTCGGGTCCGCGCTGCTTCAGGCCTCCGATGTGCGTCCCATGCGTCGTTGCTATGCACTGCATGGCGTGGTGCAATGACGAGTGACGTCATTGCGCCGCGCCGTGCAGCGCATAGCAACGATGCAGGAGACGCACACCGGAGGCCTGAAGCAGCGAGGACCCGACCCTGGCAACAGGTAATTATGCAACCGGGGATGGGGGAGGCAACGGGGCAGCGGCGGCACCGATAGTCAGGGGGAGAGAACGGGCAGCAGTGCCGATAGCCAGGGGGAGAGAAGGGCCGGCAGCAGGGCTCTAGATCCCAGGACAGGCAATGGCAGAGAAGCCGGCAGCGCTGGCGGTCTCTGCACCTTCAAAGCCGCTGCAGTTCATTGATTTAAAGCACCAGCTTTAAATCATTGAACTGCAGCGGCTTATCGGCGTATAACACGCAGGTAGACTTTAGGCTAAAAATTTTAGCCTAAAAAGTGCGTGTTATACGCCGATAAATATGGTACTCACCAGCTGGTGTTTTACAAAAAGACAGAGTTTTTAGGCTTATTGTAGCGCATTTTTCTGCCCTCATCAGTGCATACCGCATGCGTACATCTAATTAATGTACCATTTTGTACCTGTTAATCTGTCAAGGGCCTACATACTGTGAAAGTTCAAGCAACAGTACTCACCAGCTGGTGTTTTCCTAAAATACAGAGTTTTTAGGCATATTGTATCGCATTTTTCAGCCCTCATCCGTGCATACCACATACCTACATCTAAGTAGTGTGCTTTTTTGTACCTGTTAATCTGAAACAAACCTACATACATGAAACGGCAGGGAATAGTAACCACTGGCTGGTGTGTTATGAAAATAAGTTTTCCAAGTGTACTATAGAGCCTTTTTTTCTGTCATATGTGCATACTACATACCTACAAATAAGTAGTGTGCTTTTTTGTACCTGTTAATCTGAAACAAACCTACATACAGTGAAAGGCCAGGGAATAGTAACCACCGGCTGGTGTGTTATGAAAATATGTTTTCCAAGTGTACTATAGAGACTTTTTTTTCTGTCATATGTGCATAACACATAGCTACATCTAAGTAGTGTACTTTTTTGAACCTGTTAATCTGCAACAAGCCCACATACATTGAAAGGTGTGTAGTGAAGCGTATTTTACTCCCCTTGTATACGCACTAAGTATGTCAGGCAGAGAAGTGCAAGGACGTGCTCAAAGGAGTGGCAAAGGCCTAAATTTATCAGGCAGAGGTCACAGCTGACTTGGGGTGAGTGGCAGCAGGAGTCGCAGCGAGAGACCTGAGCTCCCGGTATCAGCTACCGGTCGTGCCTCTACCGACAACCCATCTGTCTTCATCGATTGGTTGACGCGGTCATCCACTTCATCACAAGTAACATCTGATACCCCCAGTCAACAGTCAGTGGGTTCCTCAGACACAACCCTCAGTTGGCATGGCCCGAGAGCAGTCCCTGTCCCCAAATTGCCTCTGTCCTATGCTGTTCCCACCCCTAAAGAAGTATCTTACGCAGTGGGTCCAGCTCCACTATTCAGTGAGGAAGATGTATTAGGCGACAGTCAGCAGCTACTGCCCAGCCAAGAAGTGGAGGAGACATCTGCCGCTTCCTACGCTAGGCAGGCAATTATTGATGAGGAGGGTGACGTGGGAGGTGGTGTCATGAATCATACACTGTTGAGGAACCTGAGGAGGACATCAGTGATGTGCAGACAGAACCTGATGATGATGAAGCCGATCGCACTTGGGAGCCGGGTGCAGAGGGGGCTTCATCATCATCAGCAGAAGAGGGTTGCAGGTTGCCCGTGAGGCAGCAGATGAGCAGCATAGTGGCAGAAGTGGAAATTCAGGAGCCAAACATGCCTGGGTTAGGCCACCTGCTTCGCGGCAGTCTACCTTCCAGGGAGGTAGTGAAACATGTGTTCCTGGAGACGGCAGCAGTAGCAGTCAATTATTGCGCACTGTTGGTGGTAAAATCAGATACTCGGCAGTCTGGCATTTTTCATCAAGCATCCGGAGGAAGTTAACACAGCCACATGCAAGATATATCGGCAGAAGGTGAAGCTTGGACAGGGTAGCAATGTTGGCCCCACGGCCCTGCGTCAACATATGATGCGCCACCATAAAGAAGCCTGGGACAACTGTGGCTCAGATGTGGTGGTCCAGCCTGCAGCATCACCCAGTGGCACGCCACTCCCTCCTTCAGCCAGCCAAGGGTCCACCACCTCAGGCGAAGGGAGCTGTGTGTCATACCCTCCTTCTGTTGCTCCAGATGCTTCTGCTCCTCCTACTTGTAGTCAGCCATTCCGCCAATAATCCATAGGCAAAGCCATGTCCAAGAGACAAAAGTATGCGCCCACTCATCCAATGGCGCAGAAGCTGAATGTCCTCCTTTCCAAGTTACTGGTGCTGCAGTCCTTCCCATTTCAAGTGGTGGACTCTGCACCTTTCAGAGAATTGATGGCTTGTGCCGAGCCGAGGTGGAGAGTCCCAAGCCGTCATTTCTTTGTGAAGAAGGCAGTACCAGCCCTGCATACGTTTGTACAAGAATAGGTGTGCCAGCCCTTGAGCCTGTCGGTGTGCTCAAAAGTTCATGGCAGTGCCGATGCGTGGAGCTGTAACTACGGGCAGGGACAATACATGTCTTTTACGGGCCACTGGGTATATGTGGTTCCTGCACAGCCACAACAGCAATTTGAACAGGTCACACCGCTTCCTCCTCCACGCTCTCGCTCTCAGGCAGTTGGTCCTGTGACAGTGTGCGACTCTGCCTCCTCATCCTCCACCATGTCCTCGGCCTCCTTCACGTACAAATCTCAGTGGCCTTTCATCGGTACGATGTGTAGGGCAAGGCGGTGTCATGCTGTTCTTCACATGGTTTGCCTTGGCGAACGGAGTCACACAGGGGAGGAACTGCTTAAATTCATTCGTCAAGAAATCGGAGTATGACTCACTCCACGAAAACTGGAAATGGGAACCATGGTGACCGACAACGGGAAGAACATCGTGACCGCGCTGCGACAAGAAAGTGGGAAACATGCGCCCTGCATGGCATATGTGTTGAATCTTGTTGTCAAGCACTTCCTGAAGTCTTCACCCCATTTGCAAGACATCCTAACAATGGCAAGGAAACTGTGCATGCACTGCAGCCACTCGTACACTGCAAAGCACACCCTCCTTGAGCTGCAGCGTCAGAACGGTATCCCACAACATAGTCTTATTTATGACGTTGCCACACGTTGGAATTCCGCCCTCCATATGTTGGACAGACTATACGAACAAAGAAAAGCCATCACCGATTTCTTCATGATCCAAGCAGATAGGGGTACTCCCCTGTGTAACTTCAATGTGAACCAGTGGCAGCTCATACGTGGCACCTGACGTTTGCTGGGGCCCTTTGAGGAAGCCACATTATTTGTAAATTGCCTGGATTACGGGATGAACAATGTAATTCCACTCCTACATTGCCTACAACAAATGATTTGAAACGATGGCTGGTCACGGCAATGGAGATGTTGCTCCTACATCTCACGGCTTCATGAGCTCTGTGGGGGCTGAACTGGAGGAGAAGGATATGGGGCAGAGTGGAGAACAGTTTAGGTTTGATGAGATGGGCGGTGTTTCTAGTCATCGGAAGGCGAGACAGAGGACCCACACACACCATGGCAGTATGCAGTGTATATGGAGGCAGGGAGTCCCTCCGAGTCACTGGCGCAAATGGCACGATGCATGCTCAGTTGCTTGCGTAGTGACCCCCGATGACTTCTGGCTCTCAACCTTATTGGACCCTCACAGAATGGAGGCCTTTTTTACACCCACTGAGAGGGAGGACAAACTGACCTACTACAGAGAGATCCTAAGTAGTCAGTTGGCCGATGCCTATCAGCGACATGGTCCATCCACTCGCAGGTCTGACTCAGGGGGCCCTCTGCGCTCACCTTTAACTGCCATGGCTGCTGGGGAGGGGTGGCAGGAGCAGTACCAGCTCCATTATCAACAGCCTAAGTCTACAGTCGCTGATGAGTAGCTTTCTTCACCCACATAGTGAAACAACTCATCATCAGCAGGTAGACATGGAACAGGACCTTAACCAGCAGGTGGTGGCATACCTTGACATGGCCATGCCAACAAGCCTTGAAGATCCGCTGGACTTCTGGGCAGCCAAACTTGATTTATGGCCGCAACTAGCAGAGTTTGCCCTGGAAAAGCTGTCCTGCCTGGCCAGTAGTGTGCCATCAGAGCGGGTGTTTAGTGCGGCCGGGGCCATAGTCACCCTAAGGCGCACTCGTCTGTCCACGAAAAATGTGGAGAGACTGACAATATATGGTTTACGGATACCGCTGCTGGGCCTGGGTCAGGGAATAAAAATGTTGTCATGGTAGGTAGCACTAGCTATCCAAAATCTTCATTTTAACCCCTTAAGGACACATGACGTACTGGAACGTCATGTGTCCACTCCCGATCTATAACGCGGGGCCACGGCGTGGCCCCGCGTCATAGCGGGTCGGGCCCGGCCTCTAACAACGGCCGGGACCCGTGGCTAATAGCGCGCGGCATTGATCGCTGTGCCGCGCGCTATTAACCCTTTAGACGCGGCGTTCAAAGTTGAACGCCGCGTCTAAAGGGAAACCGAAAGCATGCCGGCTAGCTCAGTGGGCTGTTCGGGATAGCCGCGGTGAAATCGCGGCATCCCGAACAGCTGACAGGACAGCGGGAGGGCCCCTACCTGCCTCCTCGCTGTCCGATCGCCGAATGACTGCTCAGTGCCTGAGATCCAGGCATGAGCAGTCATGCGGCAGAATCATCGATCACTGGTTTCTTATGAGAAACCAGTGATCAATGTAAAAGATCAGTGTGTGCAGTGTTATAGGTCCCTATGGGACCTATAACACTGCAAAAAAAAAGTGCAAAAAAAAAGTGAATAAACATCATTTAACCCCTTCCCTATTAAAAGTTTGAATCACCCCCCTTTTCCCATAAAAGAAAAAACACAGTGTAAATAAAAATAAAAATAAACATAAATGGTATCGCCGCGTGCGGAAATGTCCGAATTATAAAAATATATCGTTAATTAAACCGCACGGTCAATGGCGTGCGCGCAAAAAAATTCCAAAGTCCAAAATAGTGCATTTTTGGTCACTTTTTATATCATGAAAAAATGAATAAAAAGCGATCAATAAGTCCTATCAATGCAAAAATGGTACCGTTAAAAACTTCAGATCACGGCGCAAAAAATGAGCCCTCATACCGCCCCATACACGGAAAAATAAAAAAGTTATAGGGGTCAGAAGATGACAATTTTAAACGTATAAATTTTTCTGCATGAAGTTATGATTTTTTCCAGAAGTGCGACAAATTCAAACCTGTATAAGTAGGGTATCATTTTAATCGTATGGACCTACAGAATAAAGATAAGGGGTCATTTTTACCGAAAAATGTACTACGTAGAAACGGAAGCCCCCAAAAGTTACAAAAGGGCGTTTTTTTTTTCAATTTTGTCTCACAATGATTTTTTTCCCGTTTCACCGTAGATTTTTGGGCACAATGACTGACGTCATTACAAAGTAGAATTGGTGGTGCAAAAAATAAGCCATCATATGGATTTTTAGGTGCAAAATTGAAAGAGTTATGATTTTTTAAAGGCAAGGAGCAAAAAACGAAAATGCAAAAACGGAAAAAACCCCGGTCCTCAAGGGGTTAAATTTCAAAAATTCTTGTGTTTTTTCTTGGGGATTGTGAAGCCCTGCGGTCTCCTCATGCTTCAGCCAACTCCAGGCTGTGTCATTCAGGCAATATATGGTTTACTGATACTGCGGCTGGGCCTGGGTCTGGGAATAAAAATGTTGTTATGTTGGGTAGCGCTAGCTATCCAAAATCTTCATTTTAAATTTCAAAAATTCTTGTGTTTTTTTCTTGGGGACTGTGAAGCCCTGGGGTCTCCTCATGCTTCAGCCAACTCCAGGCTGTGTCATTCAAGCAATATATGGTTTACTGATACTGCTGCTGGGCCTGGGTCTGGGAATGACAATTTTGTTATGGTAAGTAGCACTAGCTATCCAAAATCTTCATTTAAAATTTCAAAAATTCTTGTGTTTTTTCTTGGAGATTGTGAAGCTCAGGGGTCTCCTCATGCTTCAGCCAACTTCAGACTGTGTCATTCAGGCAATATATGGTTTACTGATACCGTTGCTGGGCCTGGGTCTGTAAATATAAAATTTGTTATGGTAGGTAGCACTAGCTATCCAAAATCTTCATTTTAAATTTCAAAAATTCTTGTGTTTTTCTTGGGGATTGTAAAGCCCTGCGGTCTCCTCATGCTTCAGCCAACTCCTAGCTGTGTCATTCAGGCAATATATGGTTTACTGATACTGCTGCTGGGCCTGGCTCTGGGAATAAACATTTTGTTATGGTAGGTAGCACTAGCTATCCAAATCTTTTTTTTAAATTTCTGAATTCCTCTTTTAATCTTAGGGATTGTGAAGGCCTAGTGTCTACTTATGCTGCTGTCAACTCCTGGCTGTGCCATTGAGCCACTATATGGTCTCCTCATGCTGCCAACTAGTGTTGTTCGCGAATATTTGCAATGCAAATTTTATTTGCAAATATCGCATATTCGCGAAATCGTGAATATTCGCGAATATAGCACTATATATTCGTAATTACGAATATTCGTTTTTTTTTTTTTTATCACAGTACACATCACAGTGATCATCCCTCTCTGCTTCCAGCTTGTGTGGTGTAATGAAGGCTTTAATATTACTGTGTGAGACAGATTTGTCCATATATTCGCGAATATTCGCGTATTCGAATATGGCCTATGCTGCTCAACACTACTGCCAACACCTCGACGCTGTGTCATTCAACCACTATATGGTCTCCACATGCTGCCAACACCTCCACGCTGTGTCATTCAGCCACTCTTTGGTCTCCTCATGCTGCCAACACTTCCACACTGTGTCATTTAGCCACTCTATGGTCTCCTCATGCTGCCAGCACCTCCATACTGTGTCATTCAGTCACTATATGGTCTCCTCATGCTGCCAACACCTCCACGCTGTGTCATTCAGCCACTATATGGTGTCCTCATGCTTCAGCCTTATCCAAGCTGTGTCATTCAGCCACTATATGGTGTCCTCATGCTGCCAACACCTCCATACTGTGCCATTCAGCCACTATATGGTGTCCTCATACTGCCAACACCTCCACGCTGTGCCATTCAGCCACTATAAGGTCTCCTCATGCTGCCAACACCTCCACGCTGTGTCATTCAGCCACTATATGGTGTCCTCATGCTGCCAACACCTCCACGCTGTGTCATTCAGCCACTATATGGTCTCCTCATGCTTCAGTCTCATCCAAGCTGTGTCATTCAGCCAGTATATGGTCTCCTTATGCTGCCAACACCTCCACGCTGTGTCATTCAGCCACTATATGGTCTCCTCATGCTGCCAAAACCTCCACGCTGTGTCATTCAGCCACTATATGGTCTCCTCATACTGATGCCATCTCCAGGCTTTGTCATTGTGCCGCTCTGCGGCAGTAATTCTAAAAGCGATGCCGGTAATCTGCATGTTATTCTGAATAACAGTATTATTTCACTACCCCAGCACACTCCGTATGCGTGTTAGAACACCGCAAAGTGTTCTATACCCCTATTGAGGCTCTCTGTAGGCCAGAAATAGCCATTTTTAATATAGTTTCGCTGCGAATAAATTCGGATCAAATCTACTTTATTCTGAAAATTCGCCGAATCGGCCGAAATGAATTTTTGAAAAGTTTGCTCATCTCTAATAATAATGTACATTGTTCAGCAAATCCCATCTGTTTAACCCAACAAGAAATCTGGTGCGACCTTATTAACACACACATCATCAGGCCCAGATGGCATCCATTCCAGTTTTGCAAGAATTAAGTACAGTGCTAGACAGACCCTTTTTCCTTACATATAAAGATTCAGTAATGACAGAAATTGTTCCACATGATTGGCACGTCGCAAATGGGGTACTGATATTCAAGAAGGGGTCAAAATGGGATCCTGGAAACTATAGGCTTGTTATTTTAACATCTGTTGTGGGTAAAATTTTCAAGGGGTTTCTGAGAGATTCTATTCTGGAATATCTTAACGAAAATAACCTTCTTTCCCAGCACCAACATGGGTTTAATGTGGGATTGGTCCTGTTAGACAAATCTGATCAGCTTTTGTGAGGAGGTCAGTTAGGGCTGGGTTCACACATGTCCGGCACATAGTTGCGTCTAGCCTAAATCTAGAAGCAAATGATGCCACAACTGTCCGCTGCCTTCCGGCACATCCAACCATCCAGCGTCAAAATTGAGATAATGGATGATTGTGAACTATCCCATTCAAATTAATGGATCAGTTTTAGCATCAGCGTGCACCGGAGGGAAACTGTGCCAGACGCCTGATATATGTGAACTCAGTTTTATAGATTGGACTGGGGTGAAGCTGTGGAAGTTGTGTGTCTGGACTTTTCCAAGGAGTTTGATACTGTATCACACAAAAGGTTAGAACATTAAATGAGCATGCTTGGACTAAGGGAGGATATATGAAAATGGGTTATCAACTGGTTCAGTGAAACTTGGTCTGGTTGGGTGACATTTACAAGCTGGGTACTGCAGGGGTAAGTTCTGGATCCACTTTTTTTTTTTTTATTAATGACCTTGTAGAGAGATTACAGGGTAGAATTTCCAAATTTGCAGATGACATTAAACCGGGTAAGGGGATCACTACAGAGGAGAATAACATATTATTACAGAGGGATCTGGGAAGCTGTAGGCTTAGGCACAGACATGGTAAATTATGTTTAACCCCTTAAGGACTGAGGGTTTTTCTGTTTTTGCACTTTTAAAAATCATAACCCTTTCAATTTTGCACCTAAAGATCCATATGATGGCTTATTTTTTGCGCAACCAATTATACTTTCCAGTGACATCAGTCATTTTACCCAAAAATCTACAGCGAAACGGAAAAAAAAATCATTGTGAGACGAAATTGAAGAAAAAATGCCATTTTGTAAATTTTGGGGGCTTCCGTTTCTATGCAGTACATTTTTCAGTAAAAATGACACCTGATCTTTATTCTGTAGGTCCATACAATTAAAATGATCCCCTACTTATATCGGTTTGATTCGTACTTCTGGAAAAAATCATAACTACATGCACGGAAATTTACATGTTTAAAATTGTCATCTTCTGAACCCTATAACTTTTATTTTTCTGCGTATAGGGCAGTATGAAGGGCTCATTTTATGCGCCGGGATCTGATGTTTTTAGCGGTACCATTTTTGTATTGATTGGACTTTTTCCTCGCTTTTTATTAATTTTTTCATGATATAAAAAGCGACCAAAAATACGTTATTTTGGAATTTTTTTGCGTGTACGCCATTGACTATGCGGTATAATTAATGATATATTTTTATAGTTCGGACATTTACCCACGCAGCGATACCACATATGTTTATATTTATTTTTATTTACATGGTGTTTTTTTATGGGAAACGGGGGGTGATTTGAACTTTTATTAAGGAAAGGGTTAAATCACATTTATTAACTTTTTTTTACACTTTTTTTTTGCAGTGTTATAGCTCCCATAGGGACCTATAACACTGTGCACACTGATTGCCAGCACTGTTCACTGCAAAGCAATAGCTTTGCAGTGATCAGCCTTATCGGCGGTCAATTGCTCAAGCCTGCTTCTCAGGCTTGGAGCAATCAATCGCCGAAGGGACAAGCCGGAGGCAGGTAAGAAAACCTCCGATCATGTCCCAGCTGATCGGGACACCACATTTTCACTGTGGTGGTCCCGATCAGCCCCACTGAGCACCCGGGCAGCTATCACTTTCGTTTTAGACACAGCGTTCAACTTTGAACGCCGAATCTAAAGTGTTAATAGCGCGCTATTAGCCCCGGGTCCCGGCTTCAGATACATGCTGGGACCGGCCCGATATGACTGAGTGACAACACGTTATATCGCGGGCGCCGGCCAAGGACGTAAATATACGTCCTTGGTCGTTAAGGGGTTAATAAGGATAAACATAAGGGTATGCACATGGGCTGTAAAAACAACATTTATGTGCTAAATAATAAACCATTGGGAAAGACTTCTACCGAAAAAGACTTGGGAGTACTAGTGGACAATAAATTCAACTTTAGTGATCAGTGCCAGGCAGCAGCTGCCAAGGCTAATAAAGTCATGGGATGTGTCAAGAGAGTCATAGAGGCTTGTAACAGGAACATAGTTTTGCTTCTGTATAAATCAATATTTAGACCACACATGGAGTTTTGTGTCCAACTTTGGGCCCTGTATATAAGAAGGACATGACTGAAAAGGATATGGTGCAAAGGAGGACGACAAAGATAATTAATGGTATGGGAGGATTACAGGAATAATACAGATTATCAATCTTGGGTTTATTTAGTTTGGAGAAAAGACATTTTAGGGGTGATCTGATTACAATGTGTGGTGTCCTGGTACCGTATTGTATACGTTACCTGTATAGAGGTCCCCATAAACAGAGTCCCTAGGACGTCGGGGTCCCTCTTCTTTAGTTATTCCCTTGTCATCCCTAAGTTAGTCAATGACTATATAGAAGTTCATATAAGAATAAGTATAGATATATGTATATATATCTAATTGCCTACCTGTTCAAGCATAGCAGGACCTGCGGGTCACGTGATTAGATTAGAACTCTATGGTTTTGCTACAGGACTTTTGGAGGTTCCCATGACGTGTTCACCCACAATGCACTGTAATGTAATGGTGAGTGACAGTTGTTACGGACCAATCCAAAACGGCTAGCCCCTGCCCATATAAAGGACCTGCGCAATCTTGATCCCTCTCTTGGGTTGCTGACTCTGGAAGAGGTAGGACCTCCGCAGCTTTCAAGACGATTTACTAGGCCAAAACCTTGTGGCCTAGGCCTCTAACATAGCGGATAGACTCAACAATTCCCCGCTACTCACCGCAAGATCACTGGACCTAAAGTAAGTAAAGGTTGTGCACGGAAAATTGTCCGCTATATGCACGTGTACACCAAAAACAAAAATGTAAATGTCTCTTGTACATATGTACATATAAATGTATAAAAAAGGGGCTTGGCTTGCCGCACTAGTGATGAGACGCACGCTGTGAGAGCTCCCGCCGGGCCGACAGCATTACGGGCATCTTACCCTGCCATGAGAGGCAGGACCAGGAGGAAAAATAAAGCCAAAGCTGCCCAGACACCCAGGGATCATCCAGGCACCATCGCCGCTTACTTTACTGCCTCCCAGAGACTGGATCCAGCGTCGCTGCCTGCCAGCTCTGAGACACGGGCGCCATCTTCTGACCCTTCACTTCCGGTCCCGACGGTGACTCCGGAGCCGCGCACAGTAATGGCCGCGCAGCACCTTCAACACCCTGACCGCGCAGGGCCACAGCATCCCCACCCTGCACTCAGTGAAGTCGGTGCCCTGCAGTGTATGGACCGGCACTATTCACCGCAGCCTGGGTCCTCTCAGCCCCTGGAGGGGGAAGCTCTGCCGCTCTGGATGTGGCCTCCTCACAGCCCACTGAACAGCGCCATGTGAATAGAGGCCCTCCGGGTCCTCAGCCACAAGGTAGGATCTCCCCTCCTACCCATACCTCTCCAGCAGGACTGTCGGTGTCTCTCCCCTCCTCAGCCACCCAGAGGGATAAGCTGACTCCCTCCACCGGAGATAATGATTCCCTGGTCACACTAACCTGCAGTCCTCAGCCCCCTATTTCTCCTATGGCTGCTCCTCCCTTATCATCACTCCAGAATGCACAGTGCTCCCCAGCAGCTCCGTCCTATGTGGCAGCAGTAGCAGTACACTCAGAGAAAAGAAGGAGAGATCCCACTGTATACAGCCCTAGGGCTGCCCCAGCTATTGATCCCCCCTGCACACCCCTGACCATGCCCTTGCACCTGCTCCCCTGCCAAAGGCCCCTGGCCCTCCAGCTAGGGACGTAACCAATTGGGCTGAGGCTATGGACTCTGATGTAATTGAGGACTCACAGGGGTCGGCTTCTGACAGCGACACACCTGAATATTGGGGTGCTAGTCCTCCCACTAAAAAGACGCTGTTTAAAACGCCTGTGAAAAGTCACATCCAGGCCCTGATGTTTCAGGTAACTCCTCCTCTGATGACACCATCATAGACCATAGAAGACCTCTCAGACGCCATCATACACCTGAGCTCGCTCATGTACAATACTCCTCACCTATAGAGGGCTCCCTGGCTACCCCTGAGGCAGCTGCCAACACATTGAAGCAGTTCCCTGAACTCCAAGCGCTTCTGGCGCTGCTGCCAACCAAAGCTGATATGCACACTCTGGCCACGGATCTTAAAACAGCGTGGAAACGAGATCTCAAACCAGTGAAGGAAGAGGTGGCAAAATTAGATGGTAGAGTTCAAGCACTGGAAGAATTCCGTTCTGCGATTTCCTCCCAGGTTCATTCACTCAACGACGCAACTAAATCTCTCACCTTGCGGCAATCCGCACTAACAGACCAAATGAACGACCTGGATAATAGGAAAAGACGAAACAACGTGCGCATAAAAGGTTTTCCTGAATTGGTCGCCCCGCAGGACAAGACCATACAGAAAATCTTCAATGAAATTCTACAAAGACCACTAGACACGCCATTGGAATTAGACAGAGCCCACCGGGCGCTGAAGGCTAAGAGCCCTGACCCATTGAGACTGAGAGATGTCATCTGCAGGGTACATCACTATTCTATTAAAGAGAAAATAATGTTCAAAGCAAGAGGCCTGAAGCAGCTACTCTACAATGAATCAAAGATCTCCTTATACCCGGACTTGTCTTTACACACTCTCAAACTGAGAGCGACCTTGAAACCACTGCTTCAGATGCTGATCAACGCCCAAATTATCTATAAATGGGGCTTTCCCTTCTCGATGACAGCACGACATGGCCGCACCTCCGCCACTTTGCGCAGGCCAGAGGACTTGCCTGCCTTCTTGGCCACCTTCAAACTACCAAATGTAGCTTTATCTGAGTGGGAGGCCATGTTTCAACCAGCCCAGTGGCCTAGAGCACATCCGCCGGACCGCCAGCAACAACAGAGAGACAGGTCCGAATATTTGAAGAAAGCACAGCGCTTCTTACAGCAAGAACCGCCAACTTGACTCTCCTCATCACCAGCACTGGCTTGAACCCCGGTGTCCTTGCTCACTCTCAGACATACTTCCAGTTGCGGTTGTGCTCACCTCTAGATGTTCATCTGTCTCCTGGGTTACCGACTGTTAGCGCTTTATTATGTTTCAGGACTACGATGCCCTCCACTTATATTGTCTGGACCTTGGCGCTTTGGATATAGCGTCCACAATGTCATCCTCCTCCTCTCCTCCTACATAGTGACTGTTCACTTGAACTTCAGCTACATTATGATGCCCCGTATTTGTATAGAGAGCTCTTTGTGCCCTTCATCTAGTATGGTGTATCTTCCTGTTAGAGCTCTATCAATATACCGTGCCATGTTAGGCCTAGCTCTGTTGTAATTAATGTTTGCTATGTTTACCATTTCACATATGTGGTGCCTCCATCCTGGTGTACCTTCCACGTTTTCCCTCACTAGTATACTGATGGGGCTGGTACCTATCCTAGTCTTAGCCCTTACGGCTATTACCTTTAGACCCCGTGCTTCCTCTCCCTTGAAATTGCCTATTCCTTCCTTCTTCATACTCACCACCTCTCTCCTTGTCTTCCCTTGCCTCTCTCCCTTTTCTAGGATCATGACCTCCATCTCCTTATTGCCTCGGGGATCGGGCGGCCCAACCCATCGCGACAAGACCGGTAAGTGGACCTCTCCAACATCTCCTTCCCATGGCAGCTAGCATTACCATGACCTCCCTGAATGTTCAGGGATTCAACACGCCTGAAGAACATGCCCAACAATTATATACCTTCCATAAGCAAAGATCGGATATTCTGGCACTGCAAGAGACTCACTTTAAGACAAACCATCTACCTACCCTGTCTACAAAGTACTATACTAACTGGCAACATAGTACCAACCCTGATTCTAGGTCTAAAGGGGTCTCCATTGCCTTCCATATATCACTGCCAGTTAAACTTATTTCGACCCTCCCTGACCCACAAGCCCGATATCTATTTGTCAACTGTGAGCTTGACAATCAGCCGTTCACCATGGCCTCGATCTATGCTCCTAATAGAGACCAGGTCAAATTTCTAATGAAATCACTTACAACCCTTATGACCTTTGCTATAGGCCCGATTCTCCTTTGTGGAGACTTTAATCTTACAATATTCCCACAGGTTGACACATCTACTGGTACGTCCATTGTGTCCCATTGCAAATTGAGAGCACTTAGAAAGAAATTACACTTTATGCAACTGAGCGACGTATGGCGGACGTTCCATCCACATGACAGAGACTACACTTTCTATTCCGCACCCAGGAACTCATATAGTCGCATTGACTACATCTTCTGCCAACACTTTCTTCTCCCCAATGTCACTAAGTCCACCATAGGTTTGAGACTTCTTTCAGACCACGCCCCGGTGCACTGCTCGCTGACGCTCCCCTCTCTGGTTAAACCCCAGTTCTCGTGGAGGCTGAATGAATCGTTGCTACGAGATACTGTGTGTTTAGAAGATCTGAAAGTCTCCATATCCAATTTCCTCTCTGACCATGCCTCGGACGACACCTCCCCCATGACTAAATGGGAAACTTTGAAGTGCGTCCTCAGAGGTGTTCTGATCAAGCATGGGGCGCGACTGAAGAGGGAAGTGGCAGCGAAACTGAGTAACCTCCACCAAATTCTACACTCTCTAGAAACACAACATAAGCAATCCCAATTAGACACTGTATTGCGCGAGCTTATCCGAGTGAGAAGCAAGCTACTTGAGTCACTCACTTCCAAACACAAATACTACCGGCAACTTACTGGTCGCTTATATTACAAGTGGGGTAATAAGTCTGGTAGGATGCTAGATAACGCTCTCAAAGAAAAAAAATTGTCTCTGTTTATCCCCACCATTAAAAATGCCACCGGCTCCCCTTGTTCCCTGACACCTGAAATCCTTGATGCCGCTTTCTATAATCTTTCGCCTACCACCCAATTAACCTACCCGGAGGCTACTACTCCCTCCCTGTCGCACTACATCTCTGACACGGCTCTCCCAACCCTTGACCCATCGGTTGTGGAGGAATTGGAGACACCTTTCGTGCCTATGGAATTGGAAGCTGCCATCAAATCGTTGCCATCTGGGAAGAGTCCTGGCCCAGATGGATATACGGCTAAGTTCTATAAACTGCAAAATCCCAACCTTATGCCAACTATGTTGGAGGCTTTCAATGCCATATCTGCGAACTCACCACCCCCCCTTCCTTTTTACGCGCATTTATCACAGTACTGCCTAAGGAGGGTAAGGACCCCCCTGCTATGTCAAAGCTACAGGCCCATCTCACTTATCAATACTGACCCAAACTTTTTGCTAAATTGATAGCTAACCGATTGACTGCACACATGGTGTCCCTGATTCACCCGGATCAAGTGGGTTTTGTCAAAGGTCGAGAGGCAAGAGACAACACCCTCCGTAATTTCTGAGGAGGACTGGCGGGCGGCCATTGTGAACTGTCATAGAACATCAATCTCTTGCAGGGCACAGGAGACCAACTTTAAAGTTCTAACTCGTTGGTACAGGGTCCCCACTCTATTGGCGTCCTTTTATCAGGGAGTTACAGATGTGTGTTGGCACTGTGCCTCGGGAAGGGGAGACATGATTCACATTTGGCAGGCCTGCCCGTCACTCTCTGGTTTCTGGACCGGGGTTTCCGATATTATGTTTCGTATCACTTCTGTACGCCTGCCTCTCAAATCCGAGACCATGCTGCTTTCCATCCTCCTACCCAGTACTCCAGGCTGCTCATCCAGACTAATAGCATATCTCCTGTTAGCCGCGCGTACAGTCATACCAAGACTGTGGAAGTCCACCACGGCCCCCACAGTCACATCATGGCTGCAAGAGGTATCTCACATTCATAGAATGGAGGAACTCACTGCTGACTCCCGTAATCAACTGTCACGATACTCCGCTGTCTGGCACCCTTGGTCGGAGTTTATGTCATCACGGGACTTCCCCGTCCTTCAACTCTCCAATTAAACATTCTACCTGTTGCATGCACACAGAGTAGAATTACACCTATAGTGAGTCTCTTGTTCCCCTAGCCCTGGTACTTATTGCTGCCATTGATGTCCGGTTGCCGTGGGGGGTTGCAGTAGTTCTGGTCCTGGAGATAAGTGCCTTCTCTCTTCTCCCAGATCCTACTCCCATCCCCCATCTTCCCCATCTCTCTCTCTCGCCCCTCTTTCTCCTTTCCTTCCCTTTATCTATCTTCATTACTCCTTACTTCGCTTCCCGGTTTATGCTACATTGGGACTATGTATTTGGGTTACGGTTTATTACTTGAGTCTCCTCATGTGGGATCTGCAGCCTATTAATTGCCGCTCCGCCCGTGCCTCGGGCCCCATCTCAGTGTGAGGTGGTGGCCACTTATCTCAGTTTATGTGCTAGTGGGACACGGGGGGGTGTGCTAGTTGTAACTAAGATGCCGTACGCTTTGTGTTGCTGCAGGATTACCATGTACCACTTTACCCATGTTGTGGAATTGTTTCGGGAAACTAATACATTTTTCATTTTGAGTTGTATACTTATTTGTTGAAAATCAATAAAATTCGAATTTGGAATAAAAAAATGTATAAAAATGCTAAAAGGTGTTTTAGTAGTTGTTAAATAGGTGACTCTCTTGGCTCCTCCGAGAGTGACATTGTTTCTAGTTGCATAGCATAGCAGGACCTGCAGGTCACGTGATTAGATTAGAACTCTATGGTTTTGCTACAGGACCTTTGGAGGTTCCTTTGATGTGTTCACCCACAATCCACTGTAACGGTGAGTGACAGTTGTTACGGACCAATCCAAAATGGCCAGCCCCAGCGCATATAAGGGACCTGGTGCCATCTTGATCCCTCTCTTGGGTTGCTGACTCTGGAAGAGGTAGGACCTCCGCAGCTTACAAGACGATTTACTAGGCCAAAGCCTTGCGGCCTAGGCCTCTAATATAGCGGATAGACTAAACAATTCCCCGCTACTCACCGCAAGATCCCTGGACCTAAACGCACCCCTAAATCCAGTGGATCTCTGCTACACAATTCTTAAGAAGCCAAATTGGGCTTATCTGATCCCAGCCAACTGTCAATCGCTGCTAAGCTATATGCATAGAGACTCTGTTATCTGGACTGTTACTATTGCTGCATGTACAGAAATTCTTGAGTAAAAGTTCCTGCAAGTTTTCAGTTAACAGTGGTCGTGGACAATCCTTTATTTCTGCATCACCTATTGCTCTTGGGAAGGGTGGCAATAGGCCTACCAAGAATACAGCATTTAACCCTCACCCTGGTGTCACGAGTGACAAGGGTTAACAGCGCCTTTAGGCTAGGTTCAGACTACGGAATCTCCAGGCAGAAAATTTCCACCCGGAGATTCCGAGTGCTGCCGGCGCTGACTGAATCAGTCGGCGCTAGGACCGTGTGGACACTGCAATCTCCCATAGATTGCGATGTGTTCCGCGCGGATTTCCGCCTGAAGAAAGAGCAACCCCTTTCTTCAGGCGGAAATTTCCAAGCGGATTTACCGTTCACAAATTCCGCTTCACAAATTCCGAAGTGTGAATTTGTGAACAGAAACCCATTCACTACACTATACATTTTAGCAAGTGGAATTTCCGCCTGCAATTTCAGAGAGGAATTGCAGGCGGAAATTCCATAGTCTGAACCTTAACTATCCCGAACAGCAACACCCTAACTATCCTACACCCCCACAAGGCTTGATCCCAATTCAGCCACCACAAGCGTACAAATATATGAATGAACAGTACAGAGAACTTTCTAGTGATCTTTTCATACCTAGGCCAATAAACATGACAAGGTGAAATCTTTACATCTAGAGTAAAGAAGGTTTGACTGCCATCAGATGGGGATTCTTTACTGTAAGAGCAGTGCGACTCTGGAACTCTCTGCCCCATGATCTTGTGATGTCTGACTCAATAAAAAAGTTTAAGGGGGGGCCTGGATGTTTTTCTGAAAAAATATAAAATTTAAAGTTATGGATAATAGATGTATGGGTATAGAACGTTGATCTGGGGATTTATTTTGGTTGTCATATTTGTAGTCGGGAAATAATTTTTCCTCTGTTATGGGGCATCAGCCTCATTGGGGGGGGGGGGGGGGGTTACTTTCCTTTGGATCAACCAAAGCCTGTGCAGTCCTAATGCCAATGGTGCTGCCCCCCTTCGGTGCATGGGCCCTAACACCAGGGAGCAGGTCCTGGGAAAAAAAGTGTGGGAACTCACCGAAGATTTCCACTCAAGGGCTGGACTACTGAAAATGGGAACAGTGTTCCTGCTGTGGAAAAAGTGCAGGAACTCCGTTCCAATGCGTTCCTGCAGGACTTGAGTGATTTGTCTAATGCAACCAGTTACAGCTCAGCTTTCATTTACCAGAGCTCTTTAAGATATAAAACATGAGCTGTGATTGGTTGCTTGGGAAAATTACTCCAGTTTTTTCTCAGATTGATAAATCTGGGCCATTGTGTCATTTATCATATCCTTTTTTCTCCACTACAGCTTTTTGCACTTAGTACATCTTAGAGTTTGCTGCTTGGATGCTGTGACCTACACTTTTTTGCTGCTTTCATTCCGGATTGGCCATCTGGACGGTCAACTGTGCAATAGCTTAATCGGGTGCCGTCTTCTACTCTACCTACATATAGATATTTTTTTAAATATAGTTTTAGATACTATTATAATAAACAATAAAAAATGATCGACATGTTTCTATGATGCTGCTATTTCATATTCCGTCTTTGTAGTACTTATTACATAAATTTGAAATATCAAGCTGTAACGAATACTATGCTATCAAAGGAGAACTATCGCGCAGGACAACTTTTATCTTATCCAAAGGATAGAGGATAAGTGTCTGATCGCAGGGGGTCCCAGTTCTCCTACACAGGACCCCAGCTCTTCCCGGGAATACAATTTTTAAACTGTTCATGAAGATTTAAAACAATATTACATGTTTAGTTGAGTGAATCCAAACATTGTACTGGAAAATGACTATTGCTTTTATTGACATCTAACAAAATTCCAATTGACAGTAAGATTCAGTGAACTGTGACCAGCCTTCTGTCACACTGGGCACAATCACACAATGGGACATTGTATTTGGCTCTGTGCGGTTAGCTCCTCTGCCTAAAAACAATGTTTTTCTCTCCTTGGCAAGTTTGTAACAAATCACATTATAAAAACAGATGTTATACAATTAAACAGAGCATCTGGTCAGAGTTTACATTACAGGGCATCACTATGCAGTGGCAAATACAGGCATTCACAGCTTCTGCTCTTCTGCTTTGTATGTGGTTATAATATATATATATATATATATATATATATATATATATATATATATATATAGATAGATAGATAGATATATTTTAGCCAGTGATAAAAGTATAATTTATTTAATGATTAAGCCAAGGTTCACATTACTGTCAGCAAGTCCGTCGTAATGACGGGAGTTTACCAGGGGAAAAAATTCTTCAGGCACCACTTTTTTCTTTTTCTTTGGTAAACTCTGCTAACCTACCACAACCCTGACGGTCCCCATTCAAGTAAATCTGTCATGACCCAGTGAAGTTAGTTGTGCTACTACCCATTTTAGGGCCGTTTGGCACTAAAAAGAAGCCAAAGAGATCCAGAATGAGACAGAGCACAACAGCAATGTGAACCTAGCTTAAAAGAGTACTCCGGTGGAAAACTTTTTCTTTTAAATCAACGTGTGCCAGAAAGTTCCTAAAATGGACAGATATGTCAGCAGAGAGCACTGTGCTTGTGATGTCAGCAGAGAGCACTGTGTTCCAAAAAGAAAATAATTTCCTCTGTAGTATTCAGCAGCTAATAAGTACTGGAAGGATTAAGATTTTTTTAACCTCTTCAGGACGCCGGGCGTATGCATACGCCCTGCATCCCGAGTCCTTAAAGAGTAGCTATCACTTAATAAAATTTCCCTATTCCCCCTCCCCATCTATCCCTGACACTAACTACATCTATCCCTGTGAGGGCAGGAAGTGGGCGGCCCTGGCAGGCGCGACGTCATCTGAAGCCTGGCCGGGGCTCTCCTCCGCCCTTCTCCTCTTTCTTTCCTGCAGCTCGCGTGCTGCAATGAATGAGGAGAGGGAGATGCAGGGGGGTGGGGATATTAAAATTACAGATCGCTGTACTCACTCTCTGCCTGTATAGGAAACAGGCAGAGAGCGAGCACAGTGCTCGCGTGTGTGCGGCCCGCAAAATGTAAATATCCCTGCCCCCTGCATCTCCTTCTCCTCATTCAAGTGAACGCGCGTTTCGGACCACGCTGGGCCACGTTGCCCGGCCAGCGTTGGTCCGAACGTGCTGAACGTCATGGGGGGGGGGGGGGTAAGTAATCCTGAGCCATATAGGGTGACACCTTGTGGCCAGGTTTACAAACATAAAAAAAACACATAAAACATGATTTTTTTTTTTAATAAAATATATTAGAAACATTTTTTTTTTACATAATCTATTTAATACATTTTTTTTTTATTAATGAGAGTACCCATTTAAGGACGTGGGGCGTATGCATACGCCGCTAGCCGGTTGGGGACCGGACCGGGGTGCCTGTTGAAATCATTCAGCAGGCACCCCCATGACAGTGACCCCCCCATGTCGGTGATCGCAGAAAATCACATGTCAATTCAGACTTGCGATTTTCTGCTATTCCGGGCTGGTCGGGTCTCTGGTGACCTGATCAGCCGGAAAATAGGGTTGATCGGAGCTGTCAGTGCCCCGATCATCCTGAGGGCTAGGAGTGAGGGTCACAGTGCTGGGATATCCTCCTATACCCTGCCATTGGTCAGAACTGATTCTGACCAATGGCAGAGTAGGACAGAGGGTTGCCATGGCAACCCCCCATTCTGCCCACCCCTGGATGTCGAGGGGAACATGGGGAGAAGATGGAGGCTGGTACCTGGAGCAGAAGGTGCCTGGGAACCGCTGATCTTCGCTGGAGACTGCAAAGATCCTGGCTCAGGTAGGGAAACGACAGCGGGAGGGGGGGTAGCTGTCTGGGCATGCTGGAAGTTGTAGTTTTGCATCATCTGGAGGGTCACAGTTTGGAGACCACTGTTACAGTGGTGCCCAAACGATAGCCCTCCAGATGTTGCCAAACTACAACTCTCAGCATGCCTAGACTGCCCAGGCATGCTGGGAGTTGTAGTTCTGTAACATCTGTCCCTTCAGATTTAGCAATTTTCATGACATTTTTGGAAATTGCTGCTCTACTTTGAAGCCCTCTAATTTTTTCAAAAAGCAAAAATATGTCCATTTTATGATGTCAACATAAAGTGGACATATTGTATTTGTGAATAAAAATAAAATTTATTGGGAATATCCATTTTCCTTACAAGCAGAGAGCTTCAAAGTTAGAAAAATGCAACATTTTCAAAATTTTCATGAAATTTTGGGATTTTTCACCCAAAAAAGATGCAAGTAATGCCGAAAATTTACGACCAAAATAAAGTAGAATATGTCACGAAAAAACAATCTCAGAATCAGAATATTCGGTAAAAGCATTTTCGAGTTATTAATTCGTAAAGCGACGGTGGTCAGAATTGCGAAAAAGGGCTGAGTCCTTAAGGTGAAAAAGGGCTGCGTCCTTAAGGGGTTAATAGAAGTCATTTACAAATCTATTTAACTTTCTGGCACCAGTTGATTAAAAAAAAAAAGTTTTCCACCGGAGTACCCCTTTAAGCTGATATCACCCTCTTTGTGTATTAATTTAAAATCAACATATGTGCAAACATTGTGCACTGCCATTCCTCAACCACATAATAAGGACATTATCACATGGTGTTAAGAAACTCATTTATTAGTTTATTATATAGAATATTTCCACTCTTTAACAATATATTGTAAGATTCTGCTACAATGTTTATCACTACATCTGTATATTTATATTTTTCCCTTAAGTTTTGTTTTACATTTATGTACAAAACAGTAAATGTTACATATATTAAGAGTAAAAGAGCAAACAAGTGTAAAAAACAAACAGTGACGTAGACTAGTTCAGTACAGTGCACATTTTAGCTTCAATGTTCGGTATAACTGAAAAGCAGTAAGAAATAATCTAACATTTGTTAAATGTAGTTGTACAGTATGCATTAATGTGCATTAGAAATCATTTATAGGCCAGATAAACACAAGGTACTATTTTACTTCTCCTCTTTTTTGGAATTTAATCTCCAATCTCTGTTTTAATTTAAAAAAACAATGCATAAAAACTTGAACACGTCAACATGACCCTACATTCAGCACCAGGTTTCCTCAGACTTCTCTGGAGTCTGTGGGTATAGAATGTATTGAACACTAGGTTCTATCCATTAAGTAGGCCTCATCAAGTCATGTGTTACCTAAAATGTGTGTCTGCCCTTAAATAAAGAGTCCTTTTTCCAAGGCCATCTATAGGCTTATGAATACACTTCACAGTACTAGGGTCTGATCAACTGTACTTCTAAGTGTCTTTTCCAGTGGGAGATTCTGGCATACTCCCTGAATCTCATTCAGAGTCTGTAATAGAGGTGGAATGTTGAGAATTTAAAGGGGTATTCCAGGCAAAAACTTTTTTTTATATATCAACTGGCTCCGGAAAGTTAAACAGATTTGTAAATTACTTCTATAAAAAAAATCTTAATCCTTCCAATAGTTATTAGCTTCTGAAGTTTTCTGTCTAACTGCTCAATGATGATGTCACGTTCCGGGAGCGGTGCATGATGGGAGAATATCCCCATAGGAACTGCACAGCCCGGGACGTGAGTCATCAGAAAGCAGTTAGACAGAAAACAGCAACTCAACTTCAGAAGCGAATAACTATTGCAAGGATTAAGATTTTTTAATAGAAGTAATTTACAAATCTGTTTAACTTTCCGGAGCCAGTTGATATGTAAAAGAAAGTTTTTTTCCTGGAATACCCCTTTAAGAAGTTAAACTAGAGGTGGACCCTAAAGCGAGAATAATAAAAAAAACTACGAAAATGCAAACAAGTTGCAACTGTAAATGCAGCATTTTATTTACTGAAAATGAGATCAATAATCTTCATGCACATTATTTTATGTTGTATTCTAGTCCTTCCACCTCCATTCCATTAGTATAGCTCTCTATAGCCTCTAACTGGCTTTTCAATTGAAGACTACCCTACATTTATCAGTTGCTGAAGATGTTAATATCATTAACATTGATCCAACTCTATAGTATCTTGGATTATGCTGTGTTTCTACTTCGCTATACGAAAAAAAAAGTAGAACTACACCTCAAAAAGTAAACTGGGAAGCGCTGCTGAACATTGTAGAGCTTCACAGTTAGGACTGTGGACTGTTGGGATGGCGGGGAATCAGGGCAAGTGAGTATAACTTGATGGCATTTTTATGCTAGTCTGAGTTTATAGTCCCTAATTTAGTGAAGATGTGTAAATACTATTTTGCAATACAGTCTCAGTAGGACATATTTCTTTTAAAAATGTTACTCAAGTATATCCTAAGTCAATTTCAGGCAGGTCCTATGTTAAATTATAGCTCAGCAACCCAAAGGAAATATTTCCTCCATGAGTGATGTCAGTTTTAACACTTTTCAGAATGTTTATTTTCTAGTTTGTCATCATGCAGAGGTAAATGAAAAAATATCCCCTAGAGAATGTTTTCTATAGACCAAATATTTTAACATGTTCTATTTAAACATTACAAGTAACCAGTACATCATCAAGACTATACTGTAGGTCATCTTCCTATACTTGATTGAGGTTCATAGCTATATAAAAGCAGGTTTATAGCATACCATCCCATTTGTCAGAACAGTCTGCTGCTTTTCTCCATTCACTATCTCTTATAGAATGGTTATAAGACTGTGTTGCTGTTGCCTCCTCGCTTGTTTGCTTCAATTGCTAAAAATTGTGTGACACACAATCGAAAGAAGAGGTGGGTAGGATCTTCTAGTGTAGGTGGATCTATTACTTACGCTTCTATAACATACACAACATTTGAAGGGAGGAGGAGATCTCTCTGACAGTTTAACAGTAATATGTAAGGAAACTTTTCCCCTTTCTTAATAGACAAACAGAATCCAATGACTTTATGTCAAGTGTCTAACTAGGAAAGATTATGCACAGGGAATCTTGGGAGCCTCCTCCTTTCTTGTACAAGATGAACGTTTTCCTCTAGTCTGACAAGAATTACAATGTATTGTCGGTTTCCTAGCAACAATTTACTGTTCTTGTTCCTCTAGAACACAAGGTTCTGGTACAGCAGTGAACCCATACACAGTACTTGATAATAGTAATCGAAAGTCCTAGAAATCTTTGAGACATCAATGAGAGTTCATGTTCTTGCAGAACCATCTCCGAGCTGATATTAACAGTCTACTGCATAGGTTTTCCATGTATCTAGATTTGCTGATGTCAAGAATCCAGAAAACTTGAATGCTACGTCCTTAGGTTTTGTTTTGTTAGGAGCTGTTCAGCTGTTCAAACTTCTGAAGGTTTTCTTAATCTATAATACAAAAAGAAAAAAAATGAGACCTAAAGGCATAGAACATTCCCCTACATGGTAAGGACTCTTAAGGGAGATGTCCGGTGCTCACTTTTCTTATTGTATCCGTTCCGGGCTGCAAAAAAAAAGAAAATAAGCTTTCTCTTGCCTGCCTACGCTCCCCCGGTGCTCCGGTACAGGCGTTCGGTCCCCGGGCTGTATTCTTCTTACTTCCTGTTGGCCCGACACGTCACACGGAGCTTCAGCCTATCACTGGCCGAGGCGGGACCTCGCTGCGGCCGGTGATAGGCTGAAGCTCCGTGTGACGTGTCGGGCTAACAGGAAGTAAGAAGAATACAGTCCAGGGAACGAACACCTATACTGAAGCACCGGGGGAGCCTAGGCAGGTAAGAGAAAATTTGTTTTCTTTTATTTTTCAGCCCGGAACGGATAAAATAAGAAAAGTGAGCACCGGACATCTCCTTTAATTCTTATTGATACTTGGCTTCTGACCAAATGTTGAGCATTATTGATCTAGAAAAAACTGTAAATTCCTCTTTAGACCAGGCTTACTGAGCTCCACTTGGCTTAATAGTTTAGTTTCCTTGAAACGCGCCATTTTAAATATCCCTCACTATCCATTAGCAGTCTTTGGTTGAAACCTTGGCTGGCCATGACAACATGGCCTATTGAGAGTAATCATACTAAATACATTACATTACAGAGCTAGCAGAACTGCAGCAGGATACCGCCTCTGACCGCCAGGGGGGTGTCTGCTCCAGTAAGGAGGGAGGGAGGAGTACAGGGCAGGCCAGACAGGTACTAGTGGTGGGGGACTCAATTATTAGGGGGACAGACAGGGCAATCTGTCACAAAGACCGGGATCGCCGAACAGTGTGTTGTCTGCCTGGCGCATGAGTTCGGCACATCGCGGATCGGGTTGACAGGTTGCTGGGCGGGGCTGGAGAGGACCCAGCAGTCATGGTACATATTGGCACCAATGACAAAGTAAGAGGTAGGTGGAGTGTCCTTAAAAATGATTTCAGGGACTTAGGCCGCAAGCTTAAGGCAAGGACCTCCAAGGTAGTGTTTTCTGAAATACTACCAGTACCACGAGCCACACCAGAGAGGCAGCGGGAGATCAGGGAGGTAAACAAGTGGCTCAGAAGCTGGTGTAGGAAGGAAGGGTTTGGGTTCATGGAGAACTGGGCTGACTTTGCTGTCGGTTACCGGCTCTAACGTAGGGACGGGCTGCACCTCAATGGGGAGGGTGCAGCTTTGCTTGGGGAGAAGATGGCTAGAAGGGTGGAGGAGTGTTTAAACTAGGGACTTGGGGGGGAGGGAACCTACAGCAAAGAGGGGGAAGATAATGTAGATAGAGAGGTGGGAATTATAAATGTACCTGGGGGTGGAGCGGAGGGAGGGGTTAGAATAGTTAATAGGAATAGGCTTCATAGGAAAATAAAACTTACACCCTTGAATCCCATTAACCCCAATAACATAAAGGATGGAAATGTAAAGTGTATGTTCACAAATGCCAGAAGCCTAGCAAATAAAATGGGGGAGCTTGAGGCCTTTATACTGGAGGAACATATTGATATAGTTGGGGTCACTGAGACATGGCTGGACTCCTCGCATGACTGGGCTGTCAATCTGCAGGGGTTTACATTGTTTCGCAAGGATAGAATGAACAGAAAAGGTGGTGGAGTCTGTCTGTATGTAAGAAATGGTATGAAAGTCAGTGTGAACGATGCCATAGTGTGTGATGATTTTGAGGAGGTGGAATCACTGTGGGTAGAATTACAAAAGGAGGGAAATACTGAAAAAATAATATTTGGGGTAATCTACAGACCCCCTAATATCACTGAAGAGATAGATGTTCGGCTTCATAAACAAATAGAGAGGGCCGCCCGGGCAGGTACAGTGGTAATAATGGGAGATTTTAACTATCCAGATATAGATTGGGGTCCGGGGTTGGCTAAAACTACAAAGGGGCGACAATTCCTAAATTTATTGCAGGATAATTTTATGGGCCAGTTTGTGGAGGACCCAACAAGAAGTGATGCCTTGTTGGATCTGATCATTTCCAACAACGCAGAGCTGATTGGTAATGTAACTGTGCGGGAAAACCTTGGTAATAGCGACCACAATATAGCTACTTTTGACTTAAAATGTAGAAAACAAAGACAGGCGGGGAAGGCAAAAACATATAACTTTAAAAAGGCAAACTTCCCTGGGCTGAGTGCTGCACTACAGGACATAGACTGGGGGGAGGTGTTGTCAAATACTGATACAGAAGGTAAATGGGACATCTTTAAATCAACTCTAAATAACTATACATCTAAATATATACCAAAGGGGAACAAATATAAACGATTAAAACTAAATCCTACATGGCTGACACATGATGTTAAAAGGGCAATAAACAACAAAAAAATTGCCTTCAAAAAATACAAATCTGATGGGTCAGCTATAACATTTAAACAGTACAAAGAGCTTAATAAAATCTGTAAAAATGTAATAAAAACAGCAAAAATTCAAAATGAGAGACAGGTGGCCAAAGAAAGCAAAACTAATCCTAAATATTTTTTTAGATATATAAATGCAAAAAAAACAAGGACAGAGCATGTAGGACCCCTTAATAATGATAATGGGGAGGTTGTCACGGGCGATCAAGAGAAGGTGGAGCTACTGAATGGGTTCTTTAGTTCTGTATATACTAGGGAAAAAGGAGCTGACATTGGCCAGGTCAGTGCTGGTAACACATCATGTAATGTACTGAACTGGCTTAATGTAGAGATGGTACAAGGTAAGTTAAGTAATATAAATGTAAGCAAATCCCCAGGACCGGATGGACTACACCCAAGAGTTCTTAGAGAGGTAAGTTCAGTAATATCTGTACCCCTGTTCATGATATTTAGAGATTCTCTGGTGTCTGGTATTGTGCCAAGGGACTGGCGCAAGGCGAATGTGGTGCCAATCTTCAAAAAGGGCTCTAGGTCTTCCCCAGGAAACTATAGACCGGTAAGTTTAACGTGCATTGTGGGTAAATTGTTTGAAGGACTTATAAGGGATTACATACAGGAATACATAGGGGATAATAGTATTATAAGTGATAGCCAGCATGGGTTTACTAAGGATAGAAGTTGTCAAACCAATCTAATTTGCTTTTATGAAGAGGTGAGTAGAAGCCTTGACAGAGGAATGGCTGTGGATATAGTGTTTCTGGATTTTGCTAAAGCGTTTGATACTGTCCCTCATAGACGTCTGACAGGTAAGTTAAGGTCTTTGGGTTTGGAAACTTTAGTTTGCAACTGGATTGAACACTGGCTCATGGATCGTACCCAGAGAGTGGTGGTCAATGATTCGTACTCTGATTGGTCCCCGGTTATTAGTGGTGTACCCCAAGGTTCAGTACTGGGCCCGCTGTTGTTTAATTTATTTATCAATGATATAGAGGATGGCATTAACAGCTCTGTTTCTATCTTTGCAGATGACACCAAGCTTTGTAGCACGGTACAGTCTATAGAGGATGTGCATAAGTTACAAGATGACTTGGATAGACTAAGTGTCTGGGCATCCACTTGGCAAATGAGGTTCAATGTGGATAAATGTAAAGTTATGCATCTGGGTACTAATAACCTGCATGCATCGTATGTCTTAGGGGGGATTAAACTGGCAGAGTCACTGGTAGAGAAGGATCTGGGTGTACTTGTAGATCACAGACTACAGAATAGCATGCAATGTCAGGCTGCTGCTTCCAAAGCCGGCAGGATATTGTCATGTATCAAAAGAGGCATGGACTCAAGGGACAGGGACATAATACTCCCCCTTTATAAAGCATTGGTACGGCCTCACCTGGAATATGCTGTTCAGTTTTGGGCACCTGTACATAAAAGGGACACTGCGGAGTTGGAAAGGGTGCAGAGACGTGCGACTAAACTAATATGGGGCATGGGGCATCTTAGCTATGAGGAGCGATTAAAGGAGTTACAATTGTTTAGTCTTGAGAAGAGACGTTTAAGGGGGGATATGATAAACGTATATAAGTATATAAATGGCCCATACAAAAAATATGGAGAGAAACTGTTCCAGGTTAAACCCCCCCAAAGGACGAGGGGGCACTCCCTCCGTCTGGAGAAGAAAAAGTTTAGTCTCAAGGGGCGACACGCCTTCTTTACCGTGAGGACTGTGAATTTATGGAACGGTCTACCTCAGGAACTGGTTACAGCAGGAACAATTAACAGCTTTAAAACAGGATTAGATACATTTATGGAACAAAATAACATTAATGCTTATGAAGAAATATAAAATCCCATCCCTTCCCCAATATCGCGCCACACCCCTACCCCTTAATTCCCTGGTTGAACTTGATGGACATATGTCTTTTTTCGACCGTACTAACTATGTAACTATGTAAATACTACCACATGATATAAAGGCCAAATGATAACTGAGCAGAGATCTTATACACCAACAAGCAGTTTGTCACTATTACTATGTCACTATCTGCACCATCAGTATTGTGCCATATATAAGACATGATTGTCTTTGATTTAAAAAAAAAAAAAAAACATGTTAGCAGCTAGGGAGAGATATTAAAACATGCAGATCAGTTGTACAAGGTGACAGACAGCCTTTGTTATCCTACCATGCTTTTGAGCCTTAACGCACCATGCTGTATGAAATACAAATCAATAACTTATAAATCAACCTCAGCCATATTACAACTAATACTGATGTTCCTATGATATGAGAAGCCAGGGTTATTGGTTTATAGAGACTTACACAAGGCAGAACTTTAATCGAGCTATTGTAGGATAGGAGTCAAAAATAACCCTTCAAAAAATGATTTACAAGAAGAAAAAGGAAACATCTCTTATTGCTGCTGTAATGTATGTATTTATGTATGAATGTATGAAATTATGTATTTATTCATGTATGTTATAATTTGTGTATGTTACGTAGGTACTGCTATCCATGTCCAAGACTTATGTTACTTAGGGACTTGTTTTAGGGAGAAAGTCTCTTCAATCTAATATTGTTCATGTCCCCCTTATTCCTCCAATACAGTTCTGAACCATTGAGACATAGATTTCACAAAACCTTTGAAGGTGTCCCATGCTATTTGGGGCTAGGCCAATCTGATCCTTTCAAATCTATAAGTGCCCTCTTAATTCAGACTTGTTATACTATATGTGATGGCTATGGAAGGTGTTGAGGCATATTAGTCCCCAATGTATATGTTACATGGCAGAGTGGTGGACTATGGTGGACAATGTTCCTCTGTGAACCCCACAATCATCTTTTTCGTCATGGAAGCTTTTCTCACATGCAAAGGGCAGGAATAGGATCTCTAAATGCAAGGTTTCTATGAAACAACTGGTAAACTTTGCTGAACTCTTTGTAAAAATACAACTACAGATGTTTGAATACAGTTTGGTAGGTTACAGCTTTAGAGACAGAAGAATAGAAATTTGGTCACTGTCCCTTAATTTGTGCTTTTGTAGCAGCCTTGCTGGACTAACTGTAGTAATCTTTAGGTGTTTTCAGTAAGTGTAATGTAGGTGCAGATGTAGGTGCAGGTATTGTATGTATGTAGGTGCCCTCTGGTTCTTCACGGGTTGGTTCACCCTGGTGCAACATGCAAAAATGTAAGCTTTACTCCTTCTTGGGGTACAATATGTGGCACAATCTATGCATCCAGGGAAGTCTTCCTGACATGGCAGATAGGCAGAACTGACCCAATCATAGGCCTAAAATAGATCAATGTAACACAGAGAGGCACTTGTTCAACTTTCCCTCTCTTGGAGATTGGAATACAGCAGAATGTATGCATACAGTGGATAGGAACAATGTCCAGGAACAGCAACTTCATTGAAGACTTAGACAGGTGACATGTAGCCTATGTGTACAGTATGCTTTGCAGTATCAAACCAAAGACCCCTTTACTTGTCTCTTCAGCTGAACTCTGACTAGCAAGTTTAGGTCCACCCACTTTTCCAAGAGAGGAAGACTGGACTAAGGACCATGTCACCAAAATACTATTCAGCATATTAATACAAAAATATTAACCCTTGAAACTATAATTACCTAAGTGTATGCATTAGATTGAAGTAAAATTAAGAAAAATACATTAAAAAAAATACAGTTTCCAGTACATCCCATAGTTGGGTTTGAGATTTGGGGAGTCACACTGAGATGTGGGGTATATCTGGCGATATTGCCAATACTTTTTTGACAATACTTTTTAACTTACATTTTGTAATATAGTGCTTAGGTCAATCTTTTGTGACTGATTCCTTGATTCTTCTTGCTTTATTGGAATGCCCGGAACTTCTTTTTGAACCATGCAAGATGAAGTTGATGGTAAACTGTGGGCCCTATGTAGACTTCCGTAGCGTTTCATAGGATTCCTCTGATGTTCCAAGTTATTAAATTCCAGGTCTGAATACAGTCGTGATTGCTCTTCTAAAACCTCTTCAAGTTGCTGGAAGCAGAAAAATATTAATATACATTGTGTATAGACAAGAAAGTGTACTGTAAAATTACTTTACAATATACTTTCCTGATAATGTAATAAATATACTGAATAGAGTCACATTTCACAGAAAAGGGAGATGTAGATTCTAGATCTGGTAAATGTACAGATAATTGAAACTGGTATATTTATCTGGCCCCTAGCTATCCCTTTGGGTGTCTTTGTACTAAAAAGAGTAGACATTTATGGCATATTGTGTAGTCTGGATATGCCATAAAAATCTAAAAAAAAATCAGTTAGGTGTATGGGGGGGGGGGTGTATGTTGGTCCAGAAGCATAGATTGGGCCTTTTTATTATAATTATTATTATTATTATTACTATTATTATATGTAGCAACTACTAAGAAGATTGTAATAAACTAGCTCTGCCTTCTCACTGACAGACAGCTTTTCTATTCTGTCACTGACAGACAGCTTTTCTATCCTGCAGGGACACATTACCTGTGCCACTGCATAACTCTGAGGGTTCTGGAATGTCCACACAGAGGTGAGGGGTTAGGAGAGTAAGGGGTTAAAGAACTAGCTCCATTTCAATGTCACAAAATGCCACAAAAGACAAAAAATTAAGTATGCCCTGATTTTTTTTATGACATAATGTAAATAAGAGTTTACAAAATCCTGTTCAGCACAGTGAACATCTACCTAAATAAATAAAAACAATATTGCCATGTTGTACTAACAAAGAAAGATACGAAGATACTTTCTCTTACCAGCGAAATAGTCTCCTTCACCTGACGTGCTCGCGCATCCAAATTAAATTCCAATTCAAATGCTTCTTTCAAAACATTTTGACGTAACAAATGCAATCTTCTTATATTTTCCCTATAAAAAAAGTTTAAAGTATCCCATAGTAGTTATAGGTCAACAGTAGCTATGAATTATTATAATCCTGCACCATCATCAATGCGGTTAGACAAAGCTCCAGGTTCTGAGGACAGATATGTAACTTTCAGCACACTGTTTTAATCCTCAAAAAGTCTGTTTTTCATGCAAAAAAAAGTCAAAACATGTCTGCCTTTTTGTCATTTGGTACTTTTTTTTTAAACATTGTTACTTATATTTGAAAGTTTCTCAAATATGTTTCATCCATTTTTTCACAGCATCCCCCCCCTAATGACAGCACTCCTCACATCACTATAGGAAGAGGTTCAAAGCAGCTCCTCCCCGGCCACGCCTATCCCTACAGGGATGAGGCAAGGAGGTTCTGTGTTCGTCCTATGTTCGTGAAATTCGCATATTCTCTATGTTTATTCTCATTTTTTTTCCATGCGAAAATTTGTAATGAAATTTGTATAGTGCGCATGCGCGATTATATCTTTCACCTAAAAGAAGGGAGGGATCAGTGTCCTCTGACTGGAAATGCTGAGATTCGTGAATATTTGCATATTTGCAAAAAATAAAATAAGAACTGTACTGTGAAACTGTACTCCAATCTGGGGCTCTCCAGCTGTTATAAATCTACAACTCCCATAATGCATGAGGCTCTCCAGGTATAATGGGAGTTGTAGCTTTGCAACAGCCAGAAAGCCACTTGAACCAAGGTGATCGGTGGGGGTCCTACCAGTCAGACCCACCAAAAAAATGGGCTGCATAGTCTAAAATGCCCGGGACTATTTTTGTCTCAGTCCAGCCATGGCAAGAGGTTTTCCCCTTAGGCTGGGTTCACACCACGTTTTTCAAATACAGTTACCGTATACGGTTTTCCGCTAAAAACGTATGGCAAAAACCGTATGCAACTGTATACAATCGTATGACTCCAAATTAAAACGCATACGGTTTTTCCCCGTATACGGTTCCAAAACGTACGTACGGTTCTATCCGTTTGCATCAGTTTTTGCCAACGGTTTTGCTATTTTGTTGGAATTAGTTTTCCAGCAATTTAATAAAGTTACTATTGTTCTGTTGAAATTCCAATCTGCGCATGTTTCAACTCCAAAAACGGATTAGAAAAACCGTGTGCAACCGTATTCTGAAATTCTGTGTACGGTTCTCATAGACAACAATGTTAAAATAACCACATACGGTTCGCATACGGTTTTCCAACCGGAGGCAAAAACGTGGTCGACAGCGTTTTTGCCTACGGTTGAAAAATCGGCAAAACTGTATTCAAGGCAAAACGGATGCAACCGTACACAACAGTTGGAATACGGTTTACAATGCATTCTCTATGCATACGGTTTCGGATATGGTCGTATAAGTTTTTTTGCGGAAAACCGTATACGGTTACCGTATTTGAAAAACGTGGTGTGAACCCAGCCTTACAGGGAGTTAAAAGCAGTAATGGAGGCAATCTACTCCCTAAGAGCTCTCCAAAAGGACAATGTGGTATGAAGTGTGATGAGGGCTGATGGAATTATCCTAGGGGCAGATGTTATTTGTATTCCCTTGTAATACTCTTGTATTCGTGATGCCAGGTTTATCCTCAATACCAACCGAAGGTATACTGTTTGATCCTGGGCTAGGCACGGGTGCAATAATGACTCCGACGCCAAGTTATGGACAACGGTAGCTTTACTGAGTGACAGATGGAACAGTCTATACAGTGTAGCTAAGTCCACGGAGGTGACCAGTGACTTCAGAGACCTTAAGGGCTTGCTGGGACTTGCAGTGGTTTTGGACAATTTAGTGCAGGCCACATTGGCTGGACAATAGATGACAGTGACTGACTTGACTAGAGACAGACTAAGCTGTGACTTTAGCTTACTTGTAGACTTGTAGCTTGTGGCTGTAGGACTGACATTAGGCCTCCTTTGACTCCAGACACACTGTTAGGCTCAACTGCACCTCAGAAAAGACTTAGGAACTAAGAGAGAGAAGAGACTCCTCACAGGTCTTTTATGTGGAGACTCTGGTGGGGTCCCTTTGGTCACCCTTAACCCCTTAAGGACCAAGCATTTTTCTGTTTTTGCACTTTTTTTTTTCCCCCACACCTTTTAAAAATCATAACCCTTTCAATTTTGCACCTAAAAATCCATATGATGGTTTATTTTTTGCGCCACCAATTCTAATTTGTAATGACATCAGTCATTTTACCCAAAAATCTATAGCAAAATGGAGAAAAAAAATCATTGTGCGACAACATTGGGGGCTTCCATTTCTACATAGTACATTTTTCGGTAAAAATGAAACTTTATCTTTATTCTCCAGGTCCATACGATTAAAATGATACTCTACTTATATAGATTTGATTTTGTCGTACTTTTGGAAAAAATCAAAACCACATGCACGAAAATTAATCCATTTAAAATGTCCTTTTCTGACCCCTATAACTTTTTTATTTTTCCGCATACAGGTTAGTATGAGGGCTCATTTTTTGCGCCATGATCTGAAGTTTTGATCAGTACCATTTTTGTTTTCATCGGACTTTTTGATCTCTTTTTATTCCTTTTTTGTGATAGAAAAAGTGACAAAAAATACGCTATTTTGGAATTTGCGCATACGCCATTGACAATGCCATTTAATTAACAATATATTTTTATAGTTCGGACATTTATGCACATGGTGATACCACATATGTTTATTTTTATTATGTATATATATTTTTATATGGAATTTGGGAAAAAGGGGGTGATTTAAACTTTAAATAAGGAAGGGGCTAATGTGTGTGTTTTTAAACTTTTTTGCACTTTTAGTCCCTTAGGGGAATTTTAGGAGGAATCATTTGATTTATCATACAGATGAATTTGCCAGACTTTATCATTCTGAGCGCCAGAGTGGACACAGGACATGAGGTACCTCAGCAGTGGATCTCCCCCCCCCCCCCCCCCCCGCTATCGCGCTGTGGGGGCACGACCCACACCATTGGACTACCAGGGATGGAATAGAGGCACCTTTAGATGCTGCTGTCAGCTTTGACAGCGGCGATCTAAAGGGTTAATAGCCAGCTGCTAATAGCCAGCTGTCGGCTATTAACGCCGGACCCCAGCCACAAGAATCAGCTGGGGGCTGGCCGGTATGACGCAGGCTCGAGTCGGGAGCCCTCGCCATACCTCCTTAATGGCACATGGACGTTAAGGGGTTAAGTCACCTGGTCACTGACACCTCGTGTGTAACAATCCCATGACAACTCACATGACAACTGATGATCACATGTTAACCTTTCTTAAAGATACAACATTCTTATATACACAACATAGGGGATAATATACAATTACAATAGAGCAGATGCAGGGGGGAGGGGCCCAGGGGACACTGCAGGGAGGCTGCCTGACAGGGCAGCAAGGGTACGGGGTAACAACTCCCATACTGGGCCACCACAACAACATGGCCCTAACCTTTCTAAACAAAATGACTATAGACCCAGGGAAGTGCCAGCCTGGAGAAGCAGAGCAATGAGCGGACAGCACGGAGGCAGGTGAGGGACCTCTGACCATTATGGCAGCTGATTGGGACCTCGCACTGCAGCTCCGATCAGCCACCCTAAAGGACCAACACCAGCATTTTACTGATTTAAGATTGAGTTATCAACTTTGATTATGGGTTGTAAAAAGTGAGTGCCAAATATCAGGCTGAGCGGGCATGAAACAACTTTAGGAGGGTGTGATTATGATGCAGTCAATCAAATAGTAAAACCCCAATAACTTGAGAAGTGGAGGGCATAGTAAGAAAGCAAGAAAGCAACAATTTTAAAACCAAAGGTCCCCTTTAATATCCTACTTGTTGAGATATGATCACTTGAAGTTACAGACCCAAAGACGAACTAGAAATTCTGATGGCAGCATGACGTCTGATTTCTGTCAGACTCACTGTATGAATTAAAATGATCAAATACTTTGTGGTCTCCAAATATCCCCAAAATGATTTGCTTTTCACAATTTGAATTCTCATCAGGGTCTTTGGAACAACACTGAACTTGGCATGCACCTTGAAACTTTACTGCTCTTTTATAGGTTCACCTACAATACTTTCCTGTATACACAATCTACTTGCTGTAGTAATGAGAGAATTACTAATACCGGCAATCCATGAGAGTAGTGCCTGAGTCCACTACAGTAATGTACCGTGAGACAAACTCTCCAACATGGAGCACGGCAGAACAACTTACATCTACTGCACAGAATTCAAGCTTAAACCTTATACAACTTGTTCTGACTAAAGCAGGTGTAGGAAAAAATGATATAACTACTGCCATACAGTATATTTTAATGTATTTATGCTAGGAAACTACCATATGTATATTAAGAAAGCTCACCAATTGTAGCTTAAAACTGATGTTTAAGAAATACTAGGGATTTTGACTTTACCTTTCTTCCCTTGTAAAAATATGATAGTATCCAGCTTGCTGTTCTGACAGACGTTGTTCAATTTCAATAAGCTTCTCCCGATATTTCTGACATGCTTTTTTCATGTTTTCCACATCCTGGTCTGTATTCTGTTCAGGATAAAAATATGGATGGAAAAGTCTAAATAATGTGTTTATAAAAGGAGTTAAATAACTCTGAGAGTTATGCAACCTAGACATTCCTCTGTGAGCTATACAGCCCAACAGTATAAGGAAAATGTACATGCCTGTAAAGCTTATGTCAGGAAAATCTCCCAGCATAAATGTCCATCCTCTTAATGACAGAACCAATATCCTTTTGTCCTATGTTTAGCCAGTTTACTTTGGATCCAGAGGCTCCAACATGCTCCCATGTAAAAGTTATGTGAATTTAGCCTAAATTATACAGAAAGGGAAAAATATATTTCTTCCCCTGCTGAATTTGTACATTTGCCCACTGACAAAGAAGTGATCAGTCTATTTGTTTATTGGTTTATCTGAACAGTGAGAGACAGAACAACTTAAAAGAAAAATCTAGATTGTAATTGGATTTGCGTTTGGCTCAGTGAATAAAGTATCACCTTAAAGGTGTACTTCGCCCCAAACATCTTATCCCTTATCCAAAGGATAGGGGATAAGATGTTAAATCGCGGGGGTCCCGCCGCTGGGCACCCCGGAGATCTCTGTGCCATCAGCAGCGACGTTAGGAACGTGGAAGCTTGCCGCTTCCACGTTCGGAACGTCACGGCACGCTCCCTCCATTCATGTCAATGGAAGGAGGCGTGACGGCTATGACGTAGCCGTCACGCCTCCTCCCTTAAAAGTGAATGGAGGGGGTGACCCCCGTGATCTAACATCTTTTCCCCTATCCTATATTTGGGGCGGAGTACTCCTTTAAGGGCTCTTAAGTCAATTTTCGTTTATGCACTTTCGTTTTTTCCTCCTCCCCTCCTAAAAATCATAATGCTTTAAATTTTACACCTACAGACCCATATAAGGGCTTGTTTTTGCATCACCAATTTGACTTTTTAATGATATCACTTATTTTATAACATAATCTGGAAAGAAACAGTTAGGTGAAATAAAAAAAAATGCCATTTTGCTACTTTTTAGCGCCTTACGTTTCTACGCAGTGCACTTTTCTGTAAAAATGACACCTTATCCTTATTCTGTAAGTCCATACGGTTACAAAGATACCTAACTTAAGTAGGTTTTATTTAATTTTACTGCTTAAAAAAACTTATAGCTACATGCACCAAAATTTGTATGTTTAAAATTGCCATATTCTGACCCTAATCATTTTTTTGATTCTTCCGTATACGGGGCTATATAAGGGCTCACATTTTGCGCTGTGATCTGTAGTTTTTATTGGTAAAATTTTTGTTTAAATGGGACTTAACTGATTGCTTTTTATAATTTTTTTTATGATATATGAAGTGACAAAAATGCACAATTTTGGACTTTGCTATTTTTTAACGTGTACACCATCGACCGAGCAGTTTAGCTAACCTTGTATTTTAATAGTTCGGACATTTACGCGCGCGGCCATACCACATATTATTATTTTACTGTTATTTTATTTAAAAAAGGGGAAATGGGGCGAAGATTCCAACTTTTATTAGTGGAGGTGCTTATTCACATGTATTAACTTTTTATTTTTTACACTTTTAACTTTTTTTTCATAGGGGGCTATACCATGCAATCTTTTGATTGCATACACTGTCCAATGCATTGCCATAGCATAGCATTGATCAGTGTTTTCGGTGCTCTGCTGCTCCAGCCTGCATGGCTGGCTGGGAGCAGCAGAGGACCGATCGGATGGTGAAGAGGCAGGTAAGGGCCCTCCCGCCATCCTCTCAGCTGATCAGGACATCATGATTTCAATGTGGTGGTCCTTTTTACTTTCATTTTATATGCCACAATCAACTTTGATTGAGGCGTCAAAGGGTTAATGCCGAGCATCGACCCGATCGGTGATACCCAGCATTAACCCTGGGTCCTGGCTGCTGATAGCAGTCTGGACCCACTGGGTTTAACACACACTCAGCCCGTGAGCATGTTTTAAACACTGGTAATGGGACCAGGGCATACATGTATGCCCTGCGTCCTAAACCCCTTGGAGATGCGCCCTGCATACGCCCTGCATCCCTGATCCTTAAGGACTCAGGGCATATATGTACACCCTGGTCCCGTTTACCAGGTTTAAACCGTTTTTACCAGCAGAGAACAGGTTGAACCCGGTGGGTCCCGGACTCTACAGAAAGCCAGGATTTTTAGAGAGGAACGAGGAAAAAGTGAAAATGCAAAAATTCCTTAAGGTGAAAATAGACTGAATCCCTAAGGGGTTAAAGACTCTGGAGCAAGGGTGTACCTGTTCACCCTGCGTCCGCAACAGAGTATTTGACCCCTTTGAAAGACACCATAGTACTTGGTGGCAAAGCAATTGTTGGCAATGACAGAGGTCAGACGTTTCTTGCAGTTGGCCACCAGGATTGCACACATCTCCGGAGTGATTTTGTCCCACTACTCTTTCCAGATCCTTTGCAAACTAAGATTTCAAGGCTAACATTTAGCAACTTCAACCTTCAGCTTCCTTCATGGATTTTCTTCGGGATTAAGGTCTGGAGACTCACTAGGTCACTCCAGACCCTTAAAGTGCCTCTTCTTGGGCCACTCCGTTGTTTTGTCTTGGCTTTGTGTTTTGGGTCATTGTTTTTCTGGAATGCCATCCTGACCCATTTTCAATGCCCTGGCTGAGAGAAGGAGTTTCCAAGATTTGTCGCCACATGGCCCCACCCATCGTCCCTTTGATACAGTGAAGTTTTCCTTTCCCCTTAGCAGAGAAACACACCCAAAGCATAATATTTCCACCTCCATGTTTAACGGATGAGATGCTGTTCTTGGGGTGATGGGCAGCATTCCTCTACTATAAACTCGGTGAATTTACTTGATGCCAACAAGCTTGATTATGTCTCATGTGACCACAACACTTTCACCCAGTTCTCCTCTGACTCATTCAGAGGTTCATTAGCAAACTTACAATGGGCCTGTACATGTGCTTTCTTGAGCAGTGGAACCGTGTGGTTGCTGCAGGATTTCAGTAATTCATGGCATAGTGTGTTAGCAATTGCCCCAGCAGCCTTTATATCATTAAAATGATCCAAATGTGTAGTTCCATACTGATTCCTCATCATCCTTATGATTATTGAACATCCATGAGATGAGATTTTGCATTTGGCCCCTGATTGAGGGAGATTGACAGTTATTTTTGGTTTGTTCCATTTGTGAATAATCTTACCAGTTGTTGTAAACCTGCTTGGTGATGGTCTTGTAGCCCATCTTGTGTAGGTCCATGTTAATGTCAGGGACATATTTGAACAGCTCTTTGGTCTTGGCCATGGTGGATAATTTAGAATCTGATTTATCGATTGCTTCTATGAACCAGTGTCTTTTCTACGGGTAACAAGCCGGGATTAGGAGCACTCCCTTTAAGCTCACCTTGCTGAATGTTACTGAGTAAAATGCAAATCAATTCATAACTCATTTGAAATGCATTTTCCTGGATGTTTTTGTTGTCATTCTGTCTCTCACTGTTCAGATTAATTTACCACTAAAATGATAGACTGATCATTTATTTGTCAACAAAGGACCAGCTTCATACATTCTGCCTGGCTCATTTCCAAGAACAGAACAGGATATCCGGCTCCCAATGGAAAATAGTAAAATCCAACTTTATTGCAAAAAATCGAAAATTCCTAGTAGGTGAAAAAATAATGAAAAAATAATAATAATATTTTAAAAACACATTTTGTTTGTGTTTCTAACCTATTATTATTATTTCATTATTTTTTTACCTACTATTAATTTTTGATTTTTTGCAATAAAGTTAGGTTTTACTATTATCCATTGGGAACCGGATATCCTGTTCTTGGAATTGCCTCACCTAGAGACCCAGCTCTAGCGTTTTCCTCCGAGCTTCCAGATTGATTCTACGCTGATGCTATCGTGTATGCCATCCATATAGGAGGGGTGAGCTGGTCTATACACATCTCTACTTCTATGAAATAATAAATAAACCCCAGAGTGTAATTTGCAACTTAACCACAGGATGTCTCCCTTATGTGACAGAATACCTTTCAGTAAAGTTATTAACTTGTTGCACTATTATTTAAATCCAGCATGTTTACTGCACTTTATCCTCAGGGCACCCCATTTGACATCATATTTGACACTATATCAGGGTGTGCCCAGGGGAAGCTACCACTTACATAACCAGTTATAAAGACCCCTCAACACTGGTCAACATGCAGAGGCCCTGAAGCCCACTAGACTGGGACTTATGAGTGCAGTGAGAAGTAATGTCAATGTCTAGGAGGGTGTCAGTGAGGAGGAATGGGGTACTTAAGACCCTCATTTCAGAGGTCTCAGCAGTTTCAGTTGTGGATGGGTAATAAATGTTGATTGTGATTATTGATTAAAAAGAGTGCCTAGCATGACACTATTAACCCTATAAATAATCCTAATAAAAACTAACCTTTAAAATGTTCTTAAAAGAAGATGTACACGGTTAAAATTACCAATATTGCTACGGTATTAACATTAGATAGTTCTTGCCAATATACAAACAGTATATGCAGAGTGATGCATAGTCTGCTCTGCCAGTCTGCTTTAGAGCTGCACTAAAGCAAGAAATTGTATTTTGTATTATGTATTAACCACAGGCTGCACCACAGGTTCACGTATATATATATATATATATATATATATATATATATATATATATATATATATATATATATAAACTGTGGCAACAACAAACAAAAAAAATATAAAACACTAACAGACAAAGCCCCCCTGACATGTTTCGCTCTGACCGAGCTTCTTCAGAGGTCTAAGCTAATGGCTGCTAAAATGGTGATCGTTTGGTCTTTTATATTCTCTGTTGCTGATGACAAATAAGGGTGGCAATATTACTATCCAATGAAAACCCAGCATAAATACTGTTTAAAGGATCATTCATAGGGGTAACATCCGGAAGGAGCAACCAATCCACACCTTTGTTTACCTTTCCAGGTTAAGTTATCCCATCACACCTTGCCACCTCATAATAAAGCGTCATGCAGAGCACTCCTACTGCTATTAGTCAACCAATCATGTTATGTTCATGTTAAGTCACTAAACAGATGATGTCACCACGTCCAGAGAGAATTCCTCCTATCATTACCCACTCTGAACCTTATAGTGTTAAAAGTGTTGTGTAAGGCACTCTTTGTTTTTTGATTATATAGCACCCTTCACCCTAATAGGGGTATCTGTGAACTATACATACCAGTGATATAGAGATTAAAGACTCCCTCAATAACTTCAGTGTTTCTGATAACTCTTTTTCTAGGTTGCTGTGAGTAGAAGGTCTCATAGATACATTGTGCCTGTATCTTGTTGGGCTTCTTGGGGTACAGCAGTGGTGGCAGTGACAGCAGTGACAACAATTGGTGCTCGGGGGTGAATGTGGAAAGTGGTGTGGGCTCCAGAAAGCGGTATCAAATGACAGTGATCCCGTGACATTGCATCTCCGTTGATGTGAACAGTGATTGTTAGTACAGCATTCATTCCACCACCCCATATCAGTCTGACTAAAGGCTTCCTTTTGTTCTGTATAGCGCTGTAATAAAGCATGCACTTCACTTCTGTTAGTATTTGTGCTAACAGTATTAGGTTTGTGTGATCCATCATTTGCATCTTGTAGCCAGTTTGAAGCCATTTGAATGGTCACTGACTTGTAAATATTTGTGCTTATTTCTGTCTGAAATGTGTTCTTTTTGTCTTCTTGGTAGCTAGCATTTAGCTCCCCATCTGAGTAATCTACAGATCCTTCTGGGGTAGGAGATGGTGTCCATTTCAAGTTGGACAACTCCACTGAACACTCATCATCTGCAAATGAATCTCTCTCACTATCACTCTTGTGATCGCTTACACAGTCTTCAGGGAAGTCTGGTGTTAGATTATCATTTATCTCACCAGGGGATTCAGGGATACTTTCCCTAATATCACTTAAGTAATGTGTGACATAAACTGGGAAGGCAACTTCTGAAGGAACCTTCGGGGACTGTACTTCATCTTCACTGACTGAACCATCTATTTCACATTGTGGTAGACCGCCGTCATTTTCTGCATGTGCTTCATTTCCGGTATCTTCTACTGCTGGTTCTTGACTTTCTATTTCTTGCATGTTGTCTTCATCAGCATTATTAATGGAACTATCAAAGCTCTGAAACATATCTTCACTGTTCTCAGTGTTTGTTGACAATGACTTTTCTTTCTTAAATCCACTTAAGGCAATATTAGAATTTGACCGTGAAGGTTCGATGACGTGACCGGCATCATCATGTTCTTCACTTTCATCCTGAAAGGCAGAGAAATCCGCTTTCCCCCTGAGAGTAGTCTGACTATCATTACTGTCTGAGCTTTCATGCAGATTCTGTGAAAAGAAGAACATAGACAGTGTAATGTAAAGAATGCTATCTTAATTATTGTGACAGTCTATGAAAATGCAGTATTACTATCTGCTGGCCCACCAGGATGAAATGATTGTTTGTTTGTTTGTTTTCCACAGTTCTAGAACTACATTTCTATTTAACTAAACACATTTATTGCTGGGGTTCCCTTAACTGGGTCGACCAATGTCACAAATGATGTTAGGCGGAGACAGAGAAGGGAATTATTTCATAGACCAAATGAATGATCTCCTTCTCGGCAGTCAATAGACGGCCAAGGCATTAAAGGGGTACTCCACCGGAAAGCATTTTTTTTTTAAATCAACTGGTGCCAGAAAATTATACAGATTTGTAAATGACTTCTATTTAAAAATCTTAAGCCTTTCAGTACTTATCAGCTGCTGTATTCTCCACAGGAAGTTCTTTTCTTTTTGAATTCCCTTTCTGTCTGACCACAGTGCTCTCTGCTGACACCTCTGTCCATTTTAGGAACTGTCCAGAGCAGGACAGGTTTGCTATGGGGATTTGCTCCTGCTCTGGACAGTTCCAAACATGGACAGAGGTGTCAGCAGAGAGCACTGTGGTCAGACAGAAAGGAAATTCAAAAAGAAAAGAACTTTTAATAGAAGTAATTTACAAATCTGTTTAACTTTCTGGCACCAGATGATTAAAAAAAAAAAAAAGTTTTACAGCGGAGTACCCCTTTAAGAATCTGTGCATTGTAGTAGGAAATTATGTGCATTACTATTATTCAACCAAATAAGGGACCATGTAACTCATGGTTGCATACAGTTCTTTAGAGCAGAAACCCTTCTTCACTATTGGATCCTTAGCCCTCTTCTTACATACACTCATTTCTTTATTGGAATGTATAGAAAGGGGTTGACCTGGTTAAACAACCACTTTAAAGCTAAATTACCGTATTTTTCGTCCTATACGCACCGGCGTATAAGACGCACCCAATTTATAGGGGCAAAATCTAAAAAAATAAAGATTTTGAACCCAATAGTGGTCTTCAACCTGCGGACCTCCAGATGTTGCAAAACTACAACTCCCAGCATGCCCGGACAGCCGTTGGCGCACGCCGGCGCACGTACGCGACGACGTGATGACGAGGAAGGAGAGCGCCGGCCATACAGGGGATCCCTGAACGGAGAAGACACCGAGGAGGCAGGTAAGGTCCCCCCGGTGTACTGTAAGCACTAACCCGGCTATTCAGTCGGGCTGTTCGGGACCGCCGCGGTGAAATCGCGGCGGTCCCGAACAGCCCGACTGAACAGCCGGGTTAGTGTCACTTTCCCTTCAGACGCGGCGGTCAGCTTTGATCGCCGCGTCTGAAGGGTTAATACAGGGCATCACCGCGATCGGTGATGCCCTGTATTAGCCGTGGGTCCCGGCCGTTGATGCCCGAAGGATCCGCCTCGATAGGAATGTATTCGCCGTATAAGACGCACCAACTTTTCCCCCCAGTTTTGGGGAAGAAAAAGTGCATCTTATGCGGCGAAAAATAAGGTATTGGCACTGACACTAAGTTACTGTAGGCTGTTTTCATAGTTATAATAGTTTTAATCATTATCAGTCTTGGTTATTGTGTTATCAGTATATCAGACAGCAACTGCAACAGTGGATGTTATTGAGGAGATTAGTGGCCTCGAATGTAGGGATAGGAAAAAAAACAGGAAAAATCCCCCTCAGTAGGTGCTGCATTGATGTGGAGTACAAGAATCAGGACTTTGGAGCATTAACCAATTTGTTAATTGGTTAATGAGTTCTTTTTTGGATAAAACTCCTGATTCTTGTACTTCACATCAACACATCACCTACTGAGGGGGATTTTTCCTGTTTTTTTCCTACTTCAACTGCGGTTGCCATACCGCTACCTCACGGCAACAGCACAGTGAAATCCAAGCCTAGTACCCTTAGCTTAAAGGGGTACTCCGCCCCTGGCATCTTATCCCCTATCCAAAGGATAGGGGATAAGATGTCAGATTGCCACTGCGGCACCCCGCTATCATTACTGCACAGAGCGAGTTCGCTCTGTGCATAATGACGGGCGATACAGGGGCCGGAGCAGCGTAATGTCATGGCTCCGCCCCTCATTACGTCACGGCTCGTCCCCTTAATGCAAGTCTATGGCAGGGGGCGTGACGACCGCCACGCCCCCCTCCCATAGACTTGTATTGACTGGGGCAAGCCGTGACGTCACGAGGGGTGGAGCCGTGACGTAACGATGCTCCGGCCCCTGTATCGCTCGTCATTATGTGCAGAGTGATCTCGCTCTGTGCAGTAATGATAGCGGGGTGCTGCAGCAGCGATCCCCGGGGTCCCCAGCAGCGGAACCCCGGCGATCTGACATCTTATGCCCTATCCTTTGGATAGGGGATAAGATGTCTAGGGGCGGAGTACCCTTTTAAGGGTGATATGCGTATATTATGTACGCTCCAGGTGAGCAGTATATATACATCAGTCACCATTTAATGCATCAGGCGCCGGCTTCTGTCTGTTCCTTTTTTAATTTGTTCTATTATGCAGTCGAATGTAAAGAGGAATGTAGAGAAGATGAGCAGATCACTGGATGCTTCATTCTAAGTCTATGACACATACTCTTGAAAGGGGTACTCCGCTGGAAAACTTTTTTTTTTTAAATCATCGGGTGCCAGAAAGTTAAACAGATTTGTAAGTGATATAATTCCACTGGTATAGGAGAACAGAGAAACGAGGGAGAGCAACTTCCGTATACTAGTGGTACCATAATTGGGGGACTGCAGCAGTTGTCAGGGTCCAGTTACTCCGTAGTACCTGCGGGGTGCATGCGACTAGGTGAAGTATCAATCTAACATAACAAGAGAATGTAGCATTCACTCACCGCATAAATATTCTATATTCTATATTCCTGGCTGGAGGGGATCCAGGACTTCAGAGTCTTCAGGACTTCTGACCCGTGATCCCCTCCAGCCGGGAATATAGAAGCCGTTTATGCGGTGAGTGAATGCTACATTCTCTTGTTATGTTAGATTTGTAAGTTACTTCTATTAAAAAAATCTTAATCCTTCCAGTACTTATCAGCTGCTGTATGTTCCAGAGGAAGTTCCTTTCATTTTGAATTTCCTTTCCGTCTGAACACAGTGCTCTCTGCTGACACCTCTGTCCATTTTAGGAACTGTCCAGAGCAGGAGAAAATCCCCATAGCAAACCTCTCCTGCTCTGAAATTAAACTTAAGCAAATGTGTTCATGCGGAATTCATGTGGAAATGGATGCATGAATTCCGCATAGATGTGGAGAGATTCAGCGGATTCCGCATTATTTGGCTGGAATTCCACATCTTTCTGCATACTTTCTGTCACGTGCACATAGCCTTAGTCTTTTCTTTATAATTCCTATTCCTTTTGAATTCCCCCTCTGGCTTTGGCTCAAAAACTGCAGTGTGGAAACCCAGCCTTAGAAATACAAAATAATGAACATTATTTACCTGTAGAGGTAAAGGCTCTGTCGGTTCTTCTTGGAATCCACTACTGTCAGACTGGCAGCTGTTTGTTCTGGTCATTTCTATAAAACAGATGTCAAGCTTTATTGATATATTTTACTAATGAAAACCAAATATTATAAAACATTGTACCGTATTTCTTTTTTATATCTTTTTAGTTTCTGACGGTAGATATTTTTTCTTGCACATGATTATGAGGATGTTCATCTGGATGGATGTGATTTATAGTAGCCATTTGGACAATTTCTTCCTGGAGATGACCTATTGACTCCTATTGAAAGTGTTCTAGAGAATGTTCTGAGAACACATTTGGCTTCCAAAGTACAGGACAAATTGTGTCAAGAGAGGCTAAAAGAGTGTACTGACGGCTCTCACCCTCACCAGGGCGCTATGTAGCAAACTGGGAAAGAAAAAAACCTACACCGCACCGTATGCGTCCTTTTTTCGCATTGTGGCCAATGACTGATATATGGCAAAAGTACAGTATGCACCCCCATAATATACAGCTGTTCTTAACATATATACTGTACACAAGTTTTAGATGAGTGTGGAAGAAATGCTGCAAAGCACAAATTCTACTAATAGAAGTGTTAAGTAGAATCAATGAGATCATCTTTAGAAGTAAATGGGGGGGGGGGGGGTTATCACTGGTTTTACCTTGGTTTGGTGGAGTAAATTTGTCGCAGTTTGTCTCAGATGCTGTTTACAGACTCAAAAATTATGACTTTTACTTTAGAAGACTTTTTTTTTTTTAAAGAACATACCAAGTGGTGATTTCAGTTGATATCATACAGTGGTCAAGAATTTATGATGTGCAACTTTTCAGTTTGTCGCATAGTTTGGTGCAACTGCTATAACTGAGGTGCAAATCTACACCAAACCTGACTTGGCTTACAAACTGACTGCGGACAGCATTATTAAAGTTGCACATGAGTTGCACAAGCAGGAGGCATCATACAAACTTGAGTACTGAAAGGGGTACTCCGGTGAAAAACATTTTTATTTTTTTAAATCATTTGGTGTCAGAAAGTTAAACAGATTTGTAAATTACTTCTATTTAAAAAGCTCAATCCTTCCAGTACTTATTAGCTTCTGAATACTACAGAGGAAATTCTATTATTTTTGGAACACAGAGCTCTCTGCTGACATCACGAGCACAGTGCTCTCTGCTGACATCTCTGTCCATTTTAAGAACTGTCCAGAGTACGAAAAAAATCCCTATAGCAAACATATGCTGCTCTGGACAGTTCCTAAAATGGACAGATGTGTCAGCAGAGAGCACTGTGCTCGTGATGTCAGCAGAGAGCTCTGTGTTCCAAAAATAAAAGAATTTCCACTGTAGTATTCAGTAGCTAATAAGTACTGAAAGGATTAAGATTTATTAATAGAAGTAATTTACAAATCTGTTTAACTTTCTGGCACCAGTTGATTTAAAAAAAAAAAGTTTTCCACCGGAGTACCCCTTAAAGTAAGAAATCTGATCAGCACCGGACTTATCACATGACGTACACCAGGTAAGAGATTTGGTGCAGGTACACAATTTCCACCTAATAAATTAATGGAGTAAAAAGGCGTTCACCTACTCCACTTTTCATAAATACCCCCAAATGTATGTAAAGAATGATCCCCTCATATGTTGAGAGACAGGAAATAATGTACTTTCTCTTAATAGTACATCAAAATGTTGCATGACTTTTCACTATACATGATTGAGCTTTACTGACACAACCCTGAACAGCATACTACATAATGCCCACATGGTGGCGATAGAAGACCACATTTCTATTAATTCTAAAAGTATATATATATATATATATATATATATATATATATATATATACATATATATATATATATAAATATATGCAGAACATGTGATTGCTGTAGTTATTAATACTGTATGCTGTCATTTATAGTTATATATCATTTTCATCTCCTTGTGGTCTGTTTACACGTGTATACTGTGTATAATTCAGTTGCATTGCCTTGATAAGATACTTAATACCTTTATAATGCTAATGCCAACTCGACAAACATTTACCCTACCATACAATGAGGCCGGTATTATACAAGGTAAGCTTTTCTTGCATGCATAATCATTTAATGTATATATGCACACAAATACAAAACAAACTCATAGACAAAGTTGACCCCAATATCGAACTCTGAACTGCTAAAGCAGTTCAGAGTTCGATATTGGGGTCAACTTTGTCTAGGACTTGTATGCCAGACTCCACGTCATGAAAGGAAGACGCTGGTCACTGGAAGTTTTCTAGACATTGTGAACCTGGAAGTTCAAATACAAACATAAATTTCATTTATTAAAGGGAACCTGCCACCTGATTCATGCTGCCCAAACCACTGACAGCATGGAACAGGTAGAGGCAGCGGGATACCGAGACTGGGATTTACTCTGTAATGTTAAGGGGTTTCCGAAAAAAATCATAGTTTTTGAAAGCCTCTGGGACCTTGGTAAGTAGTGATGGGGGGTGGTCCTGGGTTTCCCCTCATACACTACTTTGTGTTGCTTTTCTTTTGTCATGAAAAGGAACCTTCCAGTGACTAGTGTCCCCTTTATGTCATAGGAGGACACAGGGACACTAAATCAGCTGCACAGTGTGAAGACCACACAACCCCTCCCCCCATCTCAGCTCCCTGGACCCCACTTATTGTGGCACGGTTGGAGGAATATTGGTTGTCAGTAACATGAAGGCTTTTTATGTCTGGAGCGTATACAAAATAAAAAGCATGATATTTCTGATTTATATCGATTTTAGCAACATCTGTTTGTTTATTCAATATTTCTATGTAACTATGCGACCAATAGCGCCAAGGTTTATACCCTGTAAACTTTTCCCTAGTGTTATTACAGTCATCAGCTGTGTTTTGCCTCTTTATAACAATAAGACATTTGTTTTACTATTCACTTACTTCTAAAGCTCCTGGCCCCTTTCCAGTCTTACGCACTTGTTGCTTAGCCCAGGAGGAACCTGACACCTTTAGTAAATACGTTTTCCCCAATGTCATCATAAACGCAGGGTACATTACCGTTTTGGAAATCTGTAGCGTCTCATTAATAAAATACAGAATAACCGCTGGTAAAGCTGCAGGAAATATTAGGGAATTGTTCAAATAGCCATTTCCCAAAGTTTGTCATGTTTGGCATTTAGTGATAAATTCTTTGCTTCCATAGTGTGTCTGCTGATGGCCACTGTATACAATGTTATGGAATCGGACATTTCTTCCAGCTCTACATGTGTATATTTAGATTACCCTTGCAGTGGGGTAACAATAAATTTGGGGCTCCCCCCAGCAATGGCATATTGGGGGCCCCATCTAAGTAGGGTCCCCTTGGCCTGCCAGTATCGGTATATTAACCCCTTAAGAACCAGGCCAATTTTATTTTTGCATTTTAGTTTTTTCCTCCTCGCCTTCTAAAATCCATAACACTTGTATATTTCTATCCACAGACTCATATAAGGGGTTGTTTTTTTGCATGACCAAATGTACTTGCATGACTTAATGAAATCTCTCATTTTACCATAAAATCTACGGAGAACCCAAAAAAGTATTTTTTTAGGGAGGAAATTTAAATGAAAACCCCAATTTTGCTATTTTGGAGGGTTTTGTTTTCACATTGTACACTTTACGGTGAAAAATACAAGTTTTCTTTATTCTGTGGGTCAATACGATTAAAATGATACCCATAGCTACATACTTTTCTATTATTGTTCCACTTAAAAGAAAATCTCAAACTTTTTGTATAAAATCTGTATGTTTAAAATTGCCCTATATTGACCACCTATAACCTTTCAATTTTTCCGTATATAGGGCGTTATGAGGGCTAATTTTTTGCACCATGATCTGTACTTTTTATTGATACCACATTTGCATATATGAAACTTTTAAATCACAAACATTTTTGGGGGAATAAAATGTGACAAAAAAGCAGCACTTTTGGACATTTTTTTATTTTTTACGTTTATGCCGTTCCCCGTACGGGATCATTAACATCATATTTTGAAATTTCAGACATTTACAAATACGGAGATACCAAATATGTTTATAAATTATATTATAATCTAAAGCAATCACTTGATTGCTAATACTGTTTAGTGCTATGCATAGGGCATAGCACTGATCAGTATTATCAGTGATCTTCTGCTCTGGTCTTCTCAATATCAGACCATAGCAGAAGACCCTAGGAGACGGCCGGAGGCATGTGAGAGGACCTCCACTTTAGATGATCGGATGCCCGCGGCAGTGCCGCGGACGATCCGGTTGTCTATTCAAACATGCGCATTGCTGCAGATGCTGTGATCTGTATTGATCACGGCATCTGAGGGGTTAATGGCAGACATCAGCGCGAGCAATTATTAGAAAATGGAAGACATACAAGATTACTGATAATCTCCCTCGATCTGGGGCTCCAAGCAACATCTCACCTCGTGGTGTCAAAATGATCACAAGAACGGTGAGCAAAAATCTCAGAACCACATGTGGGGGACCTAGTGAATGACCTGCAGAGAGCTGGGACCAAAGTAACAAAGGCTACCATCAGTAACACACTACACAGCCATGGACTCAAATCATGCAGTGAAAGACGTGTCCTCCTGCTTAACTCCTTGGGGACGAAGGGCGTATGCATACGCCCTCGCGTCCCGTCAGTTAAGGACGGAGGGCGTATCCATACGCCCTCGGCATTTCCGATCACTGCCGCTCGCCGGGCGGTGATCAGACCAGGATGCCTGCTGATATCTATCAGCAGGCATCCCGTGGCAATGCCTAGGGGGGTCCTGAGACCCCCCCATATCGGCGATCGCAGCAAATCGCAGGTCAATTCAGACCTGCGATTTGCAGCGATCCGGGCAAATCGGGTCACTGGTGACCCGATCTCCTGGAAAATAAGACTGATCGGAGCTGTTAGAGCCAGCTCCAACCAGCCTAAAGGATAGGAGCGAGGTGGCAATGTTGCCACCCCCTCCTAATCCCTGCCATTGGTCGGTCAGGCTGACCACCAATGGCAGGAGGGGGTGGGGGGTTAGAGTTAATTTCCCCCCGCTCTGCGCACCGATCGAAGTCGGTGCAGAGCGCGGGGAACACGGGCGGCGAGGGGGGGGACATGGCCCGGCTTACCCGGACCTGCGGCAGCATCCCGGAGCAGCAACGGCAGGAGGAAGAGCGGCGGCCGGAAAGTGCGGCTGAGAAGGCTTCAGTGAAGATCGCGATAAGTGATCTTCACTGTGGCCTTCTAAAAGCTGCAAAACTACAACTCCCAGCATGCCCACACAGCCAAAGGCTGTCTGGGCATGCTGGGAGTTGTAGTTTTGCAACATCTGGAGGGTCACAGTTTGGAGACCACTGTGTAGTGGTCTCTAAACTGTGGTCCTCCAGATGTTGCAAAACTACAACTCCCAGCATGCACTGACTGTCTGGGCATGCTGGGAGTTGTAGTTTTGCAACATCTGAAGTGGCACAGTTTGGAGACCACTATATGGTGGTCTCCAAACTGCAGCCCTCCAGATGTTGCAAAACCACAACTCCCAGCATGCCCAGACAGTCAGGTATGCTGGGCGTGTAGTTGTGCAATATCTGGCCCTTCAGATGTTGCAGAACTACAACTCCCAGCATGCCTGGACAGTCTGGGCATGCTTGGAGTTGTAGTTTTGCAACATCTGGAGGGCTACAGTTTGGAGGCCACTGTTCTTCCCCAGTTGTTGCATAACTACAACTCCTAGCATGCCCAGACTGTCCAGGCATGCTGGGAGTTGTAGTTCTGCAACATCTGAAGGGCCAGATATTGCAGAACTACACGCTCAGCATCCCTGACTGTACGGGCATGCTGGGAATTGTAGTTTTGCAACAGCTTTGGGCACACTGGTTGGGAAACACTGTGCTAGAGTCTGTTTCCTAACTCAATGATTCCAACCCATGTGCCTCCAGCTGTTGCAAAACTACAACTCCCAGAGTGCACTGACAGACCGTACATGCTGGGAGTTGTAGTCTTGCAACAGCTGGAGGCACATGGGTTGGAATCACTGAGCTAGAGTCTGTTTTCTAACTCAGTGGTTCCCCACCAATGTGCCTACAGCTGTTGAAAGACTACAACTCCCAGCATGTACAGTCTGTCAGTGCATTCTTGGAGTTGTCATTTTGCCACAGCTGAAGGTTTGGGGCGCCCCCCCCCCCCCCATGTGAGTGTACAGGGTACATTCACACGGGCGGGTTTACAGTGGGTTTCCTTCAAGGAAACTTACTGTGAACCCCTGTCTGTGTGGATGTACCCTAAAAACACTACACTACACTAACAAATAATAAAAAGTAAAACACTACACATACACCCCCTTACACGTCGCCCCCCCCCCCCTCCCAATAAAAATGAAAAACGTCTCACACGGCAGTGTTTCCTAAACGGCGCCTCCAGCTGTGGCAGAACCACAACTCCCAGTGTTGCCGGACAGCCATAGACTGTCCTGGCAGGCTGGGAGTCTTGCAACAGCTGGAGGCACCCTGTGGGAGACACTGCTGTAGGGTTTTGGTGGAGACAAGCCCCATCCTTGTAACCAGGTCCACCCCTACTGCAAATTCCTAATTTAGGCCTCAAATGCACATGGCGCTCTCTCACTTCAGAGCCCTGTCGTATTTCAAGGCAACAGTTTTTGGCCACATATGGGGTATCTCCATACTCGGGAGAAATTGCGTTACAAATTTTGGGGGGTTTTTTCTCCCATTACCCTTTGTAGAAATGGTAAATTTGGGGGAAAAAACCTGCACTTTAGTGAAATTTTTTTATTTTATTTACACATCCAAATTTAACGAAAAGTCTTCAAACACCTGTGGTGTTTTAAGGCTCACCGGACCCCTTGTTACGTGCCTTGAGGGGTGTAGTTTCCAAAATAGTATGCCATGTGTTTTTTTTTTTGCTGTTCTGGCACCACAGGGGCTTCCTAAATGCGACATGCCCCCAAAAACCATTTCAGCAAAACTCACTCTCCAAAATCCCATTGTCGCTCCTTCCCTTCTGAGCCCCCTACTGCGCCCGCCGAACACTTGACATACACATATGAGGTATTTCCATACTCGAGAGAAATTGGGTTACAAATTTTGGGGGGATTTTTCTCCTTTTACCCCTTGTAAAATTTCAAAAACCGGGTCTACAAGAACATACGAGTGTAAAAAATTAAGATTTTGAATTTTCTCCTTCACTTTGCTGCTATTCCTGTGAAACACCTAAAGGGTTAACAAACTTACTGAATGTAATTTTGAATACTTTGAGGGGTGCAGTTTTTATAATGGTGTCATTTATGGGGTATTTCTAATAGGAAGGCCCTTCAAATCCACTTCAAAACTGAACTGGCCCCTAAAAAATTCCGATTTTGAAAATTTTGTGAAAAATTGAAGAATTGCTTCTGAACTTTTAAGCCCTCTGATGTTTTCCAAAAGTAAAAACATGTCAACTTTATGATGCACACATAAAGTAGACATATTGTTTATGTGAATCAAAATATTATTTATTTAGAATGTTTATTTTCCTTACAAGCAGAGAGCTTCAGAGTTAGAAAAATGCAAAATTTTCAATTTTTTCATCAAATTTTGGAATTTTTCACCAAGAAATGATGCAAGTATCGACAAAGAATTACCACTAACATAAAGTAGAATATGTCATGAAAAAACAATCTCGGAATCAGAATGAAAAGTAAAAGCATCCCAGAGTTATTAATGCTTAAAGTGACAGTGGTCAGAATTGCAAAAAATGCTCCCGTCCTTAAGGTTATAATGGGCTCCGTCCCCAAGGAGTTAAGCCAGTACATGTCCGGGCCCGTCTGAAGTTTGCTAGAGAGCATTTGGATGATCCAGAAGAGGATTGAGAGAATGTCATATGGTCAGATGAAACCAAAGTAGAACTTTTTGGTAAAAACTCAACTCGTTGTGTTTGGTGGAGAAAGAATGCTGAGTTGCATCCAAAGAACACCATACCTACTGTGAAGCATGAGGGTGGAAACATCATGCTTTGGGGCTGCTTTTCAGCAAAGGAACCAGTACGACTGATCCATGTAAAGGAAATAATGAATGGGGCCATGTATCGTGAGATTTTGTGTGAAAACTTCCTTTCATCAGCAAGGGCATTGAAGATGAAACCGTGGCTGGCTGGGTCTTGAAGCATGACAATGATCCCAAACACACTGCCCAGGCAATGAAGGAGTGGCTTTGTAAGAAGCATTTCAAGGTCCTGGAGTGGTCTAGCCAGTCTCCAGATCTCAACCCCAAAGAAAACCTTTGGAGGGAGTTGATCAGCCCGTGTTGACCAGCGACAGCCCCAAAACATCACTGCTCTAGAGGAGATTTACAAGGAGGAATGGGCCAAAGTACCAGCTACAGTGTGTGAAAAACTTGTGAACATTTGACCTCTGTCATTGCCAACAAAGGGTATATAACAAATTATTGAGATGAACTTTTGTTATTGACAAAATACTTATTTTCCACCATAATTTGCAAATAAATTCTTTAAAAATCAAACTGTGATTTTATGGATTTTTTTTCCTCATTATGTCTCTCACGGTTCGGGTATACCTATGATGAAAATTACAGGACTCTCTCATCTTTTTAAGTGGGACAACATGCACAATTAATGGCTGACTAAATAGTTTCTTGCCCCACTGTATGTTTATTTATTTATTTATTTTGTTTTTACAAGGGGAATGGTTAGAATTTTTGTTTTATATATATATATATATATATATATATATATATATATATATATATATACATTTATTTTTTATTTATTTACTGCAAGTAGTAAGACATTTAATGACATGACATGGATAAGGCATTTAATGACATATATATAATATACTAGCTTTTGCCCGCGGCTTTGATCACGTTAAATTTGGGGTAACATTTGGGGTCACAGCAGGAACAATTAATAGCTTTAAAACAGGATTAGATACATTCCTGGAACAAAATAACATTAATGCTTGTGAAGAAATATAAAATCCCATCCCTTCCCCAATATCGCGCCACACCCCTACCCCTTAATTCCCTGGTTGAACTTGATGGACATATGTCTTTTTTCGACCGTACTAACTATGTAACTAACATAGATCTACTTTTTACGATCCTATAGTAATGAGGCCACTCTGGGTAAAGTCTACGGGCATCCAAACAACCCCAATTCTTTCAGCTTTGATCGCCGTGTCTAAGGAGTTAATGCCAGACATCTGCCGGAACGGCGATGTCCGGCTTTAGCCACGGATCCTGGCTGCTGATAGCATCCAGGACCCTGCGGGTATAATGCGAGCTCAGCTCCTGAGCTCGCTTCATAACCCTCCCGTGCCACAACGCCAGGCATTCTGCGGCAAGGGGTTAGTTCATGCAAACTTTGATCCCTCGTTTCACTCCTTCAGGGGTGGAATTTTAGAAAATGTTAAAACACGTGTTTGTTTATCTCTAATTATTAGCCTAAAAACAAAGTTTCATGCTTCTAGCTTCAAAAATGACAGACTTCCATACAAATTTTCAACCCCTATTTCACCCCCTTAAGGGTTGAATTTCGAAAAATAATTTCTTAATCCTCGTGTATGTCTTAAAAACAACACCTGTGCAACAATTCAGCTTTCTAGGTCCAAGAGTTTAGGCTGGGCATTGATGAGTCAGTGAGTCAGGCCTTCTCTTTTTATATATATAGAAACATATTTATTTATATTTATATATATATATATATATATATATATATATATATATACTACATGGCTGCTAAAACAATGGAATAGTAGGCTCATTACAAAAATTCTATAAAGTCGCATAACAATGAACATGCAATTTATGTGCAAATTTTGTCATCCATGGGGATTTTATTTACCTAAATGATAAATTTGCATGCAACAGTCACATGATGCAGCACAATCGCACACAATTTCATTATTTCGTAATTTTCTATGGAGATGAATGGAGATTGGGCCAATGAATTCTGTCATCAATAACTAGATGCTATATTTCAATCATTTGCAATAATCCAGTCTTGACAACAATCTTGTGTTGAGTTGCTTGTAGTGCGATGACTGTGGAATATAATCCTCAAGAATAAACTAAACCATTTGGCATCAGCCAACATCTACCTGCCACCTCAGCTACTTTTAGACAGCTTTTTCTTGCTGCTAACATTCTTCGAATCCTGCAGTATGTAGGATGACACGCCATTGTCTAAGAGGTTAATATTTCTTTGCAGTTTTTGTATTGAGAATACAGTGTCTGTGATATAAACAGCCAGGTAGACGTATAGCACCAGCATTTATACTGCCAGCTTCGGCAGCTTCACAGTTGCTGGGTCCTAAAGCAAGGCTGTGAAGAGAGCTTCATTGCAGAACAATGATGTTGGCTGCCAGTGCCTACAGAACTGAATAAACAACAAATAAGCAACATCTGCTCCAGCATATGTGTTTGGTGAAAAAAATCACAAAATAAAAGAATTTGTAAATGCCAAAAGCAACACTAAACTGCCAGTGCAACTGTAGAGTGAATTTTTAATTGCACATGCATGCGGGCAGACTGAGGGTATTAGTCTCACATATGTCTTGTTGCTGCCAACCTGGGAGTATGGTTGAATTTAATTAAATAAGGATTATCCCTTCTCCCCAACCCAATTACTTATTTATCACAATGGTACAAATGACTGATAATAATGTGGTCATTCATCGTATGGCGAGCAAGAAGACACCCCGCTTCTACCGCTTATCTCCCAGCATTGAGGTATCTTTATAATGAAGTTTTGTTTTCCACTATTCCTCTAGCTCCCAAGAAAACCCTATCATCATATCGCCTGGTATAAAGAATCAGCCAGGAGCAGCGTGATGGCATCACATAAAAAAGACACAAAGCAGTCTGAAACCTGACATTCATAGGGAGCAAAGGAAATTAACCATTGAGAGCAAAAAATCCAGCCAACTTGTTCGTGTGAGAGCGTATTCTACAGGGAGAGATGAATTGAGCTGCTTCTCAATATAGATTTACTATAGTGCTGTGCGGCTCCAGGTCAGGTTGGCTGGTATTACATTGTAATAAATGTTTTTATCCACATGTATTAATTGTATTTATAAGGACCCAGAAGACAATGTGAAAGGTCCCCTGACCAACCAGACACCTAAACAGGGATGAATGTGGGAACTGGAATCATTTCAGTCATGTTTCTGCTTGGGATAAGGTTTTCACTTATGTTTAGTCATTTTATGGATTATTGGCAGATTTGCCCATAGAGACACTCTTAGGTTCTATTTACACAACCTCAAATTAAAGCCCGTAGACTTCTATGGGATTCCGCACTCCCGTTCACACTTCTGAATTTCCGCTTGCTGCAGTTTACAAAAGCTGAATCCGAAGTGTATTACCAGGCGCAGCCACTACAAAATATACAGAGGAGCTGTGTCTAGTAAGGAAGAGGCCATAGCCCAACTGCAGTAGTCCCTTCAGGTATGTGAACAGTGGGGATACTGGGAGCTGGGTCCCCACTGATCAGATATTGATGGCCTATCCTTGAATTTAAGTCCCAGAAAACCTTCTAATATTTCAAAACAAATACCATATTTTTCGCCCTATAGGACGCTCCGGCATATAAGGCGCACCCTATTTTAAATGAGCAAAGTCTAGAATACAATGTAAAGTATAGGTCACTGTGATCTTCAACCAGTGGACCTCCAGATGTTTCAAAAGTACAGCTCCCAGCATGCCCGGACAGCCGTTGGCTGTCCGGGCATGCCAGGAGTCGTAGTTTTGCAAAATCTGGAGGTCCGCAGGTTGAAGACCACTGGATAGGAGGTAATACTCACGTGTCCCCACCGCTCCGGACCCGTCACTGCTACCCTGGATGTCGCCCTCCATCGCTGGAGGGGTGTCCCCATCGCACCGGAACATCTCTGCTGCCCGGGATCCTCGCTCTCCGTCGCCGCTCTCTGTCACCATCACGTCGCTACGCACGCCGCTACGCACGCCGCTATGCACGCCGCTACGCACACCACTACGCACGACGCTACGCACACCGCTCCTATTGGATGACGGGGCGGCGTGCGCGACGACATGATGCTGACGAAGGAGAGCGCCGGCCATGCAGGGGATCCCGGCATGGAGCAGACACCGAGGAGGCAGGTAAGGTCCCTCCCGGTGCAGCCGGGTTAGTGTCACTTTCGCTTCAGAGGTGGCGGTCAGCTTTGATCACCACGTCTGAAGGGGTAATACAGGGCATCACCACGATCGGTGATGTCCTGTATTAACCGCCGGTCCCGGCCGTTGATGGCCGCAGGGACCGCCACGATAGGTGTGTATTCACCGTATAAGACACACCAACTTTTCCATGACTAATATTAACTTACTGTGCACCGATATCTTCGTTTTTCCTTATATGCTAATTGAGTGCTAACTGGCATAGGTGGAGTTAACTGGCGCTCTGATGTCGCCACCGCCGGCCGCAGCGCTGCCCAGCTCATCAATATTCCTCCCCTCCCTCGACCTCTCCCTCTTTATTATTGATGATCTGGGCGGCGCTACGGCCGGCGGCAGTGACGTCAGAGTGCCAGTTAATGCCACCTGTGCCAGTTAGCACTCAATTAGCATTTAGGGAAAAACGGGCGGATCCGAGCACAGTGAGCAACAAACTGATCAGCGTCCCCCGCACAGTACCAGTACCGCTGGTTTTCCTTTAAACCCTTTTAAAGTCCCCTTAAAAATACAGTGCAATACCAATTGTGCATTAATGCAGTGTGTTGTGCTTTTTTGGTATTATAATACATCCTAATATAGAGGGTCTGAGGGTATACAGTAGGCCCTTGACTGCAATGATAACCCCTTGATTCCTCATGATTGTTGTGGGGAGAGGGGGAGGCAATTCACTGACATCTGGATTATTTTCTATATTGGTCATTGAATATTGTCCTTACATACATCTACCACACATGTGGTCACTACAGGATTAAACCACTGATAGGTAGTAACAGGAAAAAACAAGTGCAAGCCATGAAGGGCCCAATGTGCAACTTACATGATTTAAAGGATCTACTGCTAATGTCTTACATTCCTATCGTACATTTGCTTTCAGATGTTAAAACATCAGACATTTTAGCAGGAGTTTTTGCGCTGCCTAGCGACAACTTGTTAGTGGGGCTTAGCAAAAGTGGGTGGGGCCTCATACCTGCTGGATTTACTAAAACGCATGCCTGCACATAAGAATAAATTAAATCTGCAACCTATGCTATCTCTGATCTGACATAGATTTTATATCAGGGGCATGTGCCTCTTGATGAATCCAATGTGATCCTAGACTTTAGGCCATTAAAATGTACTTATGTGTTTTGTTTTTTAACATGTAAAAAGTTTGTTTTCACAATTCCACTGCTATATGTTGTTTTTGCTGTGTTCTTTGTTATTTGTAAGTCATCATCTATATTTGAGCAGTTGACACTTCACATCCACTATTTAAGCTTTTCTTTCAGACATTTCCTGCTCTATTATCACCTCAGTCACATTAAAGGTGCCCTAACCGGCTTTTCCGGCTTAATGTAGTCTTCTGTTTACACTTTTAAGCCACATTAGTTCTCATCCACTTTTACTAGATTTCCTGCTCTGGATACTAGGTTAAGTTGTGACCTTAAAATTACGGTACTCTGTGTCCAGGTGAACTGATACATTTCCCTTCAGGTGGCCATACGCCGCCATCAATAGCTGTCAGATGAACTTTTGTTCTTCTGTTTAACCTTATATACTTGGCTAGCTCTCCGAGCATTCATGTATTTTGAATGAGGAGAGGGCAGGCAAGCCAGTACCTTCTCGGCGGTGATTAACCTCCCAGAAAAACTAAAAGGTAAGACTCTGGCATCATTTGTTGAGTGGGAGTTGATAGGCTTCCATACACATTAGACGATCAGCTGGTCCTGCCAAAATTGGTTTGTTTCACGGAGTTCCTTCTAGTGAGCTACACTTAAAATGTAAATAGTATATTTGATGTTAAGGTTAACATTCATGCTGTCTGTGCAGTGGATGGGAGCTGGAGGCAAGCTTTGGTCCCCTAGATGTTTTTATATACAAATATAGAAGGGCATACCCAACTAAACTGCTCCCTGGCAGGTGTTGTACCTTGGTCTACCCAAATAAATAAAATCAAGAAAGACAGGAAAACACATCTGTACTTTTTTGCTAAGGTTCAAAGCTTGATGGTTACACATAAGAAGAATCCGAGGAGCTTGACTATGCAGTTAAACTGTTTACAATACATGGCCAGTGATATGCTAGATGATACCTATTGTGGTGAGTGGTGACTCTTTCCTTTTCTGTCATTAAGGGCTAGTTCACACAAGTAAGGCTGCTTTCACACTATAAAATTTATCCGTTTTAAGATTTGTTCAATGTTCCGCTATAAAAAACCTGAAGATCGGCTGTTAAACGGCCGTTACTAAATCCCATACGGCAGTTAAAAAATCCCATTATAGTCTCTGAGATTTGTACATTATCCGTTTAAACCCGTTATAGCCCGTTATTAATAACAGACGTTATTTTGTGATGGGTGAATGGACGGAAGAAATAGTGCATGCACTATTTCTCCCTTTACTATCTTCCATCATAAAATAACATCTGTTATTAATAACGGGCTATAACGAGTTAAAACGGATAATGTAAAAATCCCAGAGACTATAATGGGATTTTTTAACGGCCGTATGGGATTTTATCAAGGCCGTTTAACAGCCGATCTTCAGTTTTTTTTTATAACAGAACATTGAACGGATCTTTAAAACGGATACATTTTATAGTGTGAAAGCTGCCTTAAACCCATGTGGTTTTTTGATGCAGAAACCACACCAATTACCGCAGACAAAAAGTGTGGTTTTACTTTAAAATATATCTGTCACTTCAAAAACTTTTCACATGTCCTAGAGACATCTCAAATATTTTGATTGGTCGGATGATGTCTAAGTGTTCAGATGCCGACCAATTGTTAGAACAAGTGGGGAGAAAAGCACAGTTGACTGGGACAATGGACTTGAATTGTAAGTTTGTCTTGTTTAGCGTGCACTTCTTCCAGCTATTTCTACCTATTGATCACAGTCTGAACACTCAGATTTTTGACAGGTCTCTAAAGGTCAACACTTTTTGGAACAACAGTGCCCATTTAAAGTGTAACTCTAATGGTTTGCTTTCTTACCTTTGTGCAACCATGAGCGCAATAGTAAATTGTGTAAATTAAATGCTTAAAAAATTCAGGGCATTAAATACCATATTAGAGCAGCTTATCCCCCAATTCCAGCTACTTTTAAAACACGATATGAGTTGGAGCCTCCCACTTGGACCCTGTATCTGTACCAGCGCAATACCCAGAGGCATTACATTTCTTCAGTGCTGGATCTTGCGCTGTTATGTCTCTGGCTGTTATCACATTTTAACTGTTGCTGGAACCTTGGAAAACTGCTGCTCCAATAAGGTATTTATTGCCTAAACTAATATAAAAACTTTACAGTTCTGCTTAGACAACACTATTGTTTCCACATAGAAGAAGACGTGTCACTTTTTCCTAGTGCTTCCACATTAAGCTCAAATTGAAATCCCCAATAGGAGCTTTAAAGGGGTTCTCCAGGAATAGAAAAGCAGAGCTATTTTCTTTCAAAAACCACTCATCGTCTGTCTCCAGGTTGGGAATGGTTCTGTAGCTCAGTTCCATTGAAGTGAATGGAGCCAAGCTGTAATACCACACCACACCTGGAGACAGACAGGGAGCTGTTTTTTTTAAAGAACTTAGCTCAGTTTTTCTCATCATGAATAAATAAACTATGCCACACACCCTGACTACAGCAGGCCAAACTAGTTTGAGAAAATAGACTTTACCTGCACATGATACAGCCCTAGGGGAAAACGACATCACAGTTTAACTGTATAGCACCCATCACCACTGGGGCACTTGGGATATGAGTTTTGCCACATAGAACACCTGCATATACTTTTTGTGGGTTTTATTGTAGTCACTTCTATCATGCTTCCCAGGATATATGGGTAAGTCCTGGGAAGGGGGAAAGAAGCTACGGAGTGGGATTGTGATGTCATCCCGCTTTGTACCGTGGAGGGTCCCTACCTGCCTCTGTGCCATCCGATCTTCTCTGTATTGTTCTAGCCTGCTTTAGAAAGCTAGAGCAACAGAGCACAGATAACACTGATCAATGATGTGTAATAGCATTGATCAGTGTAAGAAAATAAAAATTCCATGTTATAGTCCCCTATGGGGACTAAAAAATGAAACATAAAAGATAAAGAAGAAAGTAATAAATGTGTATAACCCCTCCCCCTAATAAATGTTAAGGCTTGCATTGAGGAGGCAGGGCGTGACATCACAAGTTGGCGGATTTGTGATGTCAAGATACTCCGGCCCCGTGTTCATGAGTCTTCAGACCCTTCCCAAACTGGCTGACATGTAGTGGTCTCACAATTTTCAAAATACTGGTTCCTACTGTACAGCATGTGTTCAAGCTGCTGCAAAAAAACAGAACATGCAACTCAGATGCTGAGCAGTTGTCCGCATGTAGCCACAATGCAGCAACCAATGGCTGAACAGTTTTGCCAGCAAAATAATCAGACCATTGACTGCTGCATCTCAGCCACCCTATAAGGCTAAAGGAATTTAGTGATTATCACCGGTGGACCGCCTCACATTTCAAGTTCTGCAACAGCTGAAGGAAGAATAGATAGGTAGGTAGATAGATAGATCGATAGATAGCACAGGAATCCGGAGAAGCAGCACAACCAAAGTGCATAGATGTAGGTGCCTGCAATTAAACAGCCTTGGTCCAGGGCTCTTCAAATACAAAGGAAAAATAAATTGCAGTACTCAAAATAAGGAGTTAAAGTGAAAAAGGATAAACATTTATTCCATTAAAAATGGGCGACCGAAAGGTTGCATTTTGGATAGAATAATTTTTTTTATCATTTTTCACTTTTTAACTCCTTATCTTGAGCACTGCAAAAAAATTTTTTCTTTGTAGACAGATAGATAGATATCCAATAGGTAGGAAAGCAGCACTTCCAAGAAGCAAAAAGATGTAGTAGAGCTTGAGAATGGCTAGATGAGCTAGCCGAAATGTTGCTACTGACACTCACGTTTTTTGGAATACATTTTTGAATTCTTCTGGAAACAGTGTGCTGTGGATATATTGCTTTTCTAGATAGGTAGATAGATAGTGGTAATACTTTGTAGACCTTGGCTTTCTGTTCATTCATGGTTAAGTGGTCCAGGAATATAGGGGGAGATTTATCAAAACCTGTGTAGAGGAAAAGTTGCTGAGTGGCCCATAGCAACCAATCAGATCGCTTCTTTCATTTTTTTAAAAAGGCCTCTGAAAAATGAAAGAAGTGATTTGATTGGTTGCTATGGACAACTCAGCAACGTTTCCTCTACACAAGGTTTGATAAATCTCCCCCATAAAGTGATCCCTCAAGTTACAATATTAATTGGTTCCAGAACGACCATTGTATGTTGAGACCATTGTATGCTGAGACCATAACGTTGTGGAAACTTGGTCATTGGTTCTGAAGCCCCAAAATGTCATCCAAAAATAGGAAAAAGTAAGGATTAAACAAAAAGAAGTAAATAACTAAAAGAAATAAAGCAAGTTCTTACATATAAAAGTAAGATAGAGCTGTTGGGAACTTTAAGTCACTGTCTATGTAGAGGACAGGAGCTTCGTCAGGGTCCTGTACAGTACACACAGTGGGGGAGATTTATTAAAACCTGTGCAGAGAAAATGTTGTCCAGATTTCTTCTTTCATTTTTCACAGGCCTTTTAACCCCTTAAGGACGCAGGGTTTTTCCGTTTTTGCATCTTCATTTTTTCCTCATCACGTTCTAAAAATCATAACGCTTTCAATTTTGCACATAAAATTCCATATGATGGCTTATTTTTTGTACCACCAATTTTAGTTTGCAGTGACATTAGTCATTTTACCAAATAATCCACGGCGAAACAGAAAAAAAATTCATTGTGCGACAAAATGTAAGAAAAAAATGCCATTTTGTAACTTTTGGGGCTTCCGTTACTACACAGGACATTTTTCTGTAAAAATGACACCTTATCTTTATTCTGTTGGTCCATACGATTAAAATGATACCCTACTTATATAGGTTTGATTTTGTTGTACTTCTGAAAAAAAAATCATAACTGCATGCAGGAAAATGTATACGTTAAAAATTCTCATCTTCTGACCCCTTTTTTATTTTTCCGCGCATGGGCCGTTATGAGGGCTACATTTTTTGTGCCATAATCTGAAGTTCTTAACGGTGCCATCTTTGCATTGATCAGCCTTTTTTTTATCGCTTTTTATTAATTCTTTCATGATATAAAAGGTGACCAAAAATAAGCTATTTTGGACTTTGGAATTTTTTTGCGTGTACGCTATTGACCGTGGGGTTTAGGTAACAATATATTTTTATAATTCAGACATTGCCACACGCGGCGATTCCACATATGTTTATTTTTATTTAAACAGTTTTTTTAATGCAAAAAGGGGGTGATTCAAACTTTTATTAGGGAAGGGGTTAAATGACCTTTATTAACTTTTTTTTTTTTTTTTGCTTTTTATTTGCAATGTTATAGCTCCCATAGGGGGCTATAACACTGCGCACACTGATCTTTTACACTGATCCCTGCAAAGCCATAGCTTTGCATGGATCAGTGTTATAGGCGGTCGATTGCTCAAGCCTGAATCTCAGGCTTGGAGGAATCAATCGCCGATCGGACGCGATGGAGCAAGGTAAGGGGACCTCCGCTCGCGTGCTAGCTGATCGGGACATGGCGATTTTATTGCGATAGTCCCGATCAGCGATACTGAGCTGCCGGGAAGCTTTCACTTTCATTTTAGACGTGGTGATCAACTTTGATCGCCGCGTCTAAAGGGTTAATACTGCGCGCACAACGATCGGTGCCGCACGCTATTAGCCCAGGGTCCCGGCTATCATTAGGCACCGGGACCAACCTGGTATGATGCAGGGTCACGGCGTGACCCCGTTTTAAACATCTGGATCGGGCGTAGTGCGTACAGGTACGCCCTACATCCTTAAGAGGTTAAAAAATTTAAGAAGCACGCTGATTGGTTGCTTTGGGCAACTCAGCAACTTTTCATTTGGACAGGTTTTGATAAATCTCCCCCAGTGTCCCAAAAAATGGAGCTGTTATCCAAAGGAGCAGCTAACCCTGGCACAGATAAAGAGTAGTAAAGAACATGTCGTACTTCCCTGTACTGTCGTAAATCGCTACCAGGCAGACAGTCAGGGCATTCACTTCAGTTGCCCATTCTGATTGGTAATTTCTTCCAGCCATTGACCCATTTCACAGATCTGGACTGTCCAGAGAATTGTTTGTTGTTTCAAGTTACAATGGTCCAAAAAATATTGTAACCTGAGGCCATTGTAAGTTGAGGGACCATTTTATATATCAGGCAGCACATACATACAGTCATGGCCGTAAATGCTGGCACCCCTGAAATTTTTCAAGAAAATTAAGTATTTCTCACAGAAAAGGATTGCAGTAACACGTTTTGCTGTACACATGTTTATTCCCTTTGTGTGTATTGGAACAAAACCAAAAAAGTGAGGGAAAAAAGCTAATTGGACATAATGTCACACCAAACTCCAAAAATGGGTTGGGCAAAATTATTGGCACCCTTTCAAAATTGTGGAAAAATAAGATAGTTTCAAGCATGTGATGCTCCTTTAAAGGGGTATTCCAAGCAAAAACTTTTTTTTTTTTATATATCAACTGGCTCCAGAAAGTTAAACAGATTTGTAAATTACTTCTATTAAAAATCTTAATCCTTCCAATAGTTATTAGCTTCTGAAGTTTTCTGTCTAACTGCTCAATGATGATGTCACGTCCCGGGAGCTGTGCATGATGGGAGAATATCCCCATAGGAGCTGGACAGCTCCCGGGACGTGAGTCATCAGAGAGCAGTTAGACAAAACAGCAACTCAACTTCAGAAGCTAATAACTATTGGAAGGATTAAGATTTTTTAATAGAAGTAATTTACAAATCTGTTTAACTTTCCGGAGCCAGTTGATATTTAAAAAAAAAGTTTTGGCCTGGAATACCCCTTTAATCTCACCTGGGGGCAAGTAACAGGTATGAGCAATATAAAAATCACACCTGAAAGCAGATAAAAAGGAGAGAAGTTCACTTAGTCTTTGCAGTGTGTGTCTGTGTATGCCACACTGAGCATGGAGAACAGAAAGAGGAGAAGAGAACTGTCTTAGGACATGATAAGCAAAATTGTGGAAAAATATCAACAATCTCAAGGTTACAAGTCCATCTCCAGAGATCTAGACCCAGGAGGACCCCACTGCTGACACAGAGACATAAAAAAGCAATACTACATTTTGCCAAAATGAACTTGAGTAAGCCAAAATCCTTCTAAGAAAATGTCTTGTGGACAGATGAGACCAAGATAGAGCTTTTTGGTAAAGCACATCATTCTACTGTTTACTGAAAACGGAATGAGGCCTACAAAGAAAAGAACACAGTACCTACAGTGAAATATGGTGGAGGTTCAATGATGTTTTGGGGTTGTTTTGCTGCCTCTGGCACTGGGTGCCTTGAATGTGTGCAAGGCATCAATAAAAATCTGAGGATTACCAAGAGATTTTGTGTCACACTGTACAGCCCAGTGTCAGAAACCTGGGTTTGCGTCCGAGATCTTGGGTCTTCCAGCAGGACAATGACCCCAAACATACATCAAAAAGCATCCAGAAATGGATGGCAACAAAGCACTGGAGAGTTCTGAAGTGGCCAGCAATGAGTCCAGATCTAAATCCCATTGAACATCTCTGGAGAGATCTTAAAATTGCTGTTGGGAAAAGACGCCCTTCCAATAAGAGAGACCTGGAGCAGTTTGCAAAGGAAGAGTTGTCCAACATTCCGGCTTAGAGGTGTAAGAAGCTTATTGATGGTTATAGGAAGCAACTGATTTCAGTTATTTTTTTCCAAAGGGTGGGCAACAAAATATTAAGTTATGGGTGCCAATAATTTTGTCCAGCCCATTTTTGGAGATTGGTGTGACATTATGTCCAATTTTTTGGTTTAGTTTCAATATACAAAAAGGGAATAAACATGTGTATAGCAAAACATGTGTTACTGCAATACTTTTCTTTGGGAAATAATTCATTTTCTTGAAAAATTCCAGGGGTGCCAACATTTAAGGCCATGACTGTATTGTTTTTTTTTTTTTGTTTGTTTGCTTTTTTTGTACCATGCTATCATATCAAGCATGAGGTTATGGGAAGTTACACAAGACCCATTATAGACTAGAAGACATATTGTACTGACCTGATATGCTGTCTTGCTTCATCGTCCTAGGACAATCTTCTTCAAAACTCAGCACCTAAAATGCACAGAAATGGTTTAAATTAATACTATTTTTAATTCTGCGTTTGAATATTTTTATATCTCTGAAAATGTAAAAACATCAGATTCAAATGATTCTATTACATCTATTACATTACATCCATCTGGAGTTCCCTCCCCCCCCCCCTAAGTATGGTCATTGTGAGGGATAAAAAAAATAAACCGGCCGTTACAAAATCCCTGATGGCCGCGACTAAATCGCATTGCAGCCTATGGGGTTTTGTAACTGCCCGTTTTCACCCATATATGCCCGTAATTCCTTACGGATGTTATATACTCCCGTCACTGTATAACGTCCCTAATGAATTAAAGGCATATACGGGTGCAAACGGGCAGTTACAAATCCCCATAGGCTGCAATGCGATTTAGTCACGGCCGTCAGGGATTTTGTAACGGCCGGTTTTCCCCGATATAGTGACGGAACTTCTGACGGAAGTTCCTAAACGGAACAATAATATAGTGTGAAAGGAGCCTGAGACTGATGTTGGACACAGGTGCAATGATCATGGCACTTTAACCCCTTAAGGACGCAGGACGTAAATGTACGTCCTGGTGCGGTGGTACTTAACGCACCAGGACGTACATTTACGTCCTGTGCATAACCGCGGGCATCGGAGTGATGCCCGTGTCATGCGCGGCTGATCCCGGCTGCTGATCGCAGCCAGGGACCCGGCGGCAATGGCCGACGCCCGCAATCTCGCGGGCGTCCGCCATTAACCCCTCAGGTGACGGGATCAATACAGATTCCGGCATCTGCGGCAGTGCGCGATTTCAATGAATGATCGGATCGCCCGCAGCGCTGCTGCGGGGATCCGATCATTCAGAACGCCGCACGGAGGTCCCCTCACCTTCCTTCTTCCGGCTCCCGGCGTCTCCTGCTCTGGTCTGAGATCGAGCAGACCAGAGCAGAAGATGACTGATAATACTGATCTGTTCTATGTCCTATACATAGAACAGATCAGTATTAGCAATCATGGTATTGCTATGAATAGTCCCCTATGGGGACTATTCAAGTGTAAAAAAAATGTAAAAAAATGTAAAAGTAAAAAAAAAAGTGAAAAATCCCCTTCCCAATAAAAAAGTCAAACGTCCGTTTTTTCCTATTTTACCCCCAAAAAGCGTAAAAAATACATTTTATAGACATATTTGGTATCACTGCGTGCGTAAATGTCCAAACTATTAAAATAAAATGTTAATGATCCCGTAAGGTGAACGACGTGAATGAGAAAAAAAAAAGTCCAAAATTGCCACCTTTTTAATACATTTTATTAAAAAAAATTATAAAAAAATTTATTAAAAGTATTTTATATGCAAATGTTGTATAAAAAAAAGTACAGATCACAGCGCAAAAAATGAGCCCTCATACCGCCGCTTATACGGAAAAATATAAAAGTTAGAGGTCATCAAAATAAAGGGATTATAAACGTACTAATTTGGTTAAAAAGTTTGTGATTTTTTTAAGCACAACAATAATAGAAAAGTATGTAATAATGGGTATCATTTTAATCGTATTGACCCTCAGAATAAAGAACACATGTCATTTTTACCATAAATTGTACTGCATGAAAACGAAACCTTCCAAAATTAGCAAAATTGCGTTTTACTTTTTAATTTCCCCACAAAAAGTGTTTTTTGGTTGTGCCATACATTTTATTATATAATGAGTTATGTCATTACAAAGGTCAACTGGTCGCGCAAAAAAACAAGCCCTCATACTAGTCTGTGGATGAAAATATAAAAGAGTTATGATTTTTAGAAGGCGAGGAGGAAAAAATGAAAACGTAAAAATTAAATTTTTATTTAATTGAGTCCTTAAGGGGTTAAGGAGTTTGGAACATTTTGCCCAGAAGGTCAACTCCAGCCCAGAGTTTACAGCTCAAAGGAGTATAATTTAGCCAGAGAAGAAGACAGCTAGACAAGGGCCCCTCTGTTAACACCTATTTTTTTTCAAGGGATCTATGGAGAAGTTTTTGGCTCAATATATCACAGAAGTTCTTAAGCATACACTGCAAGCATAAAGAGTGACTAAAAAATAAAGTATTTGCACCCAGTAAGCCAAGCTGAGCAGCAATGTGATGCATTGTCTGCAGCATTGGGATGTGTAGTAGGGTGGTGGGGGCCACAGGATAGGGGAGAAGTTTCTGATCGAGGGGGGTTCAACCTCTGAGACCCGCACCATTGGAGACGAGCTTCAGTAACAGCTCACTCACCAGGCTGAGTCAGAACCCCATCTCACTTGGCGATTGGCTGAGAAGACCATCACAGATGCTCATCTCTGATAGTGAGGGCTGAAGGGCACTGAGGATGGGTGATCAGAAACTGTGATCAGAAATCTTCTAATAGGTTTCTAGTTCTTGATATTCCATAGAGTACAAAAGGTTTGTGGCTATGGCATGTTAACCTGTTAAGGACCAAGGGCGTACCTGTACATCCTGAGTCCGCTCCCTTTCTATAACGCAGGACCACGGCATGGCGCCACGTCATAGCGGGTCGGGCCCAGCCTCTAACAATGGCCAGGACCCATGGCTAATAGTGTGCGGCACTGATTGCGGTGCAGAGCAACAATAACCCTTTAGAAGCGGTGTTCAAAGTTGATCGCTGTGTCTAAAGTGAAACTAAACTACCCCTGACTAGCTCAGTGGGCTGTTTGGGACCGCCGTGGTGAAATTGCATCCCAAACAGCTGTAGGGCACCAGGAGGGTCTGCCCCTGGTGTCCGATCGACGAATGAATGCTAAGTGCCTGAGATCCAGGCATGGGCAGTCAAACGGCAGAATCATTGATCTATGTTATCCTATGGGATAACAAAGATAAATGTAAAAGATCAGTGTGTGCAGTGTTATGGCCTCCTAAAATGTTAATAAAGATCATTTAACCCCTTACCTAATAAAATTTTGAATCACCCCCCTTTTCCCCATTTAAAAAAAAACTGTGTAAATAAAAATAAACATATGTGGTATTGCCACGTGCAGAAATGTCTGAATTATAAAAATATATTGTTAAACAAACCGCACGGTCAATGGCGTACGCGCCAAAAAATTCCAAAATTCCAAAAGAGCTTATTTTTGGTCACTTTTTATATCGTGTAAAATGAAAAAATGAATAAAAAGAGATCAAAAAGTCTGATCACTACAAAAATAGTACTGCTAAAAACTTCAAATCACGGTGCAAAAAATGAGCCCTGATACCGTCCCGTATGTGGAAAAATAAGTTATAGGGGTCAGAAGATGACAATTTTAAACGTATAAATTTTCCTGCATGTAGTTATGATTTTTTCCAGAAGTACGACAAAATTAAACAATCAAAGTAGGGTATCATTTTAATCGTATGGACCAACAGAATAAATATAAGGTGTAATTTTTACCAAAAAATTTACTGTGTAGAAACGTAAGCCCCCAATATTTACAATATGGTGTTTTTTCCTCAATTTTGTCGCACAATGATTTTTTTTTCCATTTCGTTGTAGATTTGCAAAATGACTGATGTCATTACAAAGCAGAATTGGTGGTGCAAAAAATAAGCCCTAATATGGATTTTTAGGGCCAAAATTGAAAGAGTTAATGTTTTTTAAAGGTATGGAGGAAAAATGAAAGTACAAAAACAGAAAAATCCCGGGTCCTTAAAGGGGTACGCCGGTGCTTAGACATCTTATCCCCTATCCAAAGGATAGGGGATAAGATGCCTGATCGCGGGAGTCCCGCTGCTGGGGACCCCCGTGTTCTTGCACGCGGCACCCCGTTTGTAATCAGTCCCCGGCGTGATAGCTGTCACGCCCCCTCCCGTAGGCTTGCATTGAGGGGCGGAGGAGTGATGTCACACGGGGGCGGAGGCCGCCCTGTGGTCGCCGGTAATCAGACCCGGAGCGAACACGTTCCGGGGACTGATTACAAACGGGGTGCCGCGTGCAAGATCACGGGGGTCCCCAGCGGCGGGACTCCCGCGATCAGGCATCTTATCCCCTATCCTTTGGATAGGGGATAATATGTCTAAGCACCGGAGTACCCCTTTTTAAGGGTTAAGCAGGGAGAAAACCTGCTGCTCAGGAGTGAATTATAGTTTAAATAAATCTGCATGTCCTATGATAAATTCGCACATGGGGCAGACTCAGAAATATAGTAGCAAATTTGGCACAGGGGGAGCTTTGCCCATTTTACGCCATGCCACTCCCTCTGCCAGTCTACTTTGCTAATTTTTTTGCAAACACATTGTTAACTCAATATGCAACATTTTACCGAGTGTGCACTTGGAGCAGCCTTCATAAATCCGGACCATGATGTATAGACACATGGTATACATGCTGAGGTTCTAATTTAGCAATACTAACTATGGCGTCTGGTTTGAGTTTACTAGTCAGGGTGGCCAGAATAAATTTTCACTTTATTTCCTCTTTAAATTTTTCCCAGATTGTCTAACTTGAGTCATTGATATTTCTTTGTTTAGTCAGTGAAGATGTAATTCAATGTATGATACCTGTGGTGAAGTAAAACAAATATTACATCATGGGGATGAGTGTTAATAGTTAACCTTGTGTATGTCACATGGTATCATTCTATTATTCTTTACGTATTACCTTTTCTAAGAAGCTTTCTTACATAAACATCCTTGTTGTCTCCTCTTATGTACACCTCAGGCAGATGTACTGTATATCCAAGGCCAAATTGCCTACAGTGTAAGGGAAAGTCTACACTGTGATATACTGTAGACTAGATGTAGTAAATAAGTTAATAGACTAGAAGAGAAGCTGTGGGGATTTTTACCTTCGAACAGCTGGCCTGGGGAATTATATTTAAATTGGCACTGTCATTTAAACTAATTTTTGCTATTGAACTCCTTATGGTAAATAAAAAAAATCTTTCTAATATACTTTGTTTAAAAAAAAAAGAAGTTTTCTATGTTTTATGTGTGTTTAAAAAAAAATCTGCCGCTAGGTGTCTCCCTACTTGTCCAGAGCACATTTCCCCCCATCTCTTGCACAGACTTTGGACTCTTGCTGGCCTGGCAGGAGTCTAAAATCAGGAAATGCAGTCTGGAGTGTTGAGGAGTGGGTGTGTGCAGCCTTATCCTATCATAGCTCATCTCACACTGAACTGCTCTGGACTGTGTGTAGCAGAGTGAGGGAGGAAGTTCATCTGTATGGCTTCAGATGATGTCACGCCTGTTGGGTAGTAGCCCTTTCCAGTCTGTGAATCTGACTGAGACTGAGCAGAAAATACAGAGCAAGGTAGAAAACTAATAATAAATAATGTCAGGGGGTGGTTTATCATGATGGGGGAAGTTAACTGGGAGGATTATAAAATTAAGCAAGATCATGACAGGTACTTTTCAAATTTTAAAGGAAATGTATTATCAGAAAATGATCTACTGTTTGAAGGGAATCTGTCTTCAGCATTACCTGCACTAAAATATTGGTATAGGTTTGTAGTGCAGGTGACACTGATGACTGGCATTTACTGTATGGCATCTGTGGCATCCTGTGGAATCCATTGTGCTTGGTTTTTGTTATATGCTAATTAGCAGGCATAGCGCACATGGGGTGCTTTAAAACCCCAAGTGCACTTTGAGGTCTAGCCTCCTTCATCCAGCCCACCTTATTCAAATTCTTTTATTTTGTTATTGTAATGTCCCAGTACAGGTACATGGTCCTATAATACCTTTAGGCCTTATCAGGTTGAGTCCCTCAGTGACCTGGGGGCTCCCCTGCAGGGGCTCCCCCTGTTGTCTCTCTGTTGGTTGTATATGTTGTGTAAGTCACTTTAATGCTTAGACAGGATCCCTATGTCTAGATAGTATCAAGGATTTGTGGAAGGTCTCATACACCTGTGATTAAGCCTGTCACATGTTATGTTATGGAGTCACATGTACTCCCAGAGAGCACCAGCTTAAACCTATGACCCACAGCTTGACCAATGGGCTTTAGTCCAGCCCCCCACTATATAAAGGGGTGGCCATTTGCAGTTTGCTTTCTTGTACCATCTCTCTTTTCCTCAGACTCTTCTGAGAGTAACATCTAAGTCTTTGCTGAAGATGCTACCAGAGATCTCAGGACAAGTTTTCAGCGTCTGGAAGGCCACAAAGCTGAAGTCTATCCAGTAAGTCTCAAGTGTATGTCTGCTGTCACTACAAATAGTCAAGTCCTACACATAGTCAAGTCCTGCACATAGTCAAGTCAAGTCTAATTACAAGTCAAAGTCAAGTTTATTACAAGTATTGGTCCAGCGTGCTGCGAGGTTCTCTGGGTCCTGGCCACCTCTTTGGGAAATCTGGCCTTAGCTGTGAAGATAATTACACCTGTCTTCTATTCAGTAAAGCCTCTGTTTGACCCAAACTGGTTGTGGACTCGCTACTAGCCCGTGGGATAACGGAGAATCCGGGAGTGTGGTGTTCCAGAACCCGAAAACCACTCTGGCGTCACAAACAGATAGAGGTTAATTCCATCCGACCCCCGGGGTTAATAACATCAGATCCCACCACTCTCACCGCAACACCCGTGGTCCCGCCATTCACCCGGTGGTCCACCACTTTATATTATAAAATAATCCTGAAATCTTTCAGTTTTCAGTCCAGCCACTAAGCTTAACAATAAGCTGACACTTGCTGGTCTGTACAGATCATATGCAAGCCATCTTCTCCTTATAATCACAAATAGGATTACAATTAAAGGTGACACCAGTAGAAATTAAATTAAGAAATCACAATAGATGATGGTCAGAGATCAGCCTCTCACCATCCCTGCACAATGACCTCTGCACAGGTCACAGAGCATGCCTAGAATTCTCACTCATACAAGTCAATGGAGTCCCTCCAGCTTATTGTTTCCTATGTCCATGGGGCTGCTGTCATGATAACAGAAGCTCAGGCACTGTGGCTGTCCCCACAATATAATGTACAAATTTAAATAAAATTTTAATAAAAAGAATATGCTTTGGCATTTACACCAATATTAACACTTAATTAGGGAAATCCAATTTACACATTTCACTCTGTGACCTTACTCAACCATTCTTTACTAGATTTAAAGGTCTCTATAGAGTGAACATCTCATTGCTACAGGTCATCACTTTACAGTCCTCCCAACTGTCCTAGATCCAGTGGCGCAGTCCCCGCTATAAGGCACTGTCCTGCTGTCCCAGGAATCCTGCAACATGTCCTGGGAATCCAGAGTATTTGCCCCAGATACCGGAGTGAGAGCCAACTTTTTACTTCCTCCACATCTTCAGTAGAATGCGGGTTAAGTATAGAGCCTAAGATGGTTGTCCAAGAGATTCTGAGATAATACGTGACTAGAAAAAGAAAGTTGACTATATTTTATCAATGAAATTAATATTAAGATAATCTATCACCTCTTATCCATTATCATTCTTTATGTTTTTGGATTATGTTGTGTGTTTCATTTATTTATTTTAGTTTGTTCATTTAGCTTGTACTTTCCATCTGTAGTTTTCACTCTTTTAAACCCAAGGTGTCAGCAAGTGCTTGCAGCTATGTGCTTATATAGCCAAGTAAAATGAGATGACCTAGTGGCTTTATATTTGCATTACTTGCAGCTGACAAACTCGCTCAGCTTAAACAAATGACAAACATCTAGTGCACAGTTCAGCCAAATTCTGGTGCCTTGTAGTCTCATTAATTTTCTGCATTATTTGTCTAATTCACCTTATATGTCAAAGCTAGCAAAGGGATTCTCAAATCTTTTTTTTACAGTAGATAAAGATAAAAAATACACAGAAGCTTCTACATCAGTTGTGCAAGAAGCAATTAATTCAGCCTGGAGCTTTGTTCAGCCATAAAACTAGAGAATCAATGTAAACACTTCTTACTGCCGTTTACCATTAAAGTTCTCTGTTTAAAACATCTTATCCCCTTTCCAAAGGATAGGGGATAGGGGATAAGATGTTAAATCGCGGGGGTCCCACCACGGTGGTTTCCAGGCTAACAACTTCCACGTTCGGGATGTCATGCCCCCTCGATTCATGTTTATGGGAGGGGGTGTGATGGCTGTTACATAGCCATCACGTCTCCTCCCATAGACATGAATGGAGAGAGCGTGGTGGCCCGTATCGCCAGTCATCGGGCATGAAGCAGAGTTAACTCTGTGCACCGAATGACAGGGGAGCCATGCCAGATATTGCAAGGGTCCCCAGCGGCGGGACCCCCACAATCTAACATCTTATCCCCTATGCTTTGGATAGGGGATAAGATGTTTCCAGCAGAGTACCCAGGGTTCAAGTCCTGCAGGAACTCATGGGAACAGAGTTCCTGCACAGCAGGAACGCAGTTCCCATTAGCAGGAGTCCTGCAGAACAAGCCCTTAAAGGGGTACTCCGCCCCTAGACATCTTATCCTGGGGGTCCCGCCACTAGGGACACCAGCGATCTTGGCTGCGGCACCCCAGACAACTGGTGCACGAAGTGAACTTCGCTCCGTGGTGAATGACTGGCAAAGGGGGGCAGAGGCTTGTGACGTCACAGCCATGCCCCCTCAATGCAAGTCTATGGGAGTGGGAGTGACGGCCGTCATGCCACCTCCTATAGACTTGAATTGAGGGGCTGTGGCCGTGGCGTCACGTGCCGCCGGCGCTGCCCCCAATGCTCTAAATTAATATCAGGAGCAGCAGGGAGAACGTGGTGGTCCCCAGCAGCGGGACCACCGCAATCAGACATCTTATCCCCTATCCTTTGTTGGAAATGTTGGGTGAGTTCCCACAATTTTTTTTCCCAGGACTTGACCTCTGGGAGTACCCCTTTAAGTACTGATATGTTGGCAGAAGAAATGAATATATGACTGACATCATTACTGTCCTGTATACCTGGCTTCATTCCTAAACAAATCCCCCTTCTTAGAAGTTCATGGCTTTGCCACAAAATTTGCCATAAATGTCTAATGGATTCTCTGCTCATTTATTGAGAAACTGGGTGACTGCAGGGTTTGCTGACACATGTTCACTATGTCCTAGCAGACGCATTCTCCATACACTAATAAAAAGGTGGCTGCATTGAAATGTATTGAGAATGCATGAACCAGGAATTGGTGAGCACGGGTCTGAGTAACCCTGTTCTTTTAACCCCTTAAGGACTCAGGGTTTTTCAGTTTTTTGCACTTTCGTTTTTTCCTCCTTACCTTTTAAAAATCATAACCCTTTAAATTTTCCACCTAAAAATCCATATTATGGCTTATTTTTTGCGTCACCAATTCTACTTTACAGTGTCATTTTACCCAAAAATTCACGACGAAACGAAAAAAAAAATCATTTTGGGACAAAAAAGCTTCCGTTTCTACGCAGTGCATATTTCGGTAAAAATTACACCTTATCATTATTCTGTAGGTCCATACGGTTAGAATGGTATGCTACTTATATAGGTTTGATTTTGTCGTACTTCTGGAAAAAATCATAACTACATGCAGGAAAATGTATATGTTTAAAAATGTCCTATTCTGGCCCCTATAACTGTTTTATTTTTCCACGTAAAGGTAGGTATGAGGACTAATTTTTTGCGCCGTGATCTGAAGTTTTTATTGGTTTGATTTTTGTTTTGATCGGACTTTTTGATCACTTTTTATTCATTTTTTAATGGTATAAAAAGTGACCAAAAATAAGCTTTTTTGGCGTTTGGAATTTTTTTGCGCATACACCATTGACCGTGCAGTTTAATTAATGATATATTTTTATAGTTCGGAAATTTATGCACGCGGTGATACCACATATATATATATATATATATATATATATATATATATATATATATATATATTTTTTTTTTTTTTTTTTTTTTTATTTACACTTTTATTTTTTTTATGGGAAAAGGGGGGTGATTCAAACTTTTATTAGGGAAGGGGTTAAATGACCTTTATTAACACTTTTTTTTTCACTTTTTCTTTTTTTTTGCAGTGTTATAGGTCCCATAGGGACCTATAACTCTGCACACACTGAGCTTTTACACAGATCACAGGCGTGTATTAACACGCCTGTGATCAGTGTTATCGGCGCTTGACTGCTCCTGCCTGGATCTCAGGAACGGAACAGTCATTCGTCGATCGGACACCGAGGAGGCAGGTAAGGGCCCTCCCGGTGTCCTGTAAGCTGTTCGGGACACTGCGATTTCACCGCGGCGTTCCCGAACAGCCCGACTGAGCAGCCGGGATACTTTCACTTTAGAAGCGGTGGCCGCTTCTAAAGGGTTAATACCGCACATTGCCGCGATCGGCGATGTGTGGTATTAGCCACGGGTCCCGGCCATTGATGAGCGCCGGAACCGACGCGATGTGATGTGCGAGCCCGCTTCATATGGCGGGAGCAGGCACAGGACGTAAATATACGTCCTGCGTCATTAAAGGTTTACTAAGTGAGTACCCCAGGGTTTGTTATAATCCCATCTGCACTGAAAATCTGTGGACATTTTTTTAGAATCGTTTCCATAGAATAGGTTGCTAGTATCTGATTCTTCAGGTCCAATTGCTAGGATGGTGGTCCTTTTTTTTATTTTAAATAAACTGGTGCCAGAAAGTTAAACAGATTTGTTAATTACTTCTATTAAAAATTCTTAATCCTTCCAGTACTTATTAGCTGCTGAATTCTACAGAGGAAATTCTTTTCTTTTTGGAGCAATGAGCTCTCTGCTGATATCACGGGCACAGTGCTTCTGCTGACATCTCTGTCCATTTTAAGAACTGTCCAGAGTGGGAGAAAATCCCCATAGCAAACATATGCTGCTCTGGACAGTTCCTAAAATGGACAGAGACGTCAGCAGAGAGCACTGTGCTCGTGATGTCAGCAGAGAGCACTGTGTTCCAAAAATAAAATATTAGCTGCTGAATACTACAGAAGAAATGAAGTACTGGAAGGATTAAGATTTTTAAATGGAAGTAATTTACAAATCTGTTTAACTTTCTGGCACCAGTTTATTTAAAAAATAAAAATAAAAAAAAGGGTACTCCACTGGAAAAATAAAACATTTAATCAACTGGTGGCAGAAAGTTAAACACATTTGTAAATTACTTCTATTAAAAAATCCAAACCCTTCGTTTCTGTTTGACCACAGTGCTCTCTGCTGGCACCTCTGTCCATTTTAGGAACTGTCCAGAGCAGGATAGGTTTTCTATGGGGATTTGCTCCTACTCTGGACAATTCCTAAAATGAACAGAGGCGTCAGAGAGCACTGTGGTCAGGCAGAAAGGAAATTCTAAAAAGAAAATAACTTTCTGTGGATCATAACAGCAGCTGATAAGTACTTGAAGGATTAAGATTTTTTTTTTTTATAGAAGTCATTTACAAATCTGTTTAACTTTCTGGCACCAGTTGATTTAAAGAAAAAAATATGTTTTTCCAGTTGAGTACCCCTTTAACAATACAGAGGGAGACAAACAAACCAACAGATAAATCAATGTCTGCAAACCAAAGTCAAAACCGACAGAACCAGAGAGATGCCGAATCGGAAACAAGGGGTTAAGCCAGGAATACAGAGCCAAAGTCAGGTACCAGAAAGCAGATTACAACACAGAATGTTAGCTTCAGTAATAAACTTCTTCCACTGGCAAAGTCTAGAAGCACACTGCAGGTTTATATAGCCAGCTAAACAGGTGTGGTCACACCAGAATCTGATAGGTGGGCAAGACAGAAGCACAATAGGTTAGGGTGTAACCACAGCAACCTAAAACAGAAAACAAGCAGGAAATTTCACACCCTAAGGACTCAGCCCTTTTTCACCTTAGACCTTAGACACTTTAGACATTTTATTCCCTATCCAAAGGATAGGGGATAAGATGCCTGATCGTGGGGGTCCTGCCGCTGGGGACCCCCACGATCTTTCACGCTGCACCCCATTAAAATCAGCACCAGGAGCGTGTTCACTCCGGGTCTGATTACCGTCGATCATGGGGACGGAGCATTGTGACGTCACACGGGGGCGGAGCCCCTCAATGCAAACCTATGGGAGGGGGCATGACACATTTAATAAGCTCCTATGGTGTCAGAACAGCAGGAAAAAACCACATGGCCTACAATTTTGGAAACTACACCCCTCAAGGAACTTAACAAGAGGTACAGTGAGCCTTAACACCCCACAGGTGTTTGATTACTTTTTGTTAAAGTCAGATGTGTAAATGAAAAACATTTTTTTTCACTAAAACGCAGTTTTTTCCCCAAATTTAAGATTTTTATAAGCGGAAAATGCCCCCCCAAAATTTGTAACCCCATTTCTTCTGTGTTTGAAAATACCCCATGTGTGGACGTCAAGTGCTCTGCTGGCGCACTACAATACTCAGAAGAGAAGGAGCGGCATTGAGCTTTTGGAGAGAGAATTTGGTTGGAATAGTCGGGAGTCTTGTACGTTTACAAAGCCCCCCCCCCCCACATGTGACCCCATTTTTAAACTATACCCCTCACAGAATTTTATAAGGGGTGCAGTGAGCATGTACAGCCCTTTGGCATTTGAAAGATCTTTGCAACAGTAGGCTCTGCAAATGAAAAATTAAATTTTTTATTTTCTCGGACCACTGTTCCAAAAATCTGTCAGACACCTGTGGGGTGTAAATGCTCACTGTACTTCTTAATACATTACGTGAGGTGTGTGGTTTCCAAAATGGTGTCAAATGTGGGGGGGGGTCCATTGTTCTGGCACTATGGGGGCTTTGTAAATACACATGGCCTTCAATTCCAGACACATTTTCTCTTCAAAAGCCTAATGGCGCTCCTTCTCTTCTGAGCATTGTAGTTCGCCCGCAGAGTACTTTACAACAACATATGGGTTATATTTTTACTCAGAAGAAATGGGGTTACAAATTTTGGGGGGGCATTTTCCTATTACCTATTACCTATTTTCCCTTGTGAAAATGAAAAATTTAGGGTAACACCAGCATTTCCAATCCAACTTTAACGAAAATTTGTCAAACACCTGTGGGTGTTAAGGCTCACTAAACCCCTTGTTGCGTTCCGTGAGGGATGTCATTTCCAAAATGGGTCACACATGGGTATTTATTTTTTTGCGTTTATGAACCACTGTAAAATCAGCCACCAATGTGATAATCACCAATTTAGGCCTCATGTACATAGTGCGCTCTCACTCCTGAGCCTGAGGTATTTGCGTACTCAGAAGAAATTGTGTTACAAATTTTGGGGGTCTTTTTTTCCTTTTACCTCTTGTAAAAATAAAACGTATGGGGCAACACCAGCATGCTAGTGTAAAGTTTTTTCTTTTATTTTTACACTAACAGGCTGGTGTAGACCCCAACATTTCCTTTTCATAAGGGGTAAAAGGAGAAAAAGCCCCCCTAAATTTGTAACACAATTGCTCCCAAGTACGGAAATACCCCATTTGTGGCCCTAAACTGTTTCCTTGAAATACGACGGGGCTCCGAAATGAGAGAGCGCCATGCGCATTTGAGCACTACATTAGGGTTTGCATAGGGGTGGACATGGAGGTATTCTATGCTAGTGATTCCCAAAAAGCATGCCTCCAGCTGCTGCTAAACTCCCAACATGCTGTCCGGAAATGCTGGGAGTTGTTGTTTTGCAACAGCTGGAGGCTCAATTTTGGAAACACTGCCGTACGATACATTTTTCATTTTTATTGGGACGGACAGTGTAAGGGGGTGTATATGTAGTGTTTTACCCATTATTTTATGTTAGTGTAGTGTAGTGTTTTTAGGGTACATTCACACTGGCGGGGGTTTACGGTGGGTTTCCCGCTAGGAGTTTGCGCTGCGGCAGAAAATGCCGCAGTTCAAACTTGAAGCAGGAGACTCACTGTAAACCCGCCCGTGTGAATGTACTCTGTTGCAGAAATACAACTCCCAGAATGCACTGACAGACCGTGCATGCTGGGAGTTGATCTTTTGCAACAGCTGGAGGCACACTGGTTCGAAAACCTTCAGTTAGGTTCTGTTACCTAACTCAGTATTTTCCAACCAGTGTGCCTTCAGCTGTTACAAAACTACAACTCCCAGTAGGTACTGATCACCAAAGGGCATGCTGGGAGATGTAGTTCTACAATAGCTGGAGGTACGCAACTACAACTCCCAGCATGGCGAGACAGCCGTTTGCTGTTCATGCATGCTGGGAGTTGTAGTTTTGCAAGATTTAGAGGGCCACGGTTTAGAAACCACCACACAGTGATCTCCAAACTGTAGCCCTCCAGATGTTGCAAAACTACAAATCCCAGCATGCCCAAACAGCAAACTGCTGTGTGGGCATGCTGGGAGTTGTAGTTTTGCAAGATCTAGAGGGTCACAGTTTAGAGACCACTGCACAGTGATCTTCAAACTGTCGCTCTCCAGCTGTTGCAAAACTACAAATTCCTGCATGCCCAAACAGCAAACAGCTGTCTGGGCATGCTGGGAGTTGTAGTTTTGCAACATCTGGAGGGATACAGTTTAGAGACCACTGTATAGTGGTCTCCAAACTGTAGCCCTCCAGATGTTGCTAAGCAACAATTCACCAGCTTCCGTAGGTAAGTGACCTCTGGCGTCAGTCACCGCCGGTTCCCCCATTCTACCTAGACTACATTGGTTGTGCAGAGCGGGGGAACTGAACTTTAACCCCCCCCGCCACCGATCTGCTATTGGTGAGTCACTTCTTACTGAGCAATAGCAGGGATAGTAGGGGTGGCACCCGTGCCACCTCACTCCTATCCCTTCAGAGGGATCTGGGGGTGTCATGGACATCCCCGATCCCCCATATTTTCTGGGTCACCGGAGATCTGTATGACCCGGAATTGCCGCAGATAGCCGGTCTGAATTGACCAGCCATTTGCGTCGATCGCCGACATGGGAGGGGGGGGTTCTCAGGACCCCCCTCGGCAATGTGCTGGGATGCCTGATGAATAATTTCAGCAGGCATCCCGACCGGCAAGCGGGGGGACTGGAGAAACGCAGTGCGTACTTGTACGCCCTGCGTCCTTAAGTGGTTAAAGAGACATTGCTCTTACAGTACCATACTTTTTCCTTTGGAATATTGTCTATAAGTCTCCATAAACCAACTGGTCCTCCTAAATGAAAACCAGTTCTCTCCAGTGTTGCATTATGTAAGTGCTAGAAAGAAATCTTCCTATGGTATTTATATATATATTGCAATTTGTAAGTAAAAAAAAAACATAATCCCCAATATGTCTGCTTCTTTAGTAAAAATCTTTACAGCCTCTAGCATATAACACCAACTTACTTCTTCCATTTCAAACGACTCAGGATCTGGAGACTGGAGTCTTTGTTGAGCAGTCTTTTTTAATGTCTTAGAAAGCAGTTTGGAGCCTTTGAGTGTTCTGATTTTGCTTGCAATGTCAGAATGACTGCATTGCTTCATCGGTATAGAAAGTGAACATGCTTCAGATTCTTGCCCATCCATTGGTGTGTTACTGTAATCCCCAGCTGGCAAAGTCACCAAATTGCTGTCCTCAGTACCATGCATTTGCTTTCTGAAGACCTTCAAGTTGCTGTAATCCTTTAAAGGCCCTGGATGTTCTTGGTCTTCCTCAGGTACTTCTGCCTTTGCTTTAGCTATAGTTGGGCTGACATTCTCATCAACAATTTTCACTTGCTTAGAAAATTTCCAAATAAGTTGTCGTATTCTTCTTCTCTTCTCTGGAGTTAGTGCTGACTTCCTCTCAGAATTTGCATTGTGACCATTATTATTTTGAACAGTGTGAATATCATTCAACAATGAGGAAAATGCACTGGTCACTTGTTCTAGGACTTCTAGTTGCCGGAAACGTCCTAAAAAGATAAGAACTTATATATTTTATCCAAATATATTGTTTAAATGGGAAGTTGTTAGAATGAAGCACAATGCACAAGGAGCCACTAAGAAAAGGTATGTAATGCAGAATTGGTGATAGTCCAGGTATTGGCTTCTATTATTCTCAAGTTAGTGGCACACTCACCGCAGAGGCAGACTACACAATGCTATAGGGCCCATGGTGAGAGAGGGAAGCAGGGGATTTAAAGCTAAAATGGGCGGAAGTTTAACAATGTTCTTTGATAAGTCGCCTGGTGAATATGTTTTGTGACATATTTTTAAGGGGGTACCAAGCCAGTGTTTTTAATTTGTTTTATTTATCCCCCCATCGTCTTATACCTGTAATTGCCATCAAAATCAAGGATGGGGTAGCGTAAGAATGTGGTCAAGACACTACAACTGATAATGCATCATGTTTCATACTGTTTTGTTTTTATTATATTTAAATTCCTTCTTATGTGCCAAGTTTTATATGACTGCACTTTTACATATGTTTAAAATGGCAATGGATCTAAGACACATGGTTGTTGAAGCCCATGTATTGTAACTAGGGGTGTGAAGGAGGTATATACGTTCCTTCATATATATAGTGATTGCCCAGAGTACAGAATGCCTTTATTTTAACAATAATATTAATAATACAAAATAATAATAATAATAATACAGAATTGTAAACATTGTCAGAGCTCTTAGTTATAGCTGGATCTAATATAAGCTGGATCTTATAGGTTGAACTTGATGGACTCGGGTCTTTTTTCAACCTTATGTTACTATGTTACTAATACTAACATTGTGTTCAAACTGCATATTTTTGTTGCTTTGCTACCATTTGTTTTCGCTTTTAAAATATGAACTTCCATGTTTATCAATAAAAAAGAAAAAAATCATGTTAATAATGCAGTGTGAACACAGCCGAAATTTTGCTATGTGACCTTATGATCTCTGTTTATGCCCTTGTTCTGTGTACACGGATTCCAAAAGAATTGGCAAGGGAAAGGAGCCGATGGTGCCCATAGCAAGCCAAATTCCAGCTCACATGTTTCCAAGCCCATGAGCGAGCGGTCACATGAAACATTCACTACGACAGTGCTATAAAATAACTCTTCCACTACACTTACCACACAAATTAGGATTCTCAAGTTCCAACCTCTTCTTCTGTGCATCTAAAAATACTCGAGTGTTAATTCCTCTAGCTTCAGAAGGTGTCATGATGAAACGGGAAGGAATTTTATTGCAGATGTCAGGTTCATCAATGCCAAATCCAAGATCAAGGAGGAGATCCACTGGATCTGCCTCACATAGTTTCAGCATATCTGAGATGCTGTAAGAAAACCAACATGTTAGAAATGATAAACCTTTCTCTTGGGTCACTGTACTTATTATGTACTGCATCCAGGACCACAGTATGTTTACAGAGGAGGGATTTTAGCTGCAGATTTGTGTGCAGAATGTTTTTATTTATGTTTTTCATTTAAAGGGAGACTGACAGCAGGGTCACCTGCACTAAACCGGAATATACAGGTAGATAATGTGGATGACCTTGTTTTTAATGCTTCTTATCAAGTAAAAATCCGTGCAGGTGTTCCGTAGATATTTATACTTTTGCTAATAAGATATTTTCTTCTTATCTGCACTGGATACGGCTGCTGTTATATTAGCAATGCTTTCTCCGGCCCCCTTCAGAAATAACCCCACCCCCTTCACAGACATGGCAGGGGAGAATATTATAAAAGGGGTGCAGTTTACGGCCGAATGGGTTGGGGTTATTATTGGAGTGAGCAGGAGAAAGCATTGTGGCCTGCCTCCATTGCAGCTTAAAAGAAATATCATACTAGCAACAAGATAAATATCTGGTGAATGGCTGCACCGATTTTTGCTTGGTAAGAAGTGTATATAGGTTAGTGCAGGTGACCCTGCTGTCAATTCCCCCATTAAAAAAAAAAAAAAATAGGAAAAGAGGGTGATTAGAATTTTTATGGTAAATGGCTTTAAAAATAAATAAATAAAATAATAATATATATATATATATATATATATATATATATATATATATATATTGACACTTCTTAAAGGGGTACACCACCCCTAGACATCTTATCCCCTATCCAAAGGATAGGGGATAAGATGTCTGATCGCGGGGGTCCCGCCGCTGGGGACCCCCGCAATATAGCATGCGGCACCCACCTGTTACTGCTCCGGAAGCACTGGAGGGTCTGGCTTCCGACCATGGGAACAGAAGATCGTGACGTCACGACTCCGCCCCCGTGTGATATCACGCCCCGCCCCCTCAATGCAAGTCTATGGGAGGGGCGTAACAGCTTCCAGAGCAGAACAGGTGGGTGCCACATGCTATATTGTGGGGGTCCCCAGCGGCGGGACCCCCGCGATCAGACATCGTATCCCCTGTGCTATGCTAGTAGAGTCTTTCTGAGGCCAATTCTTTTAGGCTGGTTCACATATGTCCGGCATCCGGCATAGGTAAACTCAGCTTAGATCTCTACATAACTGATGGCACAACTGATGACAAGTTCTCATCAGTTGTATAGCATGTGGTGTCCCCTTACTGGTGCCCTCCGGCGTGTCCAACCATCTAGTGTCAAAATTGAGATTTTGGATGATTGTGAACTGTCCCATTCAAATGAATGGGATCAGTTCTAGCATCAGTTTCACTCAGGTGCACACCGGAGAGAAACTATGCCGGACGCCTGATATATATGTGAACCCAGCCTAAGTAGACTACTTCCTTTCACTCCCTTTCCAGCAAAAACACTTTTTTCTGGCTCTAATGGTTTCCATTTTCAATCCATTTTTATACAGTTTTGCTTCTTATGGATGATTTGTTCATACCATCTTTCTACATCTTACTCTAGACTAGTATGAACTTACTATTGGGATTGTCTTAGTGAAAGTTCTGCTTTATGGTAAGTAGGTGCCAAGTTCACTCCACCATGTCAGAGCCTTGTTGAATTTTGTCTGTACTTTTAGCATTAAGGTATTAGTAGCTTAAGTGCTAGATTTTATCTAGTGTAATACCAAAAGGGCACTTGGTACATAAAATATGCATATATTATACTTATCTATAAAATATTCTTTATTGAACACACTATTGTGCAGTTTTTATAGTTGTCGTTATTAGTAGTAATTTGAAGACACATTTTTAAAGTAGGCATAAAACTAGATAGGGACAAACCTTCTAGGAAGACTTGGGGCAAGTTTGGTGGTTCCATCACTTTTTGCTGATGAAAATGTTTCTATATAGTTATGGAGAGAGCTAGATAAGAAAAAATGTAAAAGAAAAAAACAATTTTAATTATACATCACAATGATTCTCCTGAGCAAACAGTTTCATTTTTTGCATTCATTTACTCTTAAATTAAGCGTATTATGGGAAAAAAATAGAAAAAGAATGAGAAAATAACAGAAGATGTGTCTAATTCAAGCCTCAGCATTTTACGTTGGAAAACAAAATATGGTAGCATATTGTAGGTGTGAGAATAAAGGTGTTAGGTGTTAGCAAATGCTAATTATACTGTAAATGAGACAGAAGGTATCCTGCTTTATGACAGATGGTGAATCAGCTGCTAACCTTCAGGGAACACAGCTTCTTTAGCCATGACTTTCAAAATATATTTCTGAGATTGTGTTGTTTCTTGAGATATGAACAACAAGACCCTACAAGAATGGACATGGTCGCTGAACATAATCTTAGCCCGCTTTGATTAATCATTAAATGGGAGCAAGAAGAAAAGTTTTTTTTTATTTTTTATTTCCATTGGAAAGTGATAAAACAGTTAAAATGTAACTTACCTATTTTTAATGAACTATCTAAAGTTTCAAGTCTTTAGTCAACTACAAAAGCAGAGATTGTAATACAAACAGGCAGTGGCCTTTAAATAAGCCTTTACAAACATGTTCCAGCCCTTTGCTAAGTATTTGCAATTCAAAGGAATCCAAGGAAATCATTTTCCTATTTCCTCAATTAAGTCTTACAAATTGCTACCAGTAGCATGTAGTCTTCTATGGTGAGATTTTTCATTAAAGGTAGAGACCCAACAACAAGCGGTCATGGATTTCAATATATATTTGAGGTCAATGTATAAACCAAGTTATAATTCCAGGTCAGATTCTGGCTAATGCTTTGTCCCAAGTTTAAATATTATATTTTTTATTTAGATCCCACAATCATAGCAATTTTTTACTGTAATAATTTTAACCCTTTCCCTAATTTAGATATTAAACAAAATAGGTCTGAGTGCAGATCCCAAAGATCCCCACTGGTAACAAAGGTAGTGGAGGAAAGAAAAGTAAGTACGATGATATTAATCATTTAATAATTTTATTTCTACCAATACTGGGATCATAACCTTCATCAGATTATTGGATTTGTGGTTTTATTATAGGCACAGCACCTATAAAGGCTTTTTTTCTTTCAATACCTATGTTCCAGCGCAAACCGGTATACTCCAGGATCCGCTACCCTACGGCTGAGCAGCACTCCGAGGAACCTTTTACATCACCCTCTATATGAGGGCTACATGCAGAATTTATTTATGCTCCAGGTGAGAAGTTTGCATAAACTCTTTTTTGCATTCCAGTTATCCCGTGTACTATTCTAGATGCCCTTTATAGTCCATTTTTCTTGTATTTCTCATAATCACTGGTAACAAAACCTTGCTCTGAATACAGTCCTTTCTTACATTACAGGGTTATGTCACTTGGACATCAGAAGAGGATTTCATAATGATTACATAATGAATTCCAACTTACTGACTGATACCTACAATAACAGCTACTTGGTAACTAAGTGATTGACATAGGTGATGGTTGAAAACCCAGGATGACATTCTATTGGTTATTTGATTGGATTGCAAGACATTGTTAGACACTGGTTGTTAGAGGTTTATGCCAATTGCTCCATTACAAGAAAATTTCCTTCCCGATGTCCACATAAATCACGTGCACATAGCATCATATCCGGAGGTTATCTTTAGGAAATAAATGTATGAGTGCTGTCAGAATTGCTGCATGGGTTGAATTGGTAGGGCAGCCTGTCAGTGCTCAAACCATATTCTGCACACTGCATCAAATTGATCTGCATGGAAACTTCTAAAGATGAAAGCCTGCAAACAGTTTGCTGAAGACAAGTAGACTAAGGACTTGGATTGCTGAAACCTTACCCTATGGTCCGATAAGACCAAGATAAACGTATTTGGTTCAGATAGTGTTGAGTGTGGTAGCAACCAAGTGAGAGGTACAAAGACCAATGTGTCTTGCCTACAGTCAGGCATGGTGGTGGTGTCATGGTCTGGGCCTGCATAATTGCTGCTGGCACTGGGGAGCTACAGTTTATTAAAAGAACTATGAATGCTAATGTGTACTGTGACATAATGAAGCAGAGCATGATCTCCTCCCTTAAAAGATAGAGCTGCAGAGCAATATTCCAACATAATAACAATCCTTAACAGACCTTCAAGATGACCACTGCCTTGCTAAAGAAGCTGAGGGTGAAGGTGATGGATTGACCAAGCATGTCTTCAAACCTATACCCTACTGAGCATCTGTCAGGCATCTTCAAATGGAAGGTGGAGGAACGGAAGGTCTCTAACATCCACCAGTTCTGTGTGAGAAGTGTACTCACTTATGGTAGTTGATTTGTTCATGTTTGTTTTGGTTCTAACTAGAGATGGGCGAATCGAAGCTGACGAAGACAAATTTCATGAAAAATTCTATTCTAAATGAATCTGAATTTCCCAGCGCTTCATGGTAACAAATTGTTTCATTCAATACATTTCGTGCGGGCCGGAGGGCTAAAATGGCGGCTACACGTGTGAGTACATGGGCCCGGAATTCTGGGAAGGTGGGAAGGAGGGTAGGTGGGATCACCCATATTCACATGGTGGCATGCAGCCCATCAGTAGAGATGGGCGAATTAAAGCTGACGAAGTCTAATTCGTTCCGAATTTCATGAAAAATTTGATTCTGAACGAATCCGAATTTCCTCGCACTTCATGGTAACAAATTGCTTCATTCACTACATTTTGTGCGGGCTAAAATGGTGGCTATCCCTGCCTATCAGCAGCCAGCCAGTCCTGTGATGTCACAGCCCTATTTATTCGGCAGCCATTGCCAAAGACAGCCATTTCCGTTTTGCTGAGAGATCAGAGACTGTGTGTGTGCACTAATCACCATTACTGACAATACAGATCTTTACAGCGGCGAATCCATTCACCTTAAGCCAGCATTAATTCTGGCTAGAGAGAGAGCAGACACTGTGTGGTCACTAATCAATGTTACTGACAATACAGATCAGCACAGGGGAAATCCATTGACCTCAAGCCCGCATCACTGCAGGCATGGAGAGTTTAGAAGACGTTTCATAGTCTGCGAATTGAGATCATCACAGGAAGCACTCCCCATTCAAAGACTGCAAGCAACCATTGTGACGCCATATGATCTCCCGACCCTGCTGCCACATCCAGACTCATTGTCATTGTGCTGCTCTGTAGCAGTGATTCTATTAGCGATGGCTGTAATCTGCATATCATACTGAATAACAGTATTATTTCACTACCCCAGCACACTCCCTATGCGTGTTATGACAAGGCAAAGTGTTTTACACCCCTATTGAGGCTCTCTGTAGCCGGGAAATAGCCATTTAATAGTGATTTGCCGCAAATATATTCAGAATAAAGCTGAATCTTTCCGGAAAATTCGGCAAATTGCCAGAATGGAATTTTTGAAAAATGTGCCCATCTCTAGTTGTAACTTACTGCAAGAACAGAACGTTGTTGGGGGTTTGGGGGTAGACAAATTATGTACATGCTGTTCCTTTCATACTTTATAATCTGTATGGCTTATTGACTGTTTATATGCTAGCGCATTGTTCCATTTTGCGGATGGTCTGTAGTGTTACAGACATTTATAAAAATAACAATAGTAAGAATAAGCTTTCAGTTAATTTACCAATAGAATGCTTGGAAAAAATCATTTTTTAGGTTTGCCAATAACTTTTAGTGCATTATGTGCAAATTATTCCCATTCTAGACTATATTCTTGTGAAATTGCATATCAGGCAAACAATTTGCTCATCTCTGTTCCAATCTTTGATTATCCAATTCAAGGGTTATTTCTTATCCTTTATGGTTTTTCAAGTAGACGTTCTTATAATCTAAGGCATTGTCACAAATATTTTACAGGATGTAATACTCCGTTAGTTTAGAATGAGAAGATACACACACTCAAAGTCAAGTCAAATATGTAGGACCAAAGTATCATGGTGTAACTCCTATAAAAGTAGCACCAGAATACTTTTCACATACACAGTTGAGTGCTATTGTATATCTCAGACGACTCCTTATTTGCTCTAGTTTATATATTTAACATACCGGTCATCTGGTTTGAAAATGTCTCACACTGTAGGTAAGAAATATTCTATAGGATTTTAGGGCTTAGCTTAGTATTCATGATATTTTAGTTTAGAGAACGGTAGGAAAATAGTTTAGTAATGATGGATGTTTGTACTTGATACAAATGCTAAGTGAAAAAGCCAAATCTCCTGGGCTAGCTAGGCTGTACAAAATGTAAATATAAAGCACTTACGTAGATGTGACTTGTGGCTGTCAGCTACTAAAGTCATTCTTTATGGAAAATATCCTAATAGGGGAATTATGTGCCTTTATGAACAGCAAAGTACACTATTAGAAAGGGAAAACTTGGCACTGCAATGCTGTAACAGAATATGTTGCTATGGAATAGATTACTGTAATAAATAGTATTTATATCAAAAGGCGATATTTCAGCGTGACTTTTAATTGTTCTCTAGAAAACCCAACTCCTTTATAAGTGGATCATCCATTTACATGAATTATTGTATTTAAACTATTGATAAAGACATTATAATGCATTACAATCTAGCTACTGGTTAAAAAGAACACATGTCACATATAAAAAGTAAAAAAGTACACAGAGTTGGAAGCTTTACTTTGTTTCAATCAAAAGAAAGCTAAAAGGGGTAATTGGAGAAGATTTTTTTAAGTGGCCCAAGTGTCATAAAATAACATAAAAACATTCACTCACCTGTTGGATCTCTGTCTTTGTTTGCTAATGGCTGACATATGACCACTGCAACCAATTAGTGGCCTCAGTGGTCACGTGAAGGGAGCCATGATACCAATAGTACAACACCTGATGCTGAGGCCATTGATTGACTGTAGTGGTCACATGTCTCCCACTAGTAAACAGAGACTAGGGTGCCCCCCGGAGCTTCTGTACTGGATTGCTATGGGATCAGACAGGTGAGTTAAAGTTTTCATGTTATTTTATGAAATTTGGGCTTATTAAAAATTTTTAACAATTTGTTTGGGGTTTATGTACAGTAAGACCAATAGAAGCAGCTCTGGCAAACATATGCCTAAAGAGTTGTGTATGTATTGTGACTAAAATCTTTGGTCTCCTGAGATTTTTTTTAGAGTATATAGGCGTCCCTTGAGAAAGTCCAGGCTGACGAAACGTACGTTGGGGCGGTGGCGACAGGACTCTATAATGGGTAAGTGAGAACCAGCATTGCGAGTGCCATTACTTTTATGCACTGTTGGTGTCTACTCCAGCTATCCTGTGCGGGCAGCTGGACATTACATTAGTAGAGGTTACATATCCTTTCTTTCGCCCTATTGGACATTACTGTTGGACACCCATTACTGCTGCTGTAGCTCTCATTTGTTTACATGTCATGCACTAGCACTGTTACATTAACTGTACCTGTCTTACCACCTTCTTTTCGGATTGGTTATCTGTTTACAATCATAGATCTTGTAAATAACACTATTCAGTAGTTATATTTGTGATTTTAAAGAGTATTAATAAAATCATTTGTTTTATCAGTAGTTATGGCTCAAGTGCTTCTCTATAAGTATACAATGTTTATTCTCAGAGCTATACTGCAGCATTAGTTTATAGACCCGCAGCACTATTTAGACATGGTTTATATACCAGTTATTTCAACGCACATAAAATTACAGTGCTGCTATTTTTTGTTGCTAATTATATAAAAATATAGCAAAAGAAAAAATAAGTAATAAAAAAAATTATAATAAAAAAGCTGAGGGGTCTTTGTGAGCGCTTACAATTGAATTGTATTAAGAGTAATTACATCATCAGTACTATTTTGTCAAACTGCATAAACCTATCACTCAGGCAGTAATTAAACCAGCAACTAGGCCACAGGGGTAGCCAGTTGACAGGAGAGGAGTGTGGGTCATGGACTGAAGTTAGTTCAAAAAACATCATTAAAGAAATTCATTTTTAAGGTATGCTTAAAGGGGTTCTCCGGTGCTTACACATCTTATCCCCTATCCAAAGGATAGGGGATAAGATGCCTGATCGTGGGAGTCCTGCCGCTGGGGACCCCGTGATCATGCACGCGGCACCCCGTTTGTAATCAGTCCCCGAAGTGTGTTCGCTCCGGGTCTGATTACGGGCGACTGCAGGGCTGGCAGCGTGTGACGTCACGCCTCCGCCCCCGTGTGACGTCACGCTCCGCCCTCAATGCAAGCCTACAGAAGGGGGCGTGACAGCTATCACGCCCCCTCCCATAGGCTTGCATTGAGGGGCGGAGCGTGACGTCACATGGTGGTGGAGGCGTGACGTCACACGCCGCCGGCCCTGTAGTCGCCCGTAATCAGACCCGGAGCGAACACACTTCGGGGACTGATTACAAACGGGGTGCCGCGAGCATGATCACGGGCGTCCCCAGCTGCGGGACTCCCGCGATCAGGCATCTTTTACCCTATCCTTTGGATAGGCGATAAGATGTTTAAGCACCGGAGAACCCCTTTAAACTGAGGAGGCTAGAAGCAAGTATAAAGCATGTTCACTCACATGGCCGGGAAACACGCATGGGCATTTTGCACATTTAAATGTTCCGGTGGGCTTTAGGACTGCTCAAAAATGCGTCATTTTTGAGCGGAATCTGCAGAAAGAATAGATATGTCTCTTTTTTCTGCATACAATGGTCTCAGAGTCTCCACAGCAAAAACATCTGTCACAGTAATTTCACTGTAAAATAAATGGGACTCTGCTGCAGAAGAATTTCTAAGCGGAATATTCCTGCGGAATTCGACTATGAAATTCTATTGTGTGAACATAGTCTAATAGTGCAGGGCAGTATGTTCTATAGATTGGTTTTAGCATGGGATAAGCACTGCAGGCAGGACTGAAGGCATGATAGTTGTATATCATTGGCTAGGACGGGTGCACAAATTGGTTGTTATATGGTGGTAAAATATACATGTGTAAAGATTCAGCATTGTGAAGAACTTACAAGTTTACAAGTTAATTCAATATGCAATGAACTGGTAACCAGCATAATGTATGACAAAGAGGAGGGGTGTTAGTATGGCCACTAAACACAAAGATCAACCTGGGTACTGTTTTCACTGGTAAGGTAGGTACAGTTACGATAGGTGAAGGCTACATGACATGAATGTGGGGGAAAGTGATAGATCTGAGTCAGGTATAACTGCGAGATGCCACGCCTGATGTCTAGGGAGGACGCTGACACTACAGACAGAGAGATGGAACCATCAGGTTAGGTAAAAAGAGAAGAGACAACTGGCAGACACTCACTAGAGTTATGTAAAGTAACAGGAATATTGTGTTGCTAGGATGTATAGATTTATATTTATTTCTGGCATAGATTACCAGACATTTGTCTTAGTAGCCAGTAAGATTTTATCCCTTTATGAGCCATTTACAGAAAGCATCTGTCTTAGTGGTAGATGTCCTTTGTGTCATTTAAAGGAGTACTCCACTGAAAACATCTTATCCTCTATCCAAAGCAAAGGGGATAAGATGTCTAATCATTGGGGTGCCACCGCTGGGGACCCCCCAGGATCTCAATCACGCCACGCCTCCTCCATTCATGTCTATGGGAGGGGGCGTGCCGGCTAGTGTGTAGCAGTCATGCCTCCTCCCATAAACATGAATGGAGGGGGCGTGGTGGCTGTGTTCGGCAGTCATCGGATCCAGAGCAGAGTTAGCTCCGTGCACCGAATGACAGGGGTGCCGCAGTGGAGATCGCAGGGGTGCCTAGTGGTGGGACCCCATCAATTAGATATCTCATCCCCTATCCTCTGGATAGGGGATAAGATGTTTTCAGCAGAGTACCCCTTTAAGTAAAGGTTCACTAAAGATTAAACAAAATCTGTATAGAGAAAGAGTGGTGCAGTTTCCCATAGCAACCAATCAGATTGCTTCTTTAATTTTTAAAGGCCTCTGAAAAATAAAAGAAACTGATCTGGTTGCCATGGGCAACTGTACAACTCTTCCACTACATAAGCTTTGATAAATCTCCCCATCTACCCCATAGGCCGGTAGATTTGTAACAGATGCAGCACCTCAATGTTTATAGGGGAGATTTATCAAAACCTGTAAATAGGAAAAGTGGAGCAGTTTCCCATAGCAACTGATCAGAATGAGGACTTTTTAAAAATCATTGAAGCAATCTGTTTGCTACGGGCAACTGCATTATTCTTGATAAACATCCCCTCCCCCCCCCCCCCCCCCCACACACACTGTGGTCATATGTCCCATATTATGAAGGAGAATGTAGTAAAGACTGTGAGGAACCATGAGTTGTAACAGGAGAATTGGGAAATGGTAAAAGGGGATTACTTATTGTATTTTACAAGGTTTCAAGGATTTAAAAAGAAGATAACTTACCTCATATAATCTTTCACAGATAATTTAATAATCCCCATTCTACATATGGAACCTGTATAGTGAGGCAGGAATAGGAAAAAAATATTCTTTTACTAACAACATTTTATCTCAGAGCAACCATCATGTCAGTCATATTTGAAAAACACAAGTTGTGTTACTTTATGTACAATTCAAATTTTTGCAGCCTTGTGCTAAAGTAGAAAAAATAAAAAATAAATAAAATGAATGGCCTTTAATGACAATGAGAAAAGCCCTTTTGGCAGTGATTATAGCCTCCAGTCTTGCACACCTGGATTTGGGGATTTTCGGCCATTCTTCTCTGCAAATCCTCTTAAATGGCCACTGTTATTAGGACAAACTTTTCACATGTCCTAGCCACATGTCAAAAGTTTTGATCAGGAGAAATAGTAAAGAGAAATTCGAGCTCAGCGTGTTCTTCTCCCTTCTCCCTGTCTAAGTCTATGAGAGTGTCTCAATCATGTGACCAAGGCAGGGGAAAAGGCAGGGAGTGGAGTGCACATCTGCAGTCTTCCAGTTCGTTCTCCTGATCAATGGAGGACTGAACACTCAGACCCTTACCAATCAAATCTTTTGACATGTCGCTAGGACATGTCGAAAGTTTTTCCTCATGACAGGTTGGATAGGGACCATCAGTGGACAGCAATTTTTAGATTTCTTTGGATATGTTTGCATTTAAGTCAGTGCTCTGCCTGGACAACTCCAAGACACTTACAGGGTTGTCCCTAAGTCATTCCTGTATTGTCTTGGCTGTGTGCTTGGGGCCATTGTCTCATTGAAAGGTGAACCTTTGGCCCAGTCTGAGGTCCAGAACACACTGCATCAGGTTTTTGTTAATAATTTGACGTGATGCATAGAATTGAGTCCAAAAAGTTTAATTTTTGTTTCTCCAGACCAGAAAGTATTGTTTCTTACAGTCTTAGAGCCCTTTAGGTGTTTTTTTTTTCATGTGCCTTTTACTGGGAAGCAGCTTCTTTCTGACCATAAAGCCCAGATGTGGTGGTGCAGCGATGGTCGACCTTCTGGAAGTTTCTCCCATCTCATTTCTCATCTGAATAGGATGTTTAGAGCTCGACTAGAGCCAGACTAATCATTGGATTATTGGTCATTACTCTTAACAAGGCCCTTCACCCCCTGATATCAGCTGTGGGACCTTATATAGACAGGGCTGTGTCTTTCCAAATCATGTCTTATCAACTGAATTTACCACAGGTGATCAAGTTGGAGAAACATCTCAGAGATGATCAGGTGGAATGAGAGACCCCAGAGAAAAATTTTAACTGTCACAGAAAAGGGACTGAATACTTATGTCAATGAGAAATGTAGTTTCTTTTTATTTAATTATTTATTTTTTTTAATTTGCAGAAATTTCTAACATTCAGTGTTCACTGTACACCCTTGCTCACTGGTACTTAAGGTCCAAGGGTATACCTGTACACCAGTGGGAATTTCGATCCCCTGCGGGTGGGACTGGTCTCGGATGCCTGCTGAAATCATTCAGCAAGCATCCCGGACAAATGCCTGGGGGGGTCCTGAGTCCTGGGGGGTTCTCAGATAGGCAATTTGCGGCGATTCCGGGCCGATCGGGTCTCTGATGACCCAAAAACCAGGAAAATAGGGATGATCGGAGCTGTCAGAGACAGCTCCTACCATCCTGAAGGATAGGAGTGAGGTGGCAGGGATGCCACCTCCTCCTATCCCATGCGATTGGCCGATCAGGACTGACCGGCGAATTGTAGGGGAGGGGTAGGGGGTGAAAGTTAATTTCTCCCACTCTGACCGCCCCTGGATGTCGGGGCAGAGCGGAGGAAGATGGTGGCGAGGTGCGAGGGCCGTGGATGCGGCAGGGATCAGCGGCAGTTACCTAGGATCATGCTGTGACCGGGGATCCGGGACCGGCGGCAGGTGGCAGGCAAGTGGTGCAGCTGCGGCGATTTCAGATGCAGCAGTGAAGATCGCCATAAAGGGATCTTCACAGCTGCTTCTAGGAGTTTCAAAACTGCAATTTCCAGCATACCTAGGCAGCCTTTGGCTGTCTGGGCATGCCAGGAGTTGTAGTTTTGCAACATCTTGAGGGCCACAGTTTGGAGACCACTGTGCAGTGGTTTCCAAACTGTTTCCTTCCAGATGTTGCAAAACTACAACTCTCAGCATGCCTGGACAGTCTCAGCATGCTGGGAATTGTAGTTTTGCAACATCTAGAAGGGTACAGTTTGGAGACCACTATACAGTGGTGTCCAAACTGTAGCGCTCCAGAAGTCAATTCAAAGCATGCCGAGACTGTCAAGGCATACTGGAAGTTGTAGTTCAGCAACATCTGGCCCTTCAGATGCTGCCGAACTACAACTCCCAGCATGCCTGGGCATTCTGGGCATGCTTGGAATTGAAGTTTTGCAACATCAGGAGGGCTACAGTTTGGAGACCACGACACAGTGGTCTCCAAACGGTTCTCCTCCAGTTGTTCCATAACTACAACTCCCAACATGCCCTTCGGCTGTCTGGGCATGCTGGGAGTTGTAGTATTGCAACAACTGGAGGCACACTGGTTCGGAAACATTATCTGTTTCCTAACTCAGTGTTTTTCAACCCATGTGCCTCCTGCTGTTGCAAAACTATAAATCCCAGCATGCACTGACAGACCATGCATGCTGGGAGTTGTAGTTTTGCAACAGCTGGAGGCACATGGGTTGGAAAACACTGAGTTAGGAAACAGACAGTGGTGCGGAAACACTGCTGTAGTCTGTTACCTAACACAGTGTTTTCCAACCAGTGTGCCTCTAGCTGTTGCATAACTACAACTCCCAGCATGCACGGTCTGTCAGTTCATGCTGAGAGTTGTAGTTTTGCGCCCCCCCATGTGAATATACAGGGTACATTCACACGGGCGGTTTACAGCAAGTTTCCCGCTTCAAATTTGAGATGCAGCAAATTTTCCGCTGCAGCAGGATACCCTAGAAACACTACACTACACTAACCTTAAATAAAGGGTAACAACTACATATACACTACACCCTTACACTGTCGACCCCCCCCCCCCCGAATAAAAATAAAAAATGTCCTGTACGTCGGTTTTTCCAAAACGGAGCCTCCAGCTGTTGCAAAATAACAGCTCCCAGTATTTCCTAACAGCCATTGACTGTTCCTGCATGTTGGGAGTTTTGCAACAGCTGGAGGCACACTGTTTGGGGAAAACTGACATACAGTATTTTTGGTGGAGGAGGCATGTGTAATGCTTGCATACGGGTACACCCCTATGAAAATCCCAAATTTAGGCCTCAAATGCGCATGGCGCTCTCTCACTTCAGAGCCCTGTCGTATTTCACAGCAACAGTTTAGGGCCAAATGGGGTATCTCTTTACTCGGGAGAAATCGCGCTATATATTTTTGGTGGCTTTTTCTCCTTTTACCCCTTATGAAAAGGTAAAGTTGGGGTCTACACCAGCATGTTAGTGTAAAAAAAATAAATTTTTTACTCTAACATGCTGGTGTTGCCAAATACTTTTCATTTTCATAAGAGGTAAAAGGAAAAAAAGACCCCCAAATTTTGTAACACAATTTCTCCTGAGTACGGAAATACCCCATATGTGGGCGTAAAATGCTCTGCGGATGCACAACAAGGCTCAGGAGTGAGATCTACATTTCAGGCCTAAACTGGTGATTTGCACAGGGGTGGCCGCTGGTTACAGCAGTTCTGACATAAACGCAACAAAAATTAATAGCAACATGTGACCCCATTTTGGAAACTACACCCCTCACGAAATGTAATAAGGGGTATAGTCAGCCTTAACACCCCACAGGTGTCTGACAGATTTTTGGAACAATGGTCCGTGGAAATGAAAAATATAATTTTTCATTTGCACAGCCCACTGTTACAAAGATCTGTCAAATGCCAGTGGGGTGTAAATGCTCACTGTACCCTTATTATGTTCCTTGATGGGTGTAGTTACCAAAATAGTATTCCATGTGGGGTGTTTTTCGCTGTTCTGGCACCATGGGGGCTTCCTAAATGAGACATACCCCTCATAAACCATTTCAGCAAAATTCGCTTTCCAAAAGCCCAATGTCGCTCCTTCCCTTCTGAGCCCCACAGAGCACTTTACATCCACACATGGGGTATTTCCTTACTCGAGAGAAATGGGGCTTCAAATTTTGGGGGACATTTTCACCTATTACCCCTTGTGAAAATGAAAAATTTGGGGTAACACTTTAGTAAAAAAAAAAAAAAATTTTATATTCACGTCCAACTTCAATGCAGTCGTCAAAAACCTGTGGGGTGTTAAAGCTTATCTCCCCCCCTTGTTATGTTCCTTGAGGGGTTTTGTTTCCCAAATAGTATGCCACGTGTTTTTTTTTTTGTTTTTTTTTTGCTGTTCTGGCACCATAGAGGCTTCCTAAATGTGACATGCCACCCAAAACCCATTTCAGCAAAATTCGCTCTCCAAAATCCCATTGTCGCTCCTTCCCTTCTGAGCCATCTAGTACACCCACAAAGCACTTTACATCCACATATGAGATATTTCCTTACTCGAGAGAAATTGGGTTAAACATTTCTCCTTTTACCCTTGTAAAAAATAAAAAAATATGGTTCTACAAGAACATGTTTTTTTTGCCTCCACTTTGCTGCTATTCCTGTGAAACAATTTAGGGGTTAGCAAACTTTCTGAATATCATTTTGAATACGTTGGGGGTGCAGTTTTCATAATGTTGTCAATTATGGGGTATTTCTAACATAAAGACCCTTATAAAGCTCATTCTGATTTTGAAATTTACTTGAAAAATTGGAAAATTGCTGCTGAAATTTGAAGCCCTCTGAAGTTTTCCAAAAGTAAAAACATGTCAACTTTATGATGTCAAGAAAAAATACACATATTGTATATGTGAATCAATATATAATTTATTTGGAATGTCTATTTTCCTTACAAGCAGAGAGCTTCAAAGTTATAAAAACACAAAAGTTTCTAATTTTTCATGAAATTTTTGCATTTTTCACCAAGAAATGATGCAAGTATTGATGAAAATGTATCACTATATCATAAAGTAGAATATGTCACGAAAAAACCATCTTGGAATAAAATGTATAAGCAAAAGCATCCCAGAGTTATTAATGCATAAATTGATAGAGTTCCTATTTTCAAAAAATTCTCCTGCCTTTAGGGTCATGATGGGCTCCGTCCCCAAGGGGTTAAACATACTAATTTTGTTAAAAAAAGTAATTCATTAATAGTAAACTATGTAAACATGGGTATCATTTTAATTGTATTGACCCACAGAATAAAGAAAAAATAACAGTTTTACTGTAAAGTGCACTGCATAAACACAAAACCTTCCAAAAGCTGGAAAAAGGTTTTTCAGTTTCCCCACAAAATAATATATTTTGGTTGCCTTATACATTTTATGGTAAAATTAGAGTTGGCATTACAAAGTACAATTGGTTGCACAAAAAACAAACCCTCATATGGGTCCGGAGATACTAAAATAGAAAAGTTGTGGCTCTTAGAAGACGAGGAGGACAAAATGCAAAAATAAAGCTGACTGTGTAATTAAGGCTAAAATAGGCCGTGCCTTTAAGGGGCTAATAATGTACACTTTCTGGAAACATACATATATTTATTTTTTTGTGACTTTCCTGGTAATCCTTTTACCAAAACAAAAAAGTGTTTTTATGTACATGGCACCAAGACATTAGCAGCAGATCTGCTGAAGGGTACCTGCACTTTCAGGTAACCATTCAGGATACGCTATCATGTGTGCGTCCATGGGAAATAGCAGTATTTCTAGACATATGTATCTGTGCATTTGTTCATGCCATTTCACCCAGCTTTCCTGGCTGCAGGAATGTGCAGGAATGTAGAGCATTGTACAGTTGCTTTGTTACCTCTTACCTTCTACAGATACAGATGACTTGTCTTTTTCATTGTTTATTATGCTTAGGTCTGAAATAGAGATAATGTTAAAACATGTTTTAATATTGTGAGCTTTTTAAGATTGTGGGCTTCTTTTTTATGTTTTCAAGGAAATCTGTCATCAGTATCATCTGCACTAACCTGTCATACAGGCTTGTAGTGCGGGCGATACTGATCAAAATGATACGGCGTCCTGAACCGTCCAGCCGTTCTGCCTGATTTCCTTGTTTTCTGTTTATTCAAATTAGGTCCTTGGGGCATGATCGGAGCTATGAACCCAGCTCCTGGCACCTTACGTAATCTTCCCCAGGCAGGCTCTCCGCCCGGCTCATGCATATTCATAATTCTGCTCCCTGTACCTCTCGCGCATGCGCCATATAGTAACATGGCCACGCTAGCAGGGAGTGGGACTATGTATATGCTTGAGCCAGGCGGAGAGCCTGCCCGGAGCCGATTACGTCAGAGTGCCGGAGCTCGGGTCGTAGCTCCGCCTATGCCCCAAGGACCTAATTTGAATATACAGAAAATGAGGAGCTACGACGGAACAGCTGGATGGTTCGGGGCGCCGTAAGTATCATTTTAATCATTATCACCCGCACTACAAGCCTGTATGACAGGTTAGTGCAGGTGATACTGATGACAGATTTCCTTTAATAACTTTAGCAAAAATAGCACAGAATGCAGATTTTGCTAATCTGTCATGACTGAACGCCACAAAACTAATATATTATTTATGAACAATATAAAGACAAAATCATAATAACACATAATAATAATAATAACTAAAATCATTGTCATTATCATCATCATCATGATAAAACATTGCTTTGACACCACATGAACTCCTCTATTCAAAGATCTTTCTGTTATAAGGGATTAAGATTTTTACGGCTATTTTAATCTGTAACTGAGGTTCTTCAATTTCCAGCCCTATTCATGACTGTATGATTGTGTGCAAAGAGTTTTCATACGATCCTACACCTTGTCTTTGTAGCTATAACTAAACCAACACAGAAGATTAGATAAACAGTGCATGCAGTACATCCATCAATAACAGACATCTGCAGCCATAAAACTTGTTGTTTGGTCAGGCTTCATGTTACAAGGAGTTTTCACTTAAAGGGAAAGTCTTTTCACAAAATGACTTACTTCTTAAATCAATCTTAATGTAAAAAAAAAAAAAAAAAATATATATATATATATATATATATATATATATATATATATATATATATTCCTAATTGTCCATATTACAAAATCTTAAATAGGCGCTTTCAAAAACTTTTTATATGTTGTGCATCTTGGCAAAACATTAACCTTTCTAATATACTTCATAAGAACTTTTTTTTTCCCTTTTTTTTTAAATCATGGCTTATAAAATGATGGCTTTATCTAAGCTGAAGCTCAGGCATGGACAAAGTCCAGTAAGTGAGGGTAGGCCAGAATTCCTCTGTGCTCTCTCCTGTCTGATAGGACTCCTCTGTGCTCTCTCCTGTCTGATAGGAATCATCTATGCTCTCTCCTGTCTGGTAGTACTTCTCTGTGCTCTCTACTGTATGATAGTACTTCTCTGTGCTCTCTCCTGTATGATAGTACTCCTCTGTGCTCTCTCCTGTCTGATAGCACTCCTCTGCTCTCTTCTGTCTGATAGCAATCTTCTGTGCTCCCTTCTGTCTGATAGCACTCCTTTGTGCTCTCTCCTGTCTGATAGGAATCATCTATGCTCTCTCCTGTCTGGTAGTACTTCTCTGTGCTCTCTACTGTATGATAGTACTTCTCTGTGCTCTCTCCTGTCTGATAGTACTCCTCTGTTATATCTCCTGTCTGATAGGACTCCTCCGTGCTCTCTCCTGTCTGATAGGACTCCTCCATGCTCTTTCCTGTCTGAAAGCACTCCTCTGTGCTCTTTCCTGTCTTATAGTACTCCTATGTGCTCTCTCCTGTCTGATAGGACTCCTCTGTGCTCTCTCCTGTCTTATAGGAATCATCTATGCTCTCTCCTGTCTGGTAGTACTTCTCTGTGCTCTCTACTGTATGATAGTACTTCTCTGTGCTCTCTCCTGTATGATAGTACTCCTCTGTGCTCTCTCCTGTCTGATAGCACTCATCTGCTCTCTTCTGTCTGATAGCAATCTTCTGTGCTCCCTTCTGTCTGATAGCACTCCTTTGTGCTCTCTCCTGCCTGACAGTACTCCTCTGTGCTCTCTCCTGTCTGATATTACACTTTTATGCTCTCTTCTGTCTGAAAGCACTCCTCTGTGCTCTTTCCTGTCTGATAGTACTCCTATGTGCTCTCTCCTGTCTGATAGGACTCCTCTGTGCTCTCTCCTGTCTGATAGGAATCATCTATGCTCTCTCCTGTCTGGTAGTACTTCTCTGTGCTCTCTACTGTATAATAGTACTTCTCTGTGCTCTCTCCTGTATGATAGTACTCCTCTGTGCTCTCTCCTGTCTGATAGCACTCCTCTGCTCTCTTCTGTCTGATAGCAATCTTCTGTGCTCCCTTCTGTCTGATAGCACTCCTTTGTGCTCTCTCCTGCCTGACAGTACTCCTCTGTGCTCTCTCCTGTCTGATATTACACTTTTATGCTCTCTTCTGTCTGAAAGCACTCCTCTGTGCTCTTTCCTGTCTGATAGTACTCCTATGTGCTCTCTTCTGTCTGATAGGACTCCTCTGTGCTCTCTCCTGTCTGATAGGAATCATCTATGCTCTCTCCTGTCTGGTAGTACTTCTCTGTGCTCTCTACTGTCTGATAGTACTTCTCTGTGCTCTCTCCTGTATGATAGTACTCCTCTGTGCTCTCTCCTGTCTGATAGCACTCCTCTGCTCTCTTCTGTCTGATAGCAATCTTCTGTGCTCCCTTCTGTCTGATAGCACTCCTATGTGCTCTTTCCTGTCTGATAGTACTTCTCTGTGCTCTCTTTATTGTCTGATAGCACTTCTCTGTGCTTTCTCCTGCCTGATAGCACTCCTCTGTGCTCTCTACCATCTGTTAGGACTCCTCTGTGCTCTTTCCTGTCTGATAGTACTCCTCTGTGCACTCTCCTGTCTGATAGCATTCCTCTGTGCTTTCTCCTGTTTGATAGGACTCCAATGTGCTCTATCCTGTCTGATAGTACTCCTCAGTGATCTCTCCTGTCTGATACTACTCCTCTGTGCTCTGTCCTGTCTGATAATATATCTCTGTGTTCTCTCCTGTCTGATAGAACTCCTCTGTGCTCTCTCCTGTCTGATAGCACTCCTCTGTGCTCTCTCCTGTCTGATAAAACTCCTCTGTTATCTCTCCTGTCTGATAGGTCCCCTCCGTGCTCTCTCCTGTCTAATAGGACTCCTCCATTCTCTTTTCTGTCTGATAGCACTCCTCTGCTCTCTTCTGTCTGATAACACTCCTCTGTGCTCTCTTCTGTCTGATAGCACTCCCCTGTGCTCTCTCCTGACTGATAGGACTTTCCTGTGCTATGTCCTATCTGATAGCACTCCTCTGTGCTCTCTCCTGTCTGATAGCACTCCTCTGTGCTCGCTCCTGTCTGATAGCACTCCTCTGTGCTCTCTCCTGTCTGATAGCACACATCTGCTCTCTTCTGTCTGATAGTACTCCTCTGTGCTCTCTCCTGTCTGATAGCACTCCTCTGCTCTCTTCTGTCTGATAGCACTCCTCTGTGCTCTCTTCTGTCTGATAGCACTCCCATGTGCTCTCTCCTGTCTGATATGACTTCTCTGTATTCTCTCTTGTCTGATTGGACTCCTCTGTGCTCTCTCTTGCCTGACAGTACTCCTCTATGCTCTCTCCTGTCTGATATTACATTTCTATGATCTCTTCTGTCTGATAGCACTTCTCTGTGCTCTCTCCTGTCTGATAGTACTCCTCTGTGCTCTCTCCTGTCTGATAGTACTCTTCTGTGCTCTTTCCTGTCTGATACTACACTTATATGCTCTCTCCTGTCTGATATTACTCCTCTGTGCTATGTCCTGTCCGATTGCACTCCTCTGTGCTCTCTCCTGTCTGATAGGACTCCTCTGTGCTCTCTCCTGTCTGATAGTACTCCTCTGTTCCATCTCTTGTCTGATAGGACTCCTCTGTGCTCTCTCCTGTCTGATAGCACTGCTATGTGCTCTTTCCTGTCTGATAGTACTCATCTGTGCTCTCTCCTGTCTTATAGTATTCCTCTGTGCTCTCTCCTGTTTGATAGTACTCCTATGTGCTCTCTCCTATCTGATGGGACTCATCTGTGCTCTCTCCTGTCTGATAGCACTCCTCTGTGCTCTCTCCTGTCTGATAGTACTCCTCTGTTATCTCTCCTGTCTGATAGGACTCATCTGTGCTCTCTCCTGTCTGATAGGACTCCTCCATGCTCTTTCCTGTCTGCTAGCTCTTCTGCTCTCTTCTTTCTGATAGTACTCCTCTGCTCTCTCCTGTCTGATAGCACTCCTCTGCTCTCTTCTGTCTGATAGCACTCCTCTGTGCTCTCTTCTGTCTTATATCACTCCCCTGTGCTCTCTCCTGACTGATAGCACACATCTGCTCTCTCCTGTCTGATGGCGCTCCTCTGCTCTCTTCTGTCTGATAGTACTCTTCTGTTCCCTCTTCTGTCTCATAGCACTCCCCTGTGCTCTCTCCTGACTGATAGGACTTCTCTGTGCTATGTCCTGTCTGATAGCACTCCTCTGTGCTCTCTCCTGTCTGATAGCACTCCTCTGTGCTCTCTCCTGTCTGATATTACACTTGTATGCTCTCTCCTGTCTGATGGCACTTCTCTGTGCTCTCTCCTGTCTGATAGTACTCTTCTGTGCTCTTTCCTGCCTGATACTACACTTATATGCTCTCTCCTGTCTGATTGTACTCCTCTGTGCTCTCTCCTGTCTGATAGTACTCCTCTGTGCTCTCTCCTGTCTGATAGTACTCCCTTGTGCTCTATCCTGTCTGATAGTACTCCTATGTGCTCTCCCCTGTCTGATACCACTCCTCTGTGCCCTGTCCTGTCTGATAGTACTCCTTTGTGCTCTCTCCTGTCTGATAGGACTCCTCTGTGCTCTCTCCTGTCTGATAGCACTCCTCTGTGCTCTCTCATGTCTGATAGTACTCCACTGTGCTCTCTCCTGTTTCATAGCACTCTTCTGTGCTCTCTCCTGTCTGATAGTACTTCTCTGTGTTCTCTCCTGTCTGATAGCACTCCTCTGTGCTTTCTCCATTATGATAAAAAAAAATGCCAGAAAAACGAACACTAATTTTCCCTGCATATTTGTTTTTTTCTTCTGGTGTTTTTACCTTTGTGAGGTAATTCATAAATCAACTGTATGTCCCTCATTGCTGCAGTACTATCACTACTCCCATTATGGAACAGAGTCTGTTACATGCCGGGAGCAGTAGTATTGGCCCTAAGGGACAGATCACATCGGGTCTTACTCCGGAAAGTAATTATAATACTGAGAAGCAAGTGGCATGCCGCACCCCTCTGCTCCTCTGCTGTGTTCTCCAGAACTTTACATCAGTGATTCAAATTTTCTGCCAGAAGCACTGATTGGCTAGCACCATCTAGCCAATCATAGCTCTCAGCAGGAAATATGAAATTATTAATCATTCTTTTTGTTAATGGTACCCTATGAAATTTTATCAAAAAAGCTAACTCCATCCCTTTTTTTATATTGCTAAAGTAAAAAATATATTTAAAAAACCCACCTAAAACCCCCATTTTTTGGGGGGGGGCATTTTGTCACTCCCATTTCATAGGAGAAAAATGCCAAGATTTTCCCAAACAAATGCCATCGTCTCAACTTGAGGTCATTTTTAAAAACGTCAAACTAAAAAACTTTATTTTGCAGTTCCCTATTGACTTGCAGCTGACATCTGGCCGGGGCAGAATGGGCTTTTTTTTTTTGCCAAAAAACCTCAGTGGAATTCTAGCCTAAAGCATATCTCTGAATATTTTTAATAGCAACTCAGACAAAATGTCCATAATATTGTACACAAAATATAATAAAAACAATCTATGATCAGAGAAAAAAACAGATTAGAAAAAAAGAATATATGTCACCATCTGGTTTTAATTAGTGGGGAAAAAAAACTAGGTGAAACATTCCCTTTAAGGTTAGGGTCACAAGTGCTGCATTTTACATCGTATTTTGTTGCATATTTGCTGCTGCATATACGGCACGTGTGACCCTAATCTAAAGCTTAACATGAAGTTTTACAGTTAGAGACTAGCTGCTATGATGTCTCCTATACACTGCACACAAAGGGGACCCCTATCTGACACTACAACAAGGCCATGGCACAGGTAATATAGAGACTGAGGCTAAATGTTCTTACCGGCACAATCATTGCTTTTGGTTGTTTCCATAGCAGAAAGCTTTTTACTGCAGTTAACTTCTGTGTTATCTGATTGGTTTCCATGGGTTCCAGCACATAAAGTTAGACCCAGTAACAGGTGGCTATGAATCATGTATCCAGAAACTACGTGCCTATATTATTTACACAATCTCTTTTCTATAGCTTCCTGTTCCAGATAAAGACATTCATCTAGACTTCTGTTTGCACATCATCAATAAGCTCCCCCCCCCCTTTTTTTTATCTTACCTGTGTGTGTAGTGCGCTCCAGCCCTGGCATACTGCAAACAAAAAAAGTTCAGCTTGATACCATTTTTTTTTACAGTCTGTTGTACAATTTACTGTGTTATTATGACAAATGTTTTTTATGTGCTTATGCTATAATTTTCGAACATCAATAATCTGCAAATTAGGTTATTTAGTTTTAGTGCTTACTCCTAAGAAGGTGGGTTTTATAAGAATTGACGTGCAGATTTATTTACAAAGAGAGAAACCTCACCCACATTTATTAAACTTGTGCGACTGGCATAAAAGTAAAAAAAAAATAATAATAATAAGTTTATGGACATTGCAACTTCTATATACCAAAAGACAGGCTTATCCGCCACCTCACCGCAGTGTTGACATGCATTTAGTACATTTACATTTAAAGGGCTTCTCTTGGAATATATACATTTTTGTTACCTGCCTACCTGAGTGCTCAAAATAAAAAGCATGATCATTTATCTTCCCTGCTCTCCCACTGCTGCTGTCATGTCTTCTGATCCTGGCTAGAGTCCGGTCCTTTTTACTTCCGGTGACGTTTCATGCCAACTCAGTCAATGAATGAGTTGTCATTGGAAAGAAAAAGAGAGAGAGAAAGAAGCCAATCACAACCATACGGCAACCGTAAGACGTGACAGCAGCAGTAGAGTGGGGGAGGCAAGTGTGCACACCTTTTACCTATAATATAGCCACTGAGGGGAACACACAATGGGATTAAAAGCCTGATTTTCATATCTTTTAAAGGTGCACCTATCCCATGTAAGTCTAGGACTTTCAGCAGATCAACAAATATGTATGGATTAGCTTTATACCCTTACTTTATACCCTAAAAAACATACAAATTTGATACATTTTAAACAGTAAAAAAATGTGATATAATTTTGGAGAGTTCCCAATCGCCACTCTATATCTTTAGTTTATAACATAAATATAATGATTTTTTTAACAGATTAAAATATATTTTATGCTGTGTTTGAATAGTAAACGCTTATATTTTTGCTTATGACCTGACAGGACACAGTGACATCTAAGAAAAGACAAGCTTGGGGAGAGGTCTTCTGGTCACTCTAACCCCCCAAAAGACACTATGACACAGTGTGAAAAAGGGGTCATTGGTGATCAGGAAATATTGTATAAATAGTGTATATTAAGTAAACCATGCTTTTTTGCTTTCATAGTGCTGTCTTCATTTTCCCTGGGTTCTTAAAGGATGGAACAATAACATGAGGACACTGCTGGATGGCCCGGGACACACAAATTAAAACAGAGGTCAGTGCAAGTCAGGTTCTGCAAGTGTCTGAACCAACAAAAGTAAGCTGGGTCCTTTCCCTCCATGGAAATGCTCATTTTTGTAGAGCTGTATTTCCTTATGTCCAGAGCTTCAGCAGTATGTTCTGTTATTTTTTTCCCATAAAATTGCAAACTGAAATCTTATCTTGTTGCCCAAAACAACTAATCAGTGGTCTTATGTTAAACTGTACTGTGTTTGGTTGCAGAGAGTCTCTTATTTCAACAACATAATTTGGTGACACTCTCGTGTAAGTTGATGTCTTTCTACCCCATTATTTATTATGTACCCATTATTCATGTGGTGAAAACTGTTTACCTGCACCAAATTCATTACATGTGAAGGGCACGGGATGAATATGGTGCAGATCACATTTCTTACTTCAGTACTGAACTTTGTATGTTATCCCTCTGTGACTTTTCGTGCTAGTTTTTATCCTGTGCGATGAAATGTGTGACTTTTTAATAATGCTGCTTGCAGTCAGTTTGTAAGCCAAGTCAGGGTTAGTGTAGATTTGCGCCAAAGTTAGCACAGTTGTGGAAAGATATGCAACAAACTGATAAGTCCACTGCAGGATATCAACTGAAATCACAACTTTGTATGTTCTTTTTGAAAAACCTTCTAAAGCAAAAGTCGCAATGAGACGTCTCAAAACAGCATCTGAGACAAACTGTGACAAATGTACAGTACATTAATAAAAAACATGGTAAAAGCAATAATAAATCCCCCCCTCTGTGTTTATACTGTGCTTGTCTATGTGTGGACACCCAGTGAGTGTTATGTAAATAAAGCCTTTTAAGTGTTTTGCATGTTATGATATTGGCCGTGATTTTCTGTTGTGAACCTGACCTGCTTTTGTCGGTTCTGTGCCAAAACAAACCTACATACCCATGAAAACCAAAAAATGGGGGCATGGCTGCCCGATAAAGAAGTGTGTTTTCTCAACCCAACCTATTTACTATTGAATTCAGGCAAAATCCTGTGAATATATGGCTGGAAATTCCCACCAAGAAATAAGATGGTTAGAACTTTCCTGACCTGTCTGTCCCAATAGTAAATAGGGTAGAATCCTGCAAAGTCTGAAACAACATTCCACTTTGATAAAAACCTAACCAGTAAATCAGGGCCATTGTGTGTTTCATTATAAATTACAATCCTTAAAGGGGTACTCTGCCCCTATATATGTTATTCCCTATCCAAAGGATAGGGGATAACATGTCTGATCGCAACCTCCTGTGATCTTCGGGCCAGCGCTGGGGCGTTACAGTCATGGAAGGCTGGGGCTTCTGTGATCGTGACGTCACACCACTGGGGAAACTGGGGTGCCGAGGCAGAGATTGTGTGGGTGTCCAGTGGCCAAACCCACATGATCAGACATGTTATCCCCTATCCTTTGGAAAGGGATAACATGTCTAGCAGAGGAGTACTCCTTTAACTAAACTAAAGGAAACATAAGGCTAAACACATCTAAAGGTATTGCAGCTGTGTCCACGTAAAACACTTAAATCACTTGAACATTGAAAAGTATGATGTGTGCTAGCAGATATAAATAATGAAACTGTTGCAATGCTCATTTGTCTTTGGCACCCCTTTAAATGTTGATGGGAATACCTAGAATAAAGCCTATACCAATCTTAAACTTCTATATAAAATACTGCATATGGGTACGTTCACACATAGAGGATCCTGTGCAGATTTGATGCGCAGGATTTGTAACTGCAGATTAGAAGCTGTGCTCAGTCATTTAGGTTACATTGAAATCTGCAGCAGAAAATCCTGAGCATCAAATCCTGTGCATCAAATCTGCGTACTTGTGAATGTACCCAATTCGATCTTTGTAGATTTAACTCAGTTCATACATTTGTCCTAAAAGGCAGTAGTGATAATAATAAAAATACTATGCCTCTGGGATATTGGATGAGTGCTGTCCAGGGACCATCTTACCATGTTGCTCACTTTTGGTTATGACTGTTGTTTGCACTCAAGATATTGGAAGTTATTTTATCTGGAATGACCGGTCAAATCTTAGTATTGTAGATGTTATTTATTAAGAAATATGACATGTTTGAATATAGTGCACTGTATTTTTTCAAGAAATAGAAATTCAGGAAAACAGCTGAAGAATCTTTTAGGAACAGGCAAAATTATTGTAATTTGTCCTCCTTCATCTTTAATTCATGTTTGTCTTTTTATTTCCGCATTATATTTTTATTGAGTTTATGTTCTTGAATTTGATTGTTGGATCTCAGGAAGTTTTAGTGCATTGGACATGATCCAAAGTGTGCCCAAAAAGTCATACAAAGAGATTATTATTTATTTGACCTCTCATGTATAAGGTAAAAAAAAAGATGAGAAAAGATGCCAAAAACACAGCTCAAAATATAATAAATGAATGTGAAAAAGTAGAAAGCCATTCTCCCATTTTAAATAACTAGCCAAAAGTTACAACTTTCTTGGAGCTTTTTATGCTCATGACATTAATAAATAGAGTGAATGCATTTCTAAATACTTTTTTTTACCGTAATTAATTTATATGGACCTCCAATATTAAATGAGTGCCATAGTGTTCTGGAAAATAAATACATTTCTTGTAATCCTCTTACCTTTCTGATTCATTTGGGCAACTGAGTTGAGAATCTTCCATTGTGGTTCACAATATATCAAAAGTTCTCTTTGGCTGAGTCTTGAGTGTTTCTCTATTTCATGACATGAAAACTCTGTAGCCATGTCACTCTACAGCCCTGTGATAATAAAAAGGGAAATATTATAGCATTATGTGTACTTAACCCCTTAAGGACCAAGCCCATTTTTTGCGTTTTTGTTTTTTTACTCCTCACCTTATAAAATCCATAACTCTTTTATATTTCCATCTACAGACCCATATAAGGGCTTTTTTTGAGTGACCAATTGTAATTTGTAATGAAAACTCTCATTTTACCATAAAATCTACGGCAAACCCCCCCCAAAAAAATTTTTTAGGGAGGAAATTTTAATGAAAACTACAATTTTGCACATTTTGGAGGGTTTTATTTTCACACTGTACACTGTTCTTTATTCTGTGGGTCAATACGATTAAAATGATACCCATGGCTAGATACTTTTATATTTTTATACCTCTTAAAAAAAATCTAAAACTTTTTGTACAAAATCAGTAATCTAAAATCGCCCTATTTTGACCACCTATAACTTTTTACTTTTTCCATATATAGGGCAGTATGAGGGCTCATTTTATGCGCCGTCATCTGTTCTTTTTTATTTATACCACATTTGCATATATAAAACTTTTAGATAATTTTTTATAAAATTTTTAAAATAAAATGTGACAAAAAAGCTGCATTTTTGGACTCTTTTATTTTTTACATTTACGCCATTTACCGTACGGGATCATTAATGTTATATTTTCATAGTTCAGACATTTATGCACGCAGCGATACCAAATATGTTTATTTTTTTTTTTAAATTACATTTTTGGGGGGTAAAATGGGAAAAACTGACAACTTTAATTTTTATTGGGGGAGGGGATTTTTCACTTTTTTAAATCTTTTTATTTATAAATTTTTCATCTTTTTTTTTTTTTTTTTTACACTTTTTATGTCCATAGAACATAGCAGAAGACCCCGGGAGACGGCCGAAGCCAGGTGAGAAGACCTCCGGCCGCCATGCCGGATGATTGGATCGCCGCGGCAGCGCTGCGGGCGATCCGATCATCCATTCAAAGTACCGCACTGCTCTGTATTGATCATGGCATCTGAGGGGTTAATGGCGGACATCCGCGCGATCGCGGATGTCGGCCATTACCGGCGGGTCCCCGGCTGCTGCTAGAAGCCAGAACCTGCCTTGTATGACGCGAGCACCGTTCCGATGCCCGCGGTCATCAACAGGACGTAAATGTACGTCCTGGTGCGCGAAGTACCACCAAACCAGGACGTACATTTACGTCCGTGGTCGTTAAGGGGTTAATGTACATATACATAAATAAATAAATATATAAATAAATATATATGATAACCATGTATAGTAGAGGTAAAACTCTCTTAATGACAAATTATTATGTCTATGACAATATTCTCCTGATTAAACTGGATACCTGCCCTGAAAATTTAAATATGTTCAAATTTTTCTGACCTATTTAGCCCATTCTATCTCTTAAAAACTTAAAGATATAGCCAACCCCATCTTGGGCATTAGGACATTGGACTGCACTTCTGAAGTTTAGATAAATTATGCCAATGAGTTAAATAATTACAGGGCTGGTACTAGTTCCAACACTAAGACTCCAACTGATTACAATAATTGACAGTTCCTGCAAGATTAATTTAAAGAGCTTGTTCTACCAATAAAACTATTCCTAGTATAGGGAATAAATGTATGATTACTTGGTGTATGACTCCTGGGATCCCCATGATCTTGAGGAAAAGGTCCCAAATCTCCTGTAAGAACGGAGCAGTGGTCACGTTTGTTCACTGCCACTCCATTCATTGTCTTTGGTAGATGCTGGAGCCAAAAACAAGAAACTCAGGGCCATGTTCTCAAGACCATGGTGAGTCCAAGCATTCTATCCTCTATGACCATACATTCATTCCCTATAGTGCAGATAGGGGTTAAGAACAAACATTTTAACAGTTAAATAGGTTCTTGGATCTTACTAAATTATTCATATTAGTTTTTCTTCTACATATTAAAATTGTTCCCTTCCAATTGATTAACATGTGACAAATGAAATCAGACATGTCAAGCTAGTTTTTGCATATGTTGGTAAATGAAGCTTTTATGTGTCACTGATGTTTTAGTATGTAAAATGTTCATTCAGGCTGAATAGAAATACTAGTGACACATAACAATACTAATGAGGAATGAAGGATAAGTGTGACCTTTTTTTCCTTGTCTGTTACTTGTTGTCATATGATGTTGTAAACACTGAATAAATAAAGGATTATATCTAGTTCTCTCTGATGTCATTCACCAGCTATTTATAAAGGTTGTGGTTTGTTACGTTGTATTTATTCTGCTTTATTTAAGAGCTGTTTGCCCAAGGTATATGTCTAGTGATTGAGCCCATGATAAGCACTGATACTGGATGCCAGACTTGGCTTACAAACTGTAGTTTCCTGATGAGAACAACAAAGAAATCAAAAAAGACAACACAATCATATCTATGAGATCGTCTTGCCTTATTATTCAAGGTGAGTCAGCTGGCGGCTTCACCACGGTGGAGACTCAATGGAGAATTGTAGGTCTCACTCCATTAAAGTCTATGGGGGTTACTAAAGCATGTGAGGCCATGTATCCATTTGATCTCTGCATATATGCATTTCCTTCAGACCTCCTCACCCTACAGAATGAGTTTTGGAAGACTAACATTATCCTTCTGAGGTGGAGGGTCTCAGGAGTGGGACACCATCAGACTTGTAAAGTAAATCTTAAGAGCATGCTGTGAATGTCTGATGGTGGAAAACCTCTTTCAGTCTCATCATAGGGACTTTTATATGCATCAAAATAAATGTGGATATCAATCTGTATGTGCAAAACTAGACAAACACAGAATTACATGATGACTTAGAAGTACAGGATTAAGCTATTTACTATTGAGCTTTATTTAGGCAACATTTCTGATAGTTTGACCAGAAACTGTCTGCGATAGGAGTAGGTTATGTAATTCCAGGCTTGATAAACTCTGAGTTACAACTGCTAAAGGGGCACAGATATACCTGTCAGGAATTGTTGTTAGCTAGCACCTGTTAATATATAAAGGATATGGCATCTTAGATATGGTTGAACCACTGAAAAACCTCATGGAGTTTTACTACCAATGGCACAGGAGACCTCATGTTTTAAATTCTACTTTCTCCATGATACCTTAAGCAGGCTGGTGGACTACAGCTACCAAATCTGGTAAGACAATAGAAGAGGCCAATAGGGTTGTACAATACAGAGTACAGTTATAAGCACCATTGAAATACTAATCGACGATCTGCAGTGATTCCGGGTCATCTGGGTCACATGTGACCCAATCACCCGGATAAGAATGAAGATCGGTAGTGTAATTTACACCACCAATCATCATCCATACAGTACTGGGAGGTGGCAGTGTTGTCACCCCCCAGTACAGCTGTGATTAGGCAGCCGTAGTGACCGCACCAATCACGGCAGTCTGGGGGAGGTAGGTGAAGGAGCACATTGCTCTGTTCTGCCCACCATTTCTGAGAGATCTGGTGTGCAGGACGGAGCCCTGTACTGCCATTTCCCCCCTCAGTGTTAAAAAGTGCCCCATTGCCCCCTTTCTGTGGCCCCTAGGCACAGAAAGCAGTCAGGCAAGTTTAGATTAGGTAGGGACAGTTAAGAGTTAAAAAAAAAAGTTAGTGTCTGCGGGTCCATAGCACCTTTAGCTGCATGACACCGGCCCTACAGGGTCGCTGTGGTCTGCCCCCAGCGGTTTTTTTGGGCGCAGACACTTTCTTTTTCTGCGTACCATCTGTAGATGTCATCAGCACCTTTAGCTGCGTGACCCTGGCCCTACAGGGTCGCTGCGGTTTGCCCCCAGCATTTTTGGGGGGGCGCAGAACATTTTTTTTTTATTTTGCTAAACGTGTGGCCGGGCACTCTTAGCTATAAAAGAGCGATCTGCTACCGTTAGCTAAAGCCCAACCTCCGCTGATCAGTACTACGGGTTTTTTGTGGTGAAGGCGCTTTTTCGGGGATTAAATCATATTTTTATTTATTTTTGTACGTATAGGCGGTCCATGCCACCAGTAGCAGGCCTGTGCTGTGTGGACGGACAGTACCTGTGTGTGCGTCCTACCCCACCGCTGTCAGTGATTTATCACTGATCAGCTTTTTTTGGGGTTCAGGCTGGTGCTTTTTTGGGGGTTTTAATAGTTTTTTTTTTACTTTATTTTCCGTTTTTTTTCCTTTGTGTGGGGGTCTGTGTATGTGCCACCAGCCACTGTTCTAGGCTGAGTGGCCAGACCCCCCACTGACTTCTGCGCCCCTTGCCGCCACCAAGTGCTAATCAGTGTGCACACCACTGATTAGGTAAACGCTTTTTTTTGGCGCAAGGTTTTAAAAAAATAAGTCTTTAAAAAAAAAATAAGTAAGTAAAAGTTTATTTATCTTTTTTTTAGTTTAGTTTTATTTTATATTTTTGTTCTTAGGGTGGGTTAGTAAGTTAGGTTAGGGCGGGTTAGGGAGGTAGTATCGCACCACACCACACAAACCAATAAAGTTTTCCCCCCACATATGAACACTTCACCCCCATTAGAGTAGGGAAATAGCCCGCAGGGCGTTTTCAGCGGAGGAGGCATATGCCTTACTTGCCTCCGAATCTGAAAGCACCACAGAGGATGAGGAAGACCCAACCTTCCTTATTTCCTCGTCCTTATCATCTTCTGATGATGAGCCACCAAGGCCACAAACCTCCTCTGCTCCTGACACTTTGCCCCATGCTAGTATGAGTCCCCCTGGCGCACATACTAGTCAAGCCCCCCAGCCAAGTTTACTGGTGCCCCGTACTGGCAAACTTGTCTTTACTCAGCCAGCGGATTTCTGAGTTTGTTGGTGACTCAGGAATCAAGATGGTCATCGTCGGGTTTACTGAAATGGGCTATTTCATGTTTTTTCAGTGACCACTTTGTCGATCTGATGGTTGACCAAACGAACCTGGATGCCCAACAGTTTGTCGCTGCAAACCCGGGCTTTAAGGGGAGACTCAGCTTCCGGCAATACATACCAACCAAGCGAGCGTGGTATGGTGTGACGATGTATAAACTTTGTGAGAGTACCTCAGGGTACACTTGCAAGTTTATGGTGTATGAGGGCGGACATTCCCGTATTGAACCCCGAGAACGTCCCCCCACTCTGAGTGTTAGCGGGAAATAGTTTTGGGCCTTTTGCACCCATTGCTAGATAAAGATTAGCACCTTTACATGGATAACTTTTATACTAGTATCCCTCTCTTCACATCCCTCCCCCACACTGGAAAGAAGGGACGAACCCAGAAAAAATTCAGAGTGTGTCACAGGAGGAGGATTCGGAAGGACACCACCAATCAGTATGACACTTGCCCCGGGCCTCTGCATTAAAAATTTCCATGGAGCACTGAATTTGTAATCCTTTTCCCTAATTTTAATACCGCAGAATTATACTCCAATGTACCAGTCCAGAGTACATTGTCTTCCAAATTTTAAAACCAAAACACCCCCCCCCCCCCAAAAAAAAAAAGAAACAAGTTGGGACGGCCGCACACATCACATTCCCAGAATGATGATTCAGAGCATGGGTTTTGGGGCTGGCATCATTTTTACTTTTGGCTATACTCTGGGTCATCATTCTGGGAATTGAATAACAGTATTAAACTTTTCATCCCCCCCCCCCCCCCCATAGTACACTTCATCCATTCCTGGAAGAAAATAAATTTAGGGAACACCCGTCTGTTCCAAATCTCCACTTCCCCCTATACACCTTCCCTAGGTGGTGTACTGTTGGTAATAGGCTCACATGTGGGTGTTCCTTTCTTGTATTTTCCTCTGAATGTATGTAACTGTTACGTCCATAAGAAACATTGGACTCAAATACGAAGAGTTCTCGGTCATGAGCTCTGTCGTATTTCCAGGTGACAATTCAGCCTCACATGTTAGTTGTTCCCAGAAAGATGAAGCAGAGCATAGGTTGAAAGTTGCAATTTTCAAAAGCTACCCTTCATCCATTCCTGGAAAATAAATTTAGGAAACACTTGTGCGTTCAAAATGTCCTCTTTAGCCGTATACCCATTCCTCAGGGTGGTGTACTTTCTGTAATGGTGTAACATGTGGGTGTTTCATTTTTGTATTTTCCTCTGAATGTATGTAACCGTCAGCTACTGATATGCCATAGACCTCAAATACAAACAGACCTCTATGACTTCTGAGCCTTGTTGTGCGCCCGCCCAGCATGCTACCCCATATGTGGATGTGTTTCCATAGTCAGGAGAAAAAGCCCTCCAAAATCTGTAACCCAATTTCTCCAATAACCCCTTGTGAAAATGTAAATAATTGGGTAACCCCAGCATTTTAGTGTAAAAAAATCGAATTTTTCAATTTATGGCCCACTGTTCAAAAAAAACTGTGCGGTGTAAGTACTCACTCTACCCATTGTTACCTTCCTTGAGGATTTAATTTCAAAATTGTGGTCACTTGCCATTTTTTTTTAAAGATTTTATGTCAGTACCTCAACCATTGCAGTGTAACACTTTAGGCCTCAAATCTCATCGGTTCTGTCTCACTCCTAAGCCCTGTTTTGCACCTGCATAGTGCTTTACTGCCATATATGGGGTATATCCTTATTCTGGAGAAATTGGGCTACAAATTTTGTGTAGCTTTTTTTCTCTTACTACTTGTGAAACGAAAAAAATAAATAAAAAAAGATTGGTTAATACCAGCAATTAAAGGGGTATTCCAGGCCAAAACTTTTTTTATATATCAAATGGCTCTGGAAAGTTAAACAGATTTGTAAATGACTTCTATTAAAAAATCTTAATCCTTCCAATAGTTATTAGCTTCTGAAGTTGAGTTGTTTTTTTCTGTCTAACTGCTCTCTGATGACTCACGTCCTAGGAGCTGTGCAGTTCCTATGGGGATATTCTCCCATCATGCAAAGCTCCCGGGACTTGACATCATCATTGAGCAGTTAGACAGAAAACTTCAGAAGCTAATAACTATTGGAAGGATTAAGATTTTTTTATAGAAGTAATTTACAAATCTGTTTAACTTTCCGGAGCCAGTTGATATATATAAAAAAAAGGTTTTGCCTGGAATACCCCTTTAAGTATTAAAAATAAAAATTTTCACTTTTACGGCCCACTGTTCAAAAAACCTGTGAGGTGTAAGTACTCACTGTAACCCTTGTTACGTTCCTAGAGGGGTCTAGTTTCCAAAATGGTGTCACATGTGGCGAGTTTCTCATGATGGGAGGTTTGAAAATGCATATGGCCCCCGACTTCAATTTCAGCAAAAATTTCTCTCTCCAAAAGACCAATGGTGCTCCTTCTGTTATGAAACCTGTAGCGCGCCAGTAGAGCACTTAACATCCACATATGGGGCATTTTCTTAATCAGGAGAAATTAGGCTTCAAACTTTGGGGTCCATTTTCTCCTATTACACCATGTGAAAATGAAAAAACTGGAGTAACACCGTCATTTTTGTGATAAGAAAAAAATTTGTCATTTCCACGTCCAATTTCAACACAAAGTTGTCAAACACCTGTGAGGTGTTAAGGCTCACTATACCCCTTATTATGTTGCTTGAGCCATGTGTTTTTTTGCTGTTCTGGCACCCTGGGGACCTTCTAAATGCAACATGCCCCCCAAAAACTATTTCAGCAAAATTCTCTTTCAAAAAGCCAAATGTTGCTCCTTCTCTGAGCATTGTAGTGCAGTAGCAGAGCACTTAATGTCCACATATGGGGCATTTTCTTAATCGGGAGAAATTGGGCTTAAAATTTTGTGGTTCATTTTCTCGAAAATTGCTGCTATACTTTGAAGCCCTTTAATGTCTTCAAAAAGTAAAAACATGTCAACTTTTTATGCCAACATAAAGAAGACATATTGTATATGTGAATCAATATATCATTTATTTGGAATATCCATTTTCCTTACAAGCAGTGAGTTTCAAACTTAGAAAAATGCTAAATGTTCAACATTTTCATGAAATTTTGTGATTTTTCACCAAGAAAGGATGCAAGTAACAACGAAAATTTACCACTATGTTAAAGTAGAATATGTCACGAAAAAACAATCTCGGAATCAAAATAAACGGTAAAAGCATCCCAGAGTTATTAATGATTAAAGTGACAGTGGTCAGAATTGCAACAAAGGGCTCAGTCCTTAAGGTGAAAAAGGGCTCAGTCCTTAAGGGGTTAATAATTATACTTTAGCAATATAGGTATTTTTAAAGAGTTTTCGTGTCAGTATTTCCTATGAATATTTAATAAAAGTTATGTTTTAGGTAGGGTAAACAAGAGGATAATGTCACCCCATTTCACTGGAATATTGTGAAATTTGACATTGTTAATTTACCTGTGTACGTTTTTTTTCCTGTATTCTATACACTAAATAGGGTCACTGCTGTATGATTTGCATTGAGGCCTAGGACATTATAGTTACATGACTGCCCATAAACAAAACAACTGTCTGCTAAATGTTCTTCTATTCCTTTACTTAAAGGGGTACTCCGCCCCTAGAGTACCGCTGCGGCACCCCGCTCTCATCACAGCACAGAGCGAGTTCGCTCTGTGCGTAATGACAGGCGATACGGGGGACGTAGCAGCGTGATGTCATGGCTCCGCCCCTCATGACATCACGGCCCGTCCCCTTAATGCAAGTCTATGGGAGGGGGGGTGACGGCCGCCGCGCCCCCTCCCATAGACTTGTATTGAAAGGGGCGGGACATGACGTCACGAGGGGCGGAGCCGTGAGGTAACGATGCTCCGGCCCCTGTACTGCCCGTCATTACGTGCAGAGCGAACTCGCTCTGTGCTGTAATGAGAGCGGGGTACTGCAACGGGGATTCCAGGGCTCCCCAGCAGCGGGACCGCGGCGATCTGACATCTTATCCCCTATCCTTTGGATAGGGGATAAGATGTCTAGGGGCGGAGTACCCCTTTAACACTGGGCATTTAATATCTATAGAGGAGATAAGCAGAAAATGCTCAATCCTTATTTCCCTGGTGTGAGATGGAATCTCTGTTGCAGACTTCCTATTTGACAGAAAAAAATAGTACTGCATGTAGCATTATTTTCTTCCATCAAAGTGATGTAAAACTTGGCATCTTATGATTATTTGTTGTGTTTTCTGGCAAGAGTGATTGTGACGGAACTTAAATATACATCATAAACACTATCTAAATAATATAAACAACATAGAAAAATGTGCACAAACATTACAAAATGTTTTTATATGTTATAAAGACATATCAGAAGTTTGTATCTCTCTAAAGGTGACCGATTAGTGAAATAACCATTATGAAGTAAGGGCGTTGAATATTTTCTCCTGGTCACATGCATGTCTATGGGACTACCTCACTTTCATACACAGAACAGGAAGAGAAATACATGGCTGCGTGCGTCTTATTCCCCCTCTCGTACAGTGATTAATTGGTGACTGAAAACTCAGACCACAACCAATAGAATTTTTTGACATGTCAAAGGTTTTTTGTTTTGTTTTTTATAGATACACTTTAAGGCATAAGGCTTAAGCAGATTTGATGCAGAGGATTTTCTGCTACAGATTTCAATTTAAACTAAATGACTGAGCACAGCTTCCAATCTGCAGTTACAAATCCTGTGCATCAAATCTGCGCAGGATACTGTACATGTGAATAGACCTTAAGGGTACATTCACACATACAGGATCTGCTGCATATTTTTGTGGTGGCCAAGTACAGGAGTGTCCCCCTTGTACCATAGCTGCCCTGTCAGGCAGACTCCATTCCATGACCCCTGGGCCCCCCCCCCCCCCTTCACCTATGTGCCCTGAATAGTTAAATGATGTATATGTTATTCAATGCAATGTACATCATTTGTTCTATACCTTTAAGTACTCTTGCCATGTGATTGTAACCAGGGAAGGTACCAGTGACCATGTGACCTATAGGGATACCTATGAGACCCCTCCAGAGTCTCTTTCATATAAACCCTGGGTGGAGCTAGCTCAGTCTCTTTTTCTGCTTAGCTGAGTTGCAGAGAGGTCAAGTCTGCAGAGAGTGTCTCATGTCCTAAAAAGGCGTAAAGTCTACCACGCAGCCACAGATCCGCAAGTCTACTAGCCCCCAGGTCCAAGTCAAAACCTGGTAA